>NC_057825.1:18858232-19161263 GCF_910594005.1 Cervus elaphus
AGGAACCAGTGATCAAATTGCCAACATCCGCTGGATCATTGAAAAAGCAAGAGAGTTCCAGAAAAACGTCTAATTCTGCTTTACTGACTATGCCAAAGATTGTGTGGATCACCACAAATTGAAAAATTCTGAGATAGGAATACTAGACCACCTGACCTGCCTCCTGAGAAATCTGTATGCAGGTCAAGAAGCAACAGTTAGAACTGGACATGGAATAGACTGGTTCCAAATCTGGAAAGGAGTACATCAAGGCTGTATATTGTCACCCTGATTATTTAACTTATATGCAGAGTATATCATGTGAAATGCTGGACTGGATGAAGCACAAGCTGGAATCAAGATTGCCAGAAGAAATATCAATAACCTCAGATATGCAGATGACACACATATGGCAAAAAGCGAAGAACTAAAGAGCCTCTTAATGAAAGTGAAAGAGGAGAGAGAAAAAGTTGGCTTAAAGCTCAACATTCAGAAAACTAAGATCATGGCATCTGGTCCCAAAACTTCATGGCAGATAGATCGGGAAACAGTGGAAAGTGACAGGCTATTTTGGGGGGCTTCAAAATCACTGCAGATGGTAATTGCAGACGTGAAATTAAAAGACACTTGCTCCTTAGAAGAAAAGTTATGACCAACCTAGACATCATTTTAAAAAGCAGAGACATTACTTTGCCAACAAAGGTCCATCTAGTCAAAGCTATGGTTTTCCCAGTAGTCATGTATGGATGTGAGAGTTGGACTATAAAGAAAGCTGAATGCTGAAGAATTGATGCTTTTGAACTGTGGTGTTGGAGAAGACTCTTGAGAGTCCCTTGGACAGCAAGGAGATCCAACCAGTCCATCCTAAAAGAAATTAGTCCTAGGTGTTCATTGGAAGGGACCGATGTTGAAGCTGAAACTCCAGTATCTTGGCCACCTGATGCAAAGAGCTAACTCATTTGAAAAGACCCCAATGTTGGGAAAGACTGAAGGCAGGAAGAGAAGGGGACGACAGAGGATAAGATGGTTAGATGGCATCACCAACTCAAAGGACATGAGTTTGGGTAAACTCTGGGAGTTGGTGATGGACAGGGAGGCCTGGAGTGCTGCGGTTCTTGAGTTCGCAGAGTTGTACACGACTGAACTGAACTGATCCTGGGAAAGACTGAAGGCAGGAGAAAGGGGAACAACAGGGATGAGATGGTTGGATGGCATCACTGCCTCTATGGACAGGGGTCTGAGTAAACTCCAGGAGTTGGTGATGGACAGGGAGGCCTCATGTGCTTGCAAGTCCATGGGGTCACAAAGAGTTGGACATGACTGAGCAACTGAACTGAACTGATTACATTTGTGCTTAAATAGGCCCTTAAATATTTTTGAAAGGTTGCCCTCTATTTAAGTGACTAGAATTCTGATCTTCTCAAATTGTTTTACTCTTATTAGAATTTTCACACTTTAAATGGGCTTCCCTACTTTTCATGGTTTTTAAAAAACTGTCTACTCATAAACATTTATAGTTATAGACATGAATGTAGTCTACCAATCCCATCCAAAAAAAGTACTGTTCTTTCCCAATCTAAGCTCTAATAATCACAGCTGAATGTTGGAAGAGAAATCCCTATTGCTTTGATTTTTGGATCATCGTTTAGGTTTTAATAACTGAAAATAATGAAGGGGGAATTCCCCCTTCATTATTTTCAGTTATTAAGACCTAAACAACATTTTAAAGGGAAAACTGTCAATTAAAAAGTTCTGACTACTGGGGAATACCCTGGCAGTCCAGTGGTTAGGACTCTACTGCACCAGGTACAGATGCAAACCCTGGTCAGGAAACTAAGATTCCTGCATGCCACAGAGCATGGCCAAATAGGTAAATAAAAATTCTATCTACAAAATAGATGTAACATTTAGATTTTCTGAACTATCTCAGTAATTATAAAAGTTAAGAAAGCTCAAATGTGGCTTTAAACCCTCCCTCTACCCCAACTTGAGTTCTCTGCAGTAGTCTATAAATATCCTCTATACATCTGGAGATAATACCATAGCCTGGGCCCACTCTTAAAGATGTTCACTTCTGCAGCAAGGATATAATCTGGGACTAATCTGCTCTTTAAGAAGGAAGGTACTTTCATAACTCACCAAAGTAGTGGAGTGATTACTTTATTCAGTACTTACAACTTGGTTAGGACTGATAACTGTCCCATTCAATTCTGTGTTTTCATTTTCCCTCAGAAAGCAAATCAAGTATAAATGAAACCTTGTTTCATAGTCACAGATTATTTCCTGACTTGACAGGCTAGTATAATAGCCATGGTGATATTATAAAACCAAAGTTATTTGGAATTCATCAACAGTTTAACTGTTCACAAAGAGAATCATTTGAAAACTAAAGGTACTCTTAAGCTTTTAGCACTCAGCTGGAATATCCACTGAAGCATAATTCTAACACCAGCCAAGGCACTCACAATCACTTAATTTTAACTTGTCTAGGCTCTCCAAGACAAGCGATCACAACACAGAAAACCAGGCAGCACCGCTCCATTTCACAGCAGAAAAAAGGGAAGCAGCAATAAACTTCATAAGGCAGTATACTCATCTGTCCCTTAAATGTGAGTATGCAACTGTTACAAAGCCAGAGTAGATGGTTTATAAAATGTAATTTTATTTTATGTTACTCTGCTGTTACATAGGGCATAACATTTTCACAAGGCTTTTTTGGGACTACAGTCAATGATTAGCAACATACAATAGTGGTCCAACTCTCTAAATGACAATCACTAGACAAACTGGACACCCTCTCACATGTGCACAAATCTGCATGGAAAAGTACTAATGTTTTAGACTGGACTGTGTGCTTTTTCCCCCTTTCTAATGTATTAAGAAATGACATGCACTTTAATTTGCCAAAAGCAATGCTTGTATTCTGGCAGCAACATGCTACTTCTATTACATAGTAAAGTGAATACCAGAACTACAAAGGCAGGAGGTGTAAGTGAGTTTTTATTGGGAAGGGAAGTTGTCAACTCAAACAGCAGCAAATGAAGAGTGAATAAGGAAACTCCCTGTTGTCACAGATACACAAGTCCTCCATCACATATATATGATACAGGAGGCATTTTAATCTGTGATCCCCCCAGGCCCAAAATGTCAAATGCTTTTCCATTCAATCTAATACTTCTGGATTCCTACTAAAAAGGAATACATTAAGAGGATGGAAAAGTTGCTTACTGAAAGGAAATCTCTGAAGAAGAGTAAGGGGAGGGAATGTAGAAATTAAGAAGTTATGTAGAACACCCTTTAAATTGTAATTAGCTACATTTTCTTATCTTCACAGTAATACAAAACACAGTCACTTGCAGAACTGGTTCAGATTACTTAAATACCAGATACATTTTTAGTCTTCTACATAAGTGTTTGGAAGTTACTTATGTTTGTATGAAATGAAGCTATTAATACTTTTCTACAGCAGTAACTGCACACCAGGAAGGCTAAGACAAACACAAATCAAGGAATGGAGTTTTCCCAAAGCTGCAGTGTGAAAAGACTATAAACAGCTGATTCCATACACATGAATGGGTTTCTTTGCTATAGGAAATCCAAATGGAATAAGGAATGGAGATGAGTAAAAAGGTTTCAAGGGGAAGAAAGATGACACCCTGTATGCACTTAGTTTTCTGCCCCTTCTGCTGCATCACATTCTTCTCCTGCACTGTCTGATGTCCATAACTGGAAAGGGGGAAAAAAAAAAAAAAAATCACATTAAGTTACTATTTCTAGATGACAATTATTTCAGGTCCAATTATATTAAAATGTAATTGTGAGAGCAGTAAATTATTCAAATAGAGACTATGACTAAGATTGGAAGTTATATTTCTCAAAACCCCAAATAACACCAACTCCTCCCAGAATGTATTCTAGGAGACCTTTCACTGTACATCTGCAAAGTGATATACTCTGAGTACATTTTTAAAGCTTACTGTAATCTCAGTCAAAAAGAAGGTAACTAACATCCTTAGAATTTAATGCTCTCACAATTCCTGACAGCTCAATGCTATTCTTAAAAAGTATTACTGAAATATAATTCATGAAAGTAATAAAGCCAAAAAATTTTTTTATCTAGCAGAAGAAAAAGCATCAAAACTGGGGCGAGGGGAGGGGCCACAGGAGAACTACGTTAAAAGGTGAATTCCTTCTTCCACATTTTGTGTAAGATTTTGACATACCAAATTTTCTTGAACCTACAAAAGTTAAGTAAAACTCAACCTGTACTTTTTTCTCCATTACTTTTTCCTTGATGCCCTTCCTATAAGAGGTAGGGTGAAAAACTATAAAGAAAAAAACAAATTAAAACAGACAAACTCTCCATATTAACATAATTTATCAACATCTTCATACCAAAGTGTAACAGTCAATAATGTTAACATTATGAGTTCCTAAAATCTAGTGTATTTTCTCAGGAAGGTCTTGATAAAATGCCTATTCAACTGCCTGCAAAATCTGCCAACAAAAGAAGAGTTACCCTATACAAAATACTAATGTGTATTTAACATTTCTGTGTAATTTTTATACATCTGTTTTCGAAGACCAGGCATAGTTCCACTGTAGCTGCCCTGGAAGACAGAGAGCCTGAACAGATATTGGCACTTTTGCCCTGAACAGGAAACACAACGAGAAGAAGGGGGTGCTCACTGTGAGGTTGTCTCTCAGCAGCTGCATGATGAGGGTGCTGTCTTTGTACGAGTCTTCATTCAGTGTGTCAAGTTCTGCAATAGCCTCATCAAAAGCCTGACAAATATCAACATCCACAATGAACAATACTTAACATCAACACAAACTGATACTCTACGATCACAGACCATTTTTATGTTATGTATGAACAGCCACCTTACTTTCTATTATCCATTAAAACAAAACTAAAACCACTTCCTCAGATTCTCAACTTACAAATTTTTAAGGATGACTTGAAATTTATAAAGATATATATACTTAGTTACACAAGCATTTCTTAGTTCTTTCATAGGACAGACAGCACAGTAGCTATGCCCAATATATTTCTTACAAATAAGAACTAGTATTTACTTTCCAAAACCCCTCTGAATGCATCCATTTTAAAACACTTTGAGGAGTGCAGAGATTCTAGCAATCACACCTGGTAGGCATTACTTTCCGACCCTCCACATTTCTTTCATACTTTTTCGATTACTCTGACCAATATGCTCTTTAGATAGATCTTACTGCTTACAACCAAAGCTGGGAGAGTAAGGTAGTGGTAGGTGCTCATGATGGTAAGAAAAAAGAAGACAGAACCAAATAAACATAGGAGAAATCATACCTGGCTATTCAAGTAAAATGCCTAGAAATTAACACACTTGCTATCTCAAATAACCTAAGGAAGGTATTTCTGGACACACGTCTTACCGTTTTAGCCAGTGTGCAGGCCAGTTCCGGGTTATTGAGGATCTCATAGTAGAACACAGAAAAGTTAAGAGCCAGCCCCAGCCGGATGGGGTGTGTGGGTTGCATCTCTTTCTTGCTTATATCGAAAGCCTCTTGGTAAGCTCCTTGGGAATTATCTATCGTTTCTGTGAAGGGAAAAAAACGAAATTAAAAAAAGCATGATACTGAAAATATTCCATCTAGTATAGAGTCACACCTTTAACACAAGCTATTAAGTTGGTAGAACCAGTCTTCCCTCTGCAGTGTTCTTTTGAAACCACAGTAGCAAACCCAAAACATTATCTTGTACCAGATTATTAATAAAAAACTAGTTTATAAGGCTGCTTGCTTATACTCAGCTTAATTTAAAACAACAACATCAACAACAACCTAAGAGCCTCTATTTTTGTGACTTATCTGTAAAAACAATACTGATCCTTGGTATCAAGATATATTAATGTGAAAGGCAATATAAAAGTGCCAGTATATAGATCACAATCTGATCTGAGTTTACTGACTGGCCTAATAAAAATGTCACCTTCCTGAAAAAAATGTTCAGGAAGTATTACCAGCACTAATCTGATTATGTCATATCTTGAAAAGGTTAGTTTTCTGAATGAGGCCACCAGGCCCATTACAAGCTCTAAAAAGCCTGACCTAACAGATATTAAGTTATCCCTTTAGAGCCTTTTTTTTCCCTCTGAAATGGCACATTTACTATCTAAACATAGCTGGTATAGCCCTCACACTGAACTAAGGAGCTTGCTCTCTGGCACACAAGGAGGTGCTGCAGTGAGAGCACTGAAGTGTCTCAGTTTCCAGACTGTAAATACAGACTATTTACAAGTCCCAGACTACTGGAGTATTCTACGTTTAGGACCAGAAAAATCCCAATAAACCAGCAAGGGTTAGATCAGTTAATGCTGGGGCCCTGGTCCAGTCTCCCGAAGATATCCCTTGACAAGCTGACATTTATATATGTTCAGTCTGTGCAAACATCTGTCACATCCCAGTTTGCTTATCTTTGTGGCAACAGAAATTATACATTGGTAACACAACAGTTTTAAGTGTACAGACTCTTGTTACAGCAAAGTACAAAAGTTTTCTCTTCCTATCTCCAATTACACTGATATAGGGGATAGTAAAACTCACATTTACTTAGTAACTCTCTGTAGAAAAGAGGAGAGGAGGACATAACTACCATTTTCAGAGGCATGCCTTTTTCGGATGGGGTAAAATTAGGAACAAAATAAACTAATTGAAAAAAAATGAGTTATGTGATACTTGTACCTAAAACTTCCTTGATAAATTTAGCAGCAGACACACAACATACTACAGTATACTCAACTACCAATACTCCAGAGACTGGGTTCACTACTAATAAATTCACTTCAGCTTTTTAAAGTCAAGTTAGGAAATCTGGTTCCTCTTTTCCCCATATCTCTGCTTTCTGTGATAAATCATATACCAGCAGTAATACTTTCATCTCATTTTTCCTCTGTATCTGGTTATGTGTAATTAGTCAGTGTTATGATCCCTCAAAACAGGCAGTAGAGTTAATAAATAAATATGTCAAGCAGAAGTAGTACAATGTCCTGTTTTTATAGTATGTATGTAATTTTCAGTTATCTTAAGTTTGAAGATACAAGATGCTGAAGATGATATAACATAACAGAATCACCCAAAGCATATGTAAAGAACTCTGGGGCTAAAAATATGATGAACCAAATTCTAAAGCCTGAAAGATTATGTTTGTTTTTAATAATATCTTATCAGATTATAATCAGTTTGAATTTTTTTATGAAGAGCACATAATGTAAATTCATGACTGTATTTTCATTTTTGAAAACACAAGATAACATTACAAACTTGCTCTCCCTTCCTTTTATATTTTAGCTTTACCCATAAACCGAATACACTTACGCTTCCGATCATCACCACAAGCAACTTCAGCAAGGTACCGGAAGTAATCTCCCTTCATTTTCAGATAGAAGACCTTACTCTCTGGATTAGTTGCATTGGCTATTAAATACTTATCCAACAATTCCTGAAAGAAATAAGTTACAACATTAGGCACTAGTAAAAACAACTGCCACAGTAATCTACACCATACCACCCTGTACTGGAAGCATGGCTAGAAAGCAGGGGTCAGGTGGTTGTCATTAGTTGAATGCTTTGGGATCACAAGTCATAATGGTAAAGCTAGATTACATCAAACACTAATTAGCAAGAACCTGTCTGTCCACTCATTCATTCATTTAAGCAAGCATTTCCTGATACTTGGGCTTCCCTTGTGGCTCAGCTGGAAAGAATCCCCTGCAATGAGGGAAACCTGGGTTCGATACCTGGGTTGGGAAGATCCCCTGGAGAAGGGAAAGGCTACCCACTCCAGTATTCTGGCCTGGAGAGTCCGACACGACCGAGCAACTTTCACTTTCGTGATATTTGTTGGATGCTAGGCACTCTACTTGACCAGAGGGGATATAAAGTCCCTCCCTGCCCTCAGAGTCCAGTCTAGTAAGAAAAGAAGTGAGTACACCATTAACAGTGCGGCTCTGTAAGAGGCTATAGAAGCACAGAGGGAATATCTGGCTCTATTGCAGATGGTCATTGTTAAGACAGGCTTCCCTGGAGACGGGGTGTCTGACTTGTCAAGAAGTTACAGAAGGAATGCAGCAGTTAGAAAACAAGGGTATGCAATCATTTTAGAGAGGGGAAATAAAATGTTTTAAGACATTGAGTATGAAGAAGACTACAGTCCCAGAACAAGTCATTATGGCCTACAGCAGGGCTACCCGGTGTCCTCTGCAGATGAGAGCTCATCCAAAAAGGGGAGGAGTACAGGGGTTGAGACGAAGAGCTCTAGAAACTTTTCGAGCAATACAACAGTCATGTCCCTCATGTGAAACTATTTTTTTGAGTTGGGTTAATATTTAAGTTTTTTCCCCCCCATTTTGTACCAAGAAATGTCCACTTGATCCAATGAGCCAATGCCTCTCAAACTGAGGGATTTGCACAAGGTGCACCTAAGAGTATTAAAAAGTCACAAAAAACAAACATGATCGATACCTTCTTGGACTATCAATTTTACTTGATGTTAAGTAATTTAAAAATCTTTCTGTACTAAAAAATATTACAGAGAAAATTATTTTAGAAATTTTAAAATACTAACACCTCATAGATTTGTTTTGGGAGTAAAATCAACAAATACATACTGAAGAAGTAAAAAATGGCTTAGAAAATACACCTTTAACTCAAGAACTTTCTTGTTTATCTGAATAAAAAGTGCCTAAACAAAATGCAGTGATTATATGAATATTATCTTAAAGGAAATAAAAACATTTTAAATCTTTAAATTTAATGAAAAATATGCTTAGGTTAAAAAATATATTTTAAAAAGGTCTGAAGCTCAAGGGAAGTTAAATTTAGGATTACAGTTAAATTATCTAATGAAGCCCCAGAACTGTATACATTATAAAAGTGGCAACTATCAAAAGTGTGGCTTACATCTGGAAAGCTGCTGGGCCAAGCCCGAAGCAACAGAAGGGCCACACCCAAACACTAAAGTCAACTGAAACTAAATGTTGCTTCTGAATTGAAGGCTCATGTTATAAGAGTTTTCTGCTGCTGGATATCACCAATACAGTTTTAACAGTACTGAAACAAACTTGAGCAAAAACTCTTTCCCAGAGTTATACAAAATCATACTACTGTAACTTATTCCTCGAATGCCATTTTTACATATCATGGATGACTTTTAACTTTAAAACTACATCTATGGAACACTGGACTTTAGGGTTTTTTTTTTTTTGATGGGGGTACAATGGTAAGACAGCCATAAAAAAGTTCTCTAAGTTTCTAAATCTCAAACTGACTCAGTCATCCCTAACTTTAAGAAAAAAGTAGACCAAGAGTAGATTCTGAGCAGCAGTATCAAACAACGCCAGACACAGTGTTTCTACTGTGGGAACCAACACCACTGCCTGCATCTGAACTAAGGAGCTACAATGTAAAATGAAGCACCTCTCACTTTTCTTCTTCTCCAAGTGAGATTCCACGGAGGATCTCCAAAACAGTGCCAGCTCTGAAAACACAGCACTTACAATCAAAAAAAGAAAAAGAAAAAAAGAAAGCTACTAGGAACATTTAAGACCAGATCTCTGTAACTAAGTGTGGCAGAAATGTGGGAGCACGGGCTCAGAAAAGCCTGACTGGAATGAGGACGGGGGAGATGAGAGAGAAATGTGAGTCTAGCTCTTATGACCCCTCCGTCACTTGAGCCAATGTGGGAGTGCTAATGAGGACTGTCTTACTAGCACACTGGCCTTCCAAGGAAGCTGCTAAACAGCTACTGCATTAGTGGTTACACAGCCACTTATGAAGCGAACTGTACACTCTTCCCTTCTAAAATGATTAACTTTGATCACTAATTTGCATATAGCCATTACGTACGATTTACAGTGTTGGCTTTTATTAAGTGACTTGTGCATTACTTCCATCCTGGAGTTCAGCCAGGTCATGGTTCTTTGTCAGATGCCACTAGCTCTCTGTGAAGGAAACAACAGGTACAGAATAACTCTGTCTTTTCACATGCTGTCAGCAGTAGCCATGCAGATTTTAGCCCAATTAAAAGACATTGGATTCTGCTTCATGTCTTACCAAAATGATCACGGCTGAATCAGGTATTATGCATACCAGTTATTCATTATTAATACCATATAGAATAAAGGCTAAAAATACTTATGGTACATAGCACAGGTGTACATTTTTTTTTGTTAAAAAAAAATTAAATTATAAAAAAGACTCAAAACAGGTTAGACTGTAAAAACCAAAATGACAAGTGGCTCCCTGGAATAAAAAAATCTTCCTAAATGAGGTCATTGGTAAAAAGTCAGTAGAGAGGAAGTGAATCAATTTTTAGCATTAATGTATTTAAAAATTCCTTCCACTAATTAGTCCTGTAATTACTCTTGTCAATAAAACAGGCGATCCCCTTTTTAACTCTTCCACCAGCAAATTTTATGATCCTGGGAGGCTTGGAGAGCTAAATCGGGGTTCCTTCCAGGGCTGAGTGTCACTTGACCAAGAGGCAGAACCAAGAAGTACATGCCTTTTTGAGAGACATGTGACTAAACCAGTGCACTTACTACCCAAAATTACAGGATGTACTAGAAACAGAACATTCTAGACCAAAGAAACTCACATACGAGCAAAAGTCAGAGGAAATAATTTAAGCCATTATTATAGAAGTCATTTCATGAGACACTAACAGACCTTAGAATAAACTTAATCTCAGAAAAATAGGATGGGAATAACAAGAGGATTATATCATAAAAGTGGTAAAGAACCACTCAAGAAATGGAAACTGTCAAGAAGTAAGTGATGCAAATTTAGTACAGTAACTAATTCCTCAGCCCCATATCTTAGAGAAAAGGTTAGGAATAACAAAACTCCAATACTAATGCTATTTCTAGGAGTGAATTATTTTTACACACAATAGTCCAACCGTCACTTCAATAACTTTTCCAAAGTAATTCATTAGGCTTCAGTGGTTAATAGTCTGTGGCATTCAACAAATATTTTTATCTTTAATTTACTTATAAGTGATTTGTTTTATAGACAAAATAAAACATATTCCTCATTATATAGTTTATACTTTATATACCAAACTGATTTTTTAAGAGAGCAAATAACTAATGAAGAATCTTAAAATTCAAACAAAATAATTGACAGTAAACAAAAAAATGTTCTAAGGAGTTTCAATTATCAGCTTACTGAAACTCATTAAATAAAACACTACTAATATGTTCAATTTCTAATTTCAGGGTATGTATACTATTCACTATCTGTATATTTTTATCAACACATTATCACAAAAGATTACATTATTCATTCAACAAATATTTAAGTGTTCAATATGTGCCAAACTGTATCTTAACCACTCTTGTATGTGTTATTTACATAGAGAGAACAACTATGATAAATTTTACAAATGAATAAAATCACCAAGAAAGCAAGAAACTTACAAAGCCATATAATTAATTAGATGGGACCAGAATCTGAAAATAAAGCTAGCATTCTAAGCACCATCCTATAAACAATGGAGCATATCTAACAGAGATAAGGTTTTGACCTTAAGTTATTCAATTAGTAAATTATCAAACAAAAGAATTAATATAGTATATAGAGCAACATAACTGTTCAACAAATGGAACATTTATCTAAGCTATTTATCTAAAGCTATTTTAATAACATCCCAACTTCAAGAATTATATACAGTATAAAGAACCACTGACATGTAAGAATAGTCTCTAGAAAAAACTCTATTAGGTTTAACTCCAAGAGACCAAAATCAAAGTAAAATTCAATCACTCAAGAAGGAAGTCATATTTCATCCATGAAATTTTATTGGATTTTATAAACAGGCAGAAAGCATGGAGGAAGAGGACATTTCCAAGGCACAGAGCCCATGTCATAGGAAAAGGCACAACTGTACAAACAGGTAGAAAGTCACTTGAAGATGGTAAAATCATCTTAAAACAAAAAGTAGAAAAAAATTGCCCCAAATACCAAAAGTACATTTTATTTACCCTCACCTTCTCCCACAGAGTTCAAAAGACTGTTCTGTACTTCTGTGTCTCTTTTTCTGTTTTGCATATAGGGTTGTCGTTACCATCTTTCTAAATTCCATATATATGTGTTAGTATGCTGTAATGTTCTTTATCTTTCTGGCTTACTTCACTCTGTATAATGGGCTCCAGTTTCATCCATCTCATTAGAACTGATTCAAATGAATTCTTTTTAATGGCTGAGTAATATTCCATGGTGTATATGTACCACAGCTTCCTTATCCATTCATCTGCTGATGGGCATCTAGGTTGCTTCAAAAGTACATTTTAAAAAGGAATCAAATTTCACAATATTCATCATAAATTACAACTGAACCTCAGTGGAACGAATGCCGAACTAAAAATCTGGTTTTCCAACTAGAACAAGTTCCTTAATTTCTTCTATAAAATAATAGAAATATTTTCTAGTTTTAATAATCTATGCTAATTCTAAGGTACTAAATCAAAGGAGCAACCTGTTAAGCAGAGCAACTTCCAGATAAAAATGCTTCCTTAGTATTTTTCATTCACAAAATTCTGTAAATACAGTATGTTAAACATTTAGCATATTGCCTACCACACAGTAAGATTCATTATTTGTTAAATGAACATTAACCATGACATAGCAACATGGTAATGAAATGATACAAAGCAAAAAAAAAAAGAAAGTCATACCTAGTATAGGGCTTAAAATAGCATAGGACTTTTCTTGAATTATTTTTCTAATTCTCTATTTTTATCAAAGTAGTAATGCACAATCAATTAACCAGCATTCTAAATTTTTTTAAAAAGTCCCTCCCATTCTTTCCTCTGTTTAACTCCTTCAGCAAATTTGTGTGTGTGTGAAAAATCATGATCTCATACTAATATATCCAGAATTCCAGGTTCAACCTCACAGGACTTTTCTTCCCTTACTTGTATCTTCACACAAAGTAAGACTCTAGTTTCCATTAAAATAATATGTAATACATGTCATCACCTAAAACTCAAAAGTGAAAAATAAACTCTCTCTCCCTTCCCTGGATCCTGAGACAGCCAGTTCTTCCCCTCCCAAGGCAACCATCACCATCATTTTCTTATACGTTCTTCCAGATATGTTATACATTTTAAATCCATATACATTCCCGTTCTCATGTTAGTCTACTATGTACATTGTTCTACACCTTGCCTTTTCCATATAATAATCCCTCTGAGATAATTCCCTATGAACATGTTTATAACTGTCTTACTCTATAACATATAACAACACTGAAGAGCACTGTGTATGCCTACTATATGGGCATATCATAATTATTTAGTCTACTCTGATGACCATTTAAGTTGCTTCCCATCTGATGATATTTCCAACAATGTACCAAATGTACACTTGATCCTTGGAAGATAGATGTTGAAGTGTCCTTCCTGGGGCAATTTTAATTTACATCCCCACTAGCAATGTATGAGTGTTCCAATTTCTCAGCCTCCTTCTGAACCCAGAGTATTATCAAACGTTTTTTATCTTTTCTAATCTAATAAGGAAAAAATCTTACTATGATTTTATTTGCAGTTTTCTTTAAACAGTATGTTTAAATCCTTTGCCATTTTCCCAAGGAGTTTTTTCCCTTACTGTTATGTAGGGATATACGTTAATGCAAAGTCCGTTTTTCAGATGTATCTCATATAACTTCATGTATTCCAAGATTTTATCTAGCAATAAATTATATTAAATCAGACATAATATTACGAATGTTTCTGACCCATAGGTTAACGACTGTTTGATTCTAACACAAACAAAATATACAAACAGAAGACTTAATTGAAATATAAGTCTGTGTGTGTGTTTAGGTTCTGCCCACCTGACCAGATGAAATAACACATATTAAATGTGGCCTGAATACTAGCATATCAGATTAAAAGATACACACACACCCCTCTCACTCACTCCTGTATGAAGTTTTTAAGAAATTTATAACTCATCACCTTAAATAGACATGTAGAAACATAACTTTCTGGTTGGGCAATACAGTGAGACCAAGCATTTTCCCTTCTAAAAATAATCAAAATGCTAAACAGAAATAGATAAAATAGAAGAAAAAATTACAGCAAAGTTCCAAAGGAAGGAAGGAAGTGCTAGATAGGAAGATGAAACAAAAGTTAGAGCAAAAAGTAAAAATTTACAATACAATGACAGCAATGTGTTAAGGGGTAAGGACCCTAGAAAAACTTTGTCATTGCTGAGAAGTAGCAAGAAAGCTATTTCATGGACTTCTGGGGGTTATGGGTGTAGTTTCCATGAAAAACTAAAAACCAAACACAATCTGTGCAGGTGCTATTCAAATTTTTATCTCATATATGACGTGTGAATCCATAAACTGAGTTCAGTTCAGTTGCTCAGTCGTGTCCAACTCTTTTCGACCCCATGAACTGCAGCACGCCAGGCCTCCCTGTCCATTACCAACTCCTGGAGTCCACCCAAACCCATGTCCATTGGGCTGAAAGTGTGCGTAAATGTGGGCCGTGGCTTATTGTGCCCAGCAGAAACAAATCATCAAAACCACTTCCATAATCCAAGGCACCCACACAAGCTCCATAGGAAACACTACATCCAAATTTTTTAAAATAATGAAACTAATCAAGGAACAGGTATACCATGATGAGAGTGCAACAGACAAACAGATGTAAGTACCCAAGAACTTAAATGAAACAGTGTGCATTAAAACAAATATATGAAAAATGTCTAAAAATTCTTAAAGAATCCTCTAAGGATATATATTTTAGTATTTACAGATTAAATGGATGATGCCCAGGACTGGCTTCAAAATAATGGATGTGTGTCTGTTGGGAATATAAACAAAATTCGTAATTGCTAGGGCAGGGTAATGGTACATGGGGAGTTATTACAACACCCTCTTTTTGTTAAGTTTGAAATTTTTCTTCATTAAAACAACCAAAAATATTGGAGAGGAAAAAAAAGAAACAGAAGTCCAAAGATAGGATTCAATAATTCAAAACCATAATTAATTCAAAATCATAATTCAAAAAGATGTATCCTTTTGCAGCCCAATGTTCAATGCAGCACTATTTACAATAACCAGGACACGGAAGCAACCTAAATGTCCATCAACAGAGGAAAGGATAAAGAAGTGGTACCTATGTACAACGGAGTATTACTCAGGCATAAAAAGGAATGAAATTGTGCCACTTGCAGAGACGTAGATGGCTCTAGAGACTGTCATACACAGTGAAGTAAGTCAGAAAAAGAAAAACAAATATCGTCTAACACCGCTTATACAGGAAATCCAGAAAAGTCATACAGATCAACTTATTTGCAAAGCAGAAATAGAGACCCAGACATATGACTACCAAGGAGGGAAGGGAAGGTAGGATGAATTGAGAGATTGGGATTAACATATATACACTGCTGCTGCTGCAGTTAGTCACTTCAGTCATGTCTAACTCTGTGCGACCCTAGGGACTACCCTAGGGACTACAGCCCACAGGCTCCTCTCTAGGTAACAATACTGGAGTGGGTTGTCAAGCCCTCCTCCCGGGGCTGTTCCCGACCCAGGGATCAAACCCTAGTCTCCCACACTGCAGGAAGATTCCTTACTGCTGAGTCACCAGGGAAGCCCCGTAGATAGCTAATGAGAACCTACTGTACAACTGAGAACCCTCCTCCGTGCTCTGTGGTGACCGAAGTGGGAAGGAAATCCGAAACAGAGGGGATATGTGCACATGTAAAGCTGAATCATTTGGCTGTACAGCTGAAACACACACAACATTTTAAAACAACTGTACTTCAATTTAAAAAAAGAAAAGCATCTTGGAGATGGGGGAGAGAATTTTTTAAATTAAAAATAAAAAGGACTTCTCTGGTGGTCTGTGGATAAGAATCTGCCTGCCAATGCAGGGGACAGGGGTTTGATCCCTGGTTTTGGAAGATTCCACATGCCTCGGGTAAGTAAGCCCATGTGCCCAACTACTGAATCCGCGCCTACAGCCTGTGCTCCTCAACAAGAGAAGCCCCTGCAATGAGAAGCCCGTATACTGCAACAAAGAGTAGCCCCCACTAACCAAAACAAGAGAATAGCCCAAGCAGCAACAAAGACCCAGTACAACCAAAATAAATTATTTTTTTAAAAAAGCAGTAAAAGAGAAGGCACGTTTGAAGAAACTCCTCAGAATGTGGAATAAAGAACCAGCAAGATGAAAAAATGTGGATAAGTCAAAAAGATGCAAGATAACATGCAACAGGAATTCCAGAAGAAATCAGAATGAGGAAGAAATGTTACGTAGAGATAACGGCTGAGATTCTTCCAGTTACTAGTATAAAAAATCTTCAAAGTGGAAAAACACACTAAATCCCCCCAAAAATAAAACAAAAATGAATTCATATGTAGACCAGCATGGCAACATTGAGGAATGTCAAAGACAAGAAAATTCTTAAAAGCAACCAGAGAAATGACACATTACCTATAAAGAAAGAAAGAACAGTATGGCTGACAAGTTGATTTTTCATGAGAAAACAATCAAGTATCTTAAAAGTGAGGAGAAAAACAACTGTCAGCTAAAATTTCATAACCAATTAAAGTACCATATAAAAGCAAGTGCAAAATGAAGACGTTTCCAGACAGAGGCAGAAGTTCCCACTTAGACCTTTACTGAAGAATCCCTTTAGAGTTAAGAAGAAAGTAATGGAACAAGAGAAGTCACCAAGTAGAGTAATACAGTAACTAAAATATGTATTTCAGAGCAACTGAAAAATTCCTGGTCATAATCGATGAAAATAACTCTTCCAAAACTGCAACATAGACTCATTAGAAGATGCTGATAACAATACATATGTGACACATGTTGCAGAGGACAGTATTTCAGATTATTTAGAAGGTCAAAATTTCTTTCATATTAAGTATGTGGAGAGGATTGAGTTGGCTATTAAGGACATGTGCTTTCCAATCCTCTTTTAGAAGATTATCTAAATTTTTAAGGATAGTTAATGTGTTCCCCCTTCTTTAATCCAACAAGTGTCAGGCTTTAAGACTACACTTTGTACTATCATAGTTCAATCAGCTACTAGGAGGAAACATTTCACTAGGATAATCATGGATCTCAAAACATTTCAACAGCTATCTATTTTAAGGTAACTGACAAGATGTGGATTCACTTTAGATATTTATTGGCACAAATTTAGCCAATATTTATATGCTAATGCTCACAAATTCTGCCTTTTATCTAGCTAGGTAATTTACTTCTGTAACTCCTACCTCATTTTACTGCAGTTAATGACAATCCCTACTTAGGAGCCTGTTGTGAAGACTGAATGACTCAATACAAATTACTTCGAACACTGCTTGGTACACAAACCTCCATCACCACGCACCACCACACAAGCACCAGGCCGAGTGCTCCTATCTGTATTTATGGACATTGGGATGGGCCACTGGGACTTCAAACTTCACTCATCCTAAAACATATTAAATTTGCCTTCCAAACACAATCTCCTATTAATTCTCCTCCCCTACTACATTTTGTCTTCAGAAAAGCACTCCCTTGCCCTAGTTAGAAACCTGAGTGTTATCCTAATGCTTCTTTGGCCTCACTCCCCTGATCAGTGAGTGATCAGCGAAAGTCGCTCAGATGTGTCAGACTATGCAGTCCATGGAATTCTCCAGGCCAGAATACTGGAATGGGTAGTCTTTCCCTTCTCCAGGGGAATCTTCCCAACCCAGGGATCGAACCCAAGTCTCCCGCATTGCAGGCCGATTCTTTACCAGCTGAGCCACAGGGAAGCCCAAGAATACTGGAATGGGTAGCCTATTCCTTCTCCAGTGGATCTTCCCAACCCAGGAATCAAACCAGGGTCTCCTGCATTGTAGGAGGATTCTTTACCAGCTGCCTGCAATGTGGGAGACCCAGGTTCAATCCCTGGGTCGGGAAGATCCCCTGGAGAAGGAAATGGCAACCCACTCCAGTATTCTTGCCTGGAGAATCCCATGGAGGGAGAAGCCTAGTAGGCTACTGGGGTAGGCTATAGTCCATGGGGTCACAAAGAGTCGGACATGACTGAGCTACTTCACTTTTTTTTTCTTTACCAGCAGAGCCACAAGGGCTCAAGAATACTGAAGTGGATAGCCTATTCCTTCTCCAACGGATCTTCCCAACCCAGGAATCAAACCGGGGTCTCCTGCATTGCAGGCGGACTCTCTACCAACTGAGCTACCAGGGAAGCCCTCATACCACTCCCCTGGCACCCCATATTTAGTCACCCAAGCCTGTGGATGTACTACTTTCCAAGTCAAGACTTTAGAAACCTTCCTCAAGAAGCACAGTATACTTTTGGAACACACATCTCCCCTCTCTTAACTATAAACCACTGAAGAATACTTTATTTCATCTAGAGCAACACACACACAAACATATTTGTATAGTAAATTAATAAAAATGTAAAACTGTAATATGACAGTATGTAAATATACTTTAAAAATAAGGATGAGTCAATCAGAATGAACAGTGCTCACAGGCATGGAAACAGAAGAGGGATACAGACACTGAAGGAAAAGGATACAATATACAGTCATAATCAGGAAGTTGCTTACGTGGAGGGCCAACTATACTTATTGTACTACATCATTTTATGTGACAGACTTGTATCTGCAGATTTTGGTTTCATGGAGGCTCTTGGAATCAATCCCTGTGATACTAAGCGATAACTATTAATTTATAGTCTTAGGCGAGTGAGAATCCCAGTCAATCAATCCACTGACTAATCCATGCCCTACCCTGGAGATGACAGCCATTAAACATGTGAGCAGCCATGCAATTTCTCATGTCATAATGCCACATTTCCTATGCAACTCCCTCATTATGACTTGACTCCTACGTGAGCCTGCCTTCTGAATGAGAACTTACTGGTCACACCACAAGTACTTCAATCTTTGTGCTAGTTATTCCTCACTGTAAATGAATACTATCGATTTTATACATCAGTTACAGAGGCCTGATTATCACTGGATCTATCTATGAAAAATAGCTCCACCCTGATGTGTCTGAGTCATCAAGGCTAAAGGTCATAAAATAAAGTACCAGAGGTAATGCACCCCCTCCCACCACTCTATCCACAATCTTACTTCTCTGCAGTGTCACGTGGATGAGTGTTCTTAACCTTTTGAAATATGAATAGCCACTAGACCTCAATATGCCTTAAACAGAAATAAATTTATTTCTAAACCTGTTTTTATATTTCCATTGCTTATTTCTAATCATCCCACCATCCCTCCTACCCACAGCTCATCACCACAACCTCTGATTTTTCACTCTCCATTTCCCATCCTACCACCAACTGTTCAGCCAATATTTTCACCTGTGCTCTCAGTCTCATTTCTATTTCTATTACCCAGAATTAACCATATCACTTCACTTCAACTAATCCAATAATCTAACTGATCTACCAGGTTTTAGGCTTTCTTCTTTCTCTAACCCATTTTATATCCTGCTGTAAGATTAAGCATAAATTCCATTCTGGGTATGTTAATCCACTGCTCAAAAAATCCCAATGGCCTGTTAAAGAATAAACTTAAAGCCTAGCGCACATGGTCCTCCAAGATTAGACTCCAAACCTAGAGCCTTTGACTAACCTAAGTGATAAGTAAAGGCTGATCCCCTTGGCCATCACAGCAACGGATGAAGCTGGGGGAGAGATCCAATTTCCCCAGTGTGCCATACGATATGGCTATTCCCATATGCCACAACACAAAGAAGCTGGGAGGCACTGTCTCGGGTGACTGACATCCAACATATATCCATTATTACCACTCCTGCACTGGCAGGAGAAGCAGAGAATAATGAGGTAGCTCTGAAATACTTACAGTGGCACGCTAAGAAACAAAACAGCAGGTACGGGCACGTGAAAAGACAAATGCTGTAAGTATGGTATCTCTAGTACTATGCAGAGAAGACGGTCTCAGGTCTCTGAAGAGTCTTCAAGTAGCAAGGCTAGATGCAGCAGAGTTGAGAGTAACTAGTCATTAAGATCATCCAACTCCTGCCTCTTCTTGTTGGTTTCTGTGCTCATCAAACAATCTTCTAATGCTAATTTGGCTCCTCCAATAAATTTGTCTTCAAGCAGTAAACACGGCTAGACAAAGACTGCCTCACCTGTAGCTCTGGCAGCTCCCCTTTCTGTGTGCCAACGAAGATCTGGAGGCCATGAGTCCAAGGGGACGAACCCTGGGCTGTAAATGTACACTAGTGTGTTGTTCATCTGGCACCCTGACAGACAGACGGACAAACAATTCTTCCTTATCCTGACCTGAGGGAGGGAAACCTGTGAAGAAGGGTTATCAAGTCTTCATATCTCCAATTTCTATTTACTAAAATGTAAACAGCTCTGGAGCATTCATGAATGTGAACATGCCATTCTGGAGAAAGGGTGTAGACTAAAAACCACCTTGTATAAAAAGTGTTCAGACTTTTGAGATATGATTCTAAAAGGAACAAAGGACCTAAAATTCAACGCTGGTTGAAAATCTGTCAAATTAATAATCTAAAATTAATATGAATTAAGGTGACATGATGACCTGTCATCATGGTCAGAGAAATTAATATAGATTCCTCAGATCCAAAGGGACACGTGCTACTATAGTCACAGTGAAAGTAAAAGCAGCCAGTGTGGTCCATGCAATTGTGTGGTTAACTGTTTTTGTGGGCAAAAGGAAACAAGGAGCTAAAACCCACAAGATAAATAGGGAAAGAAACAGAAAAGAATTCACAGCTCTCAACAAAAAGAGAAAAAGCTTTATCTATGCCCCTGTACCCAGTTATTTCTGAAGTCTTTCTCCTGGTCCACAAGCTGTCAAGCATCCCATGACGCAGGTGAAACAAGTACCAGGGACAGCAGTACCATTGCCAATATCTACTGGAGCACAGTGGCACTGTTAGGGGCCCTTTTGTGAGGACAGTACCCCTCTCTCCTAAACAATGAGCACTTAAAAATTAAAAAATAAAAATACTCTCCTGTAGAAGAACGTTTGTCTTATCTTCCAACTCAGCTACAGAGCTGTTACAACTGCAGTGGTGAAGACACATAACAAAGAGTTTTAGCCTCAGACAAATAATAAGGTTTGTGTAAACTGCAACGTTAAAGAAAATCACGATCTTTGTCCCGTTATTTCACCCAAAGCAGCCGAGCCAATTCCAGATACTCTTAGAAACAAGTGTAGTGTTCAGTCCTTTGTCTCTGACCTGCTGTCTCTCCACGTTTTAGCAGCTGGGTATTGAGTGGCCACAACAGC
This sequence comes from Cervus elaphus, assembly GCF_910594005.1. NCBI lineage: Eukaryota > Metazoa > Chordata > Mammalia > Artiodactyla > Cervidae > Cervus > Cervus elaphus. The sequence continues at coordinate 18,879,525 of NC_057825.1, forward strand.
AAGATAGGAATGTTACCCTTTCACCTCAAAGCTCCCAACTCTCTGGCCAAAATACAAAGGTTTGGAAAGACAGTTTAATACATACACTTGCAACACTAATACTGCTTTCCAAATCTGCCGATCTGCATCAAAAACAATTACACATACACAGCCACAATTTGCCAACATTTACAGATCGGTGCTACCAAAAGAACCAAGGCAAATATCAATGTCCATACTTCCTTCCCCTTAGAGAACTAAGAAACTATGTTAGCATCCAGAAACTATGTTAGCCCCTGCAATTTGCAAAGTAAAACAAGACAAATGATAGTGAGAAGACAAGAGTGTTCCTTAAAAGGAAAACAAAACGAACAGAACAGGAAGTCAAATCTTAGTTTGGTCATAAGTAATCCAACTGGACAGACATCCTAAAAGAAAATATGTTCAAGCAATTAAAAACAGGTCAAATTGCCTTCCTAGCTTAGTAGATGGGTCAAGTTTTGCTATATCTTAGGAAAACTACCAAAAATAGATAATAGCAAAGATACCAGTGTACTTTCACATGAGCTTTGTCTTTTGTTAGTCTATGCCAAAACTGAATTAAGCCATTTCTACATTATAGAAATTACACAATTATTTGCAGATTAACTTTTCCATCTATGGCTAAGCTGCACCAAATGCATTTATCTCTGCAGTTGTATTATATACAACCCTCTGGTCTAGCCTTTAGTCTACAAAATCTATTTCAGGGCATAAAGAGAAGAACAGGGTCAACAGGAATTTAAGAGGCCATGATAAGAAAATTAATCTGCACTGGCCACTAAACTTACATTGGTTACTGATTATATTCAACTGAACTACTGGGTACAACACAAAAAAAATAATTTTGAAAAATTATTAAGAGTAATCAAAAGAAAAAATAAAAATGAAGTCCTTGTTCTTATATACCCTTACAGCTTACCAATAATGATCTGACTTAAAGAGGAAGCCACTAGAGTAACTCAGGACACTGTAAATTCCAGACAATATAGAATTGGGTCTCATTACTAGATGATGGGAAAGGAAATATTATATCAACATAACAACCCATCCTTACACAGAGGAGAGTGTAAGAGCAATGCTAAGAAACTATACAATATAGGAGAGAACCATAGGTAATTCTATGTGGCTGGAACACAGAGGGAAGTGTTCTTTTCTCTCCCTTTACGCCAAGTTTTATCAAGCAATACCAATATATAGTAAAAGATAAAATGGGGCTGCTCTACCTACTTGAAGAGCACAGACACAAATGGACCAAAAATTGAATATAAGAACTAAGATGATAAAACTCTTAGATGAGAGCATAGATATAAATCTTTATGACCCTGAATTCCATAATGGTTTCTTAAATATTTTGTAACAGAAGCACAAGCAATCTAAGAAAAAAAAATATGTCATATTCCATCAAAATTAACAACTTTTGTTATTGAGCTCGGCCAATGCATTTTCCCCACCTCTTTCCCTAATCTTTTGAAGTTGTTACTCTCGCCATCCTTTCTCTAATAAGTTGGTTCTCAAGATTTTTTCCTCTACTCTAAATATCTTGGCAACTATTAGAAAGGTAAGGAGGAAATAAAAATTTCCAGGGGACCACCAGTAGTTTGATATAGACTCCCATCTCAATTTGTTCAGAAACAAAGTCACTTCAATATACACCATTTCCCATTTCCAATGCCAGTCCCTGGATGTTTAAATATTATGCAATTTTTTCAAATGCATTGAAAGCTAAAATTAATTAAAATCTTTAATTTTTAAAAAAATTAAAATTTTCATCAAGAATCAAATACCTGGTCTCTGTAATCAGTACCCAAATAATCTAGAGTATTTTCTGATCAAAAATGCATAAACCCTTACGATAACCTTTCTAACCTCTTTGCCAATCCATCAGAATCCTGAGAGGACAACATGAGCATTGAAAGCCTAAAAAAACATATTGCCAAATACTTGGAAATAGTACCAGGTTGAAAGATCAGAACACCTAATACATATATGTTTAATTGCAGGTGTCTAATACTGTAGTTTTTAAAAGAGTAAAGCTTTTCTGAGCTGTGTTCAAATAATGTGTGGCGAAATGAGCAAAACAAGAAGGAAAATGGGAGTACTAAATATTCTAGATAAGTAACAATATCTGATTTAAAAATCAATGTCATTACAGTTTTAAAGTATTTTCACGTACTTTCCCACTTATTTCCCACAATCATCCTGACATTTACAAAGACAAATCTAAGACTGTCCTTTAAGAATAAAGCATTAAGATTATTAAGTATTAAGCATTTAATGCTTAACAAGCATTAAGATTAAATTTACATGGGTCATTACTGTCATGTTCTCACCCTCCACACCACTGTTTCTCTGAGTAAAACTTGCAGCAAACATATAGGAGGATGTTCAAAGCTTTAAGGCAGTAAACTAACTGAGGATACTTTACAACATATATTTAGCACCACACTATGCCAAATCCATCTGGAGCAAAACGTGCAGCAGACAAAAGAAATCATGCAAAGTGCTGTTCCTATGGATGGAAAGAATGAATAGTCAAGATCTGTGCAAAAGACAAGTTTCATTAAAATGCTTCAACCAACGCTGGCTAACAGCTAACTGACTTCCCGTCTCCAAGAGCTGTCTAACTTTCAAACCTAAAGGCAACCAGCTCCAAAAGCCATTATCTACAAATTTCATTCATGCCAACTCAGCTTCTAGGCTGGGTACTGGGGAGTGAAATCAAATTAACCTTCCTTAACCATTCTAACGTAAGGAAGCAGAAGCCATTCCAACATACTAGTTCTTAAGTAAGTTTTTCAGGAATTAACCAGGGATTCTTTCTTACCCAATACCTAAAATAAATTTTTCTTTATTATCAAGTCTGTGATTTTTCTGGTCTCCAAATCTATACTCCTAGAATAATTTGGGGGGTAGAAAGACTGGGCAATGAGAAAGGAGGGGAAGATTTTACAAATTTCATTATCACCACATAATCACAACTACTCAGAAACCTGCTCAATCACACAAAATGATCCAAGAGCAGCAATTTTCAAAGTGTGTTGAGAACTCCTCTGTTGTTGTTCAGTCGCTCAGTTGGGCTGGACTCTTTGCAACCCCATGGACTGCAGCACGCCAGGCCTCCCTGTCCATCACCAACTCCGGGAGCTTGCTCAAACTCATGTCCATCCAGTCAGTGATGCCATCCAACCATCTCACCCTCTGTTGTCCCCTTCTCCTCCTGCCTTCAATCTTTCCCAGCATCAGGGTCTTTTCCAATGAGTCAGTTCTTCACATCAGGTGGCCAAAGTATTTGAGCTTTAGCTTCAGCATCAGTCCTTCTAATGAATATTAAAGGTTGAGTTCCTTTAGGATTGACTGGTTTGATATCCTTGCCATCCAAGCGACTCTCAAGAGTCTTCTCCAACACCACAGCTCAAATGCATCAATTCTTCGGCGTTCAGTCTTTATGATCCAACATTCATACATCACTACTGGGAAAATCACAGCTTTAACTAGATGGACCTTCGTCAGCAAAGTAATGTCTCTGCCTTTTTCTGAGAACTCCGATCCCTCCCCCCATCTTTTTGAGTGGGGTGGGGCAAAAGCACAAACCAGTTTCATAATACATATTAAGATACTATTTGCTTTTTTACTGTCATGCTCTCACGAGTGGAGTTTTCCACAAGCTACAAAAGGTGTGATACAACAAATAAAACAATGCCACTATTCTCAATTTTCTTTTTAAAAAATGTTATTATTACACTTCTATGCCATATCTAATACATGACATATCTAATACATGTAATATCTCATACACTTCTATGACATATCTTTGTCAAATTCAGACAAAGTAAAATGGTGGTTCCTGGGATGGGAGAATACGGAGTTACTGTTTAATGGGTAGAGTTTCATCTGGAGAAGATGAAAAAGATCTGAAATGCTGGTGATGACTGTACAACAAAGCGAATGTACTTAATGCCACAGAACTGCATGCTTAAAATGGTAAATCTATCAGGTATAAGTGAAGTCGCTCAATTGTGTCCAACTCTTTGTGACTCCATGGACTGTAGCCTGCCAGGCTCCTCCATCCATGGATTTTCCAGGCAAGAGTACTGGAGTGGGTTGCCATTTCCTTCTCCAGGGGATCTTCCCGCCCCAGGGACTGAACCCAGGTCTCCCGAATTGAAAGCAGACTCTTTACTGTCTGAGGCACAAGGGAAGCGACATCAGGTATACTTTACCACAACTGAAAGAAAAAAAAACTAGTAATGTTAATTTTTAATGTGTTTATTATTATTAGATGGGTTATAAAATCTTCAGTTTAAAATTTTAATAATGTAAATATCTATAGGTATAATCTACACAAACAAAAGCTTTTAGGTTCCACAATTTTTTGTTCTTGCTGTTCCACAATATTTTGAAGTTTGTGCAAAGGGGTCTTAAGTCCAAGAAGTTTGAGAACCACTGCCCCAGAGTATAGTAAATTACCTAAGTCTTCCATCGCATTCTTCACCTCCATTAATCTATTTAGCACTTACCACCAAATAAAAGCAAAAGCCAATGGTGCCGAGTCTATCAGCCCAATCTTCTAAGTGGACAGCAATACCTTTCCATAAGTTCTCCTATCTTGAGGTCAACAAGACGTGGGCTTCACTGTTTTGGGTTTTTTTCCCCAGTAAGTATTAAAGGCATTCAACCACAGCAATGTAGAATATTATACTGTTAACATATGGCAACAGTGAGCACCTACTGACCCACTACCCATATCTTACAATTAACCTTTGACCAAATTGCTTTATCATACATATATCTATCCAATTCTATTAGTTTTTGTGTAAACTAAAGATATCAGTACATGACTGTCACTAACCAATGTTTATTTTCTTTTGAAGTAAAAATTTACATACAACAAAAAGTACAAACATTAAGCACATACTTGCCAAGTTTCCACAAACACATGTACATGTGTAACTCAAATCTGTATCAGCACAAAGACCGTTACAATCACCATAGAAAGTTCCTCCATCCCCTGAAGTTCCCACTCTTCTGATTTTTCACCTAGAGACTACTTGTGCTTGTTCTAGAATTTCACATAATTAGAATGACATTATGTGCTTCTTCACTTAGCATGTTTTTGAAATTCATCTATATTACAGTATGTATCAATAGTCCATTCCTTTTTACTGCTGAGTAGTACTCTATGAATATACCACAGTTAATTCATTGTCCTAATAATGGACTGTTTTCAGTTTTCTGATTTTAGAACAAAGCTACTATGGTCATTCTTGTACAGGGCTTTTTCTCTTGTGTAAAAACTTAAGAGTGGAAAATTTCTAGGGGAGAAAACCTTTTAACCATGGAAAATCTCAAACACATACGAGAGAGCATGATGAGTTCTCATTAAAGCCAGCTGCTACTATATTAATTCACACACACACACACACACCTGTTTCACCTTAACCCCCTCCTCCTATTTTGAAGTTGCAGATACCATCATTGTGTCTTTAAATACTTCAATATATAAACAACATTTATAATCTGGTCAAATTATTTAAGTAGAAATGGATGAACTATAAATTTTCTTCGTTTCACATCTTTCAAACGGTATTTCTCTACCATCCCTCCTTGATACCTGGAAAGTCAATGGCACAAAGATACCTTCTGCTGTTGCTCTGAAAGAACTAGTGCTAAACACAAAAACTGGTATTGATAAATATCATAAAGAAATAAACATCAATATGATCAAGCAGATTTCCCAATTGTTAAGCACCTTGAATTACCTAATGACATGGTATCATTTTATAAGTGAAACTGGTGCTGTTCAGTTGCTAAGTGATGTTCCACTCTGTGACCCCATGAACTGTTGCACGCCAGGCTTCCCTGTCCTTCACTATCTCCCTAAGTTAGATCAAACTCATGTCCATTGAGTCAGTGATGCTATCCAACCATCTCATCCTCTGTCGCCCCCCCTTCTCCTCCTACCCTCAATCTTTCTCAGCATCAGTGTCTTTTCCAAAGAGTCAGCTCTTCGCATCAAGTGGCTAAAGTACTGGACATTTAGCAACAGTCCTTACAATGAATATTCAGGGTTGATTTCTTTACGATTAATAGGTTTGATCTCCTTTGTTGTCCAAGAGACTCTTAAGAGTCTTCTCCAGCACCACAATTCAAAAGCATGAATTCTTTGGCCCTCAAAATTCTTTATGGTCCAACTCTCACATTCATACATGACTACTGGGAAAATCATAGCTTTGACTAGATGGACGTTTGTCGGCAAGGTGATGTCTCCGCTTTTTAATATGCTGGTCTAGGTTTATCATAGCAAGTGAAACCGTATACAAGACTTAAAAAAGTCTGACAACTAGCCCTTTGTGAGAACAAAGGTAGTCCTCATTATATCCGTAGGAGGTGAACAAAGAGGTAAAATTTCAACTCTTTCAGTAACTAGATTTTTGTTAACCTCAAACAACTATCTGTGCTGGAGAGGGTGAGGGGAAATGGCCATTCTCAGCAACAGCTAATGACAGTATAAACACACATAATCTTTTCCGAGGGCTATCTGGGAAAAAACTGGAAATTTCATTTCCCAACTAAGTAAAGTCTTGCATAAAGCAACAAGGATGTTCTTTTCAGTGTTGTTTGTAACAGAGAAAAACCTTTACAATCTAAATGTTCAATAGGGCATTAATATAATTACACAACATCCAAATAAACACACTACAGGGTTTACGTCTAGAACCACATATGCTATACTATTAATGGCAGTTAGGAAAAGGAGGGAAATACTTGCCACTCAGCAATTTTAACTGCCACTTTCTAAATAGGTTTCACTGTAATTTCAGTTGGATCCTTTTTCTTTGTGCCAAGGGTGGTTTTTTTCTTCTTTTAAAAAAAAAAAAAAAAAGCTCAAGGCCTTAGAGGTAACCCTAAGGTGGAACTTTGAAAATACAGGGTCCCCTGAATAACTGCCAGAAAGGTGAATTGTAGAGTTAAACAGCATACAGAGTGACAAAGAAATAAAAAATAACTGAGATCTTAGACAAAGGGTTCTGACAAGATGCCATGTAAGAACCTAAAGGACAGGTGTCATACAATTCAATATAACTTAATACTTCTTGCTTTATTTATGACCTAACTCAGAGTTCCTCAACCTTGGCATTACTGTCATTTGGGTTGGGTAATTCTCTGTGGCAGCAGACTGATTCTCCTATGCATTAAGTGATGATCAGCAGCATTTAGGCTCCTATTCACAGGACGTTAGTAGCAACTCCTTACTCCCACCTGAGTCTTGACAACCAAAAACACTATCTCCAGAACTTGCCAAATGTCCCTGGTGGGTAAATTCACCTGACTGAGAACCACTGATCAAGCCTTCTATGTCCATATATACAATATTCCACTCCATTTCACTCTTCAGAAAGAACTCTTAGCTTCAAGCTTACATTTTAATGGCAAAAAAAATGCAAAAGTCAAGTTTTAAAATGTTATTGCATTTTATTGAGGAGGGCATCAAAATTACAGATCAGGTTGAGTTTTGTCCATGACAGATCTACCCTCCTCCCTCCTAATTTACACTTATCAAACTGTACAAATTCCTCAAAACACTGATCTTTTAGTCAGTGACTATGTTATTTAGAGCTAAATGTGTTTCACACAATTTCATCTGGAGTCACACCATCTGGATTCCTTGCTCTTCCAAACTCAGTTTTGTGACATCAACCAAGTTACTTAACTTCCTCATGTCCCTGTTTTCTTAACACAGTGGGTATATCAAGTTCTTAAAGCAGTGCCTGGCATATAGTAAAAGCCCTGTAAATGTCAGCTATTACCTATTATCTTAACTACAAGCCTATAAAGACAAGCATCATCTTCACCAATTCATAGATAAAGAAACAGAGGCTGCAAGAAACTTGCCTAGAATCGCAGAATTATAAGGTTACAGAGCAGTGATCCTAAAACAGTCAGTCTTGACTCCAGAGCCCATGATTTTTCAATCATGTCAGTAAGCTTACATTAAGACTCACTAACTATCAAGAACATACTGGTTTCTTACTTCAAAATAATAACTGGCACTAGACACATTTTCTTTAAGACATTCATTTAGAACACAACTGAGTTCAAATGTATTACGGAATTAAGATAACAAGAGTTACATACCAACAGAGACTTTCGGTTTCTATATATTTTAAATGATTCTTACTTTAAAAAATAAGAACACACACACACAAAAAAAATAAGAACATAGACCTTAACTCCTGAAATTGTTATACTATACTATACTATACTGTACTATACTATACTAACACTATACTGAAGCAATCTACTGAAATCAGTCTAATAAAAGACCATCAACAGAGTTGTTTGAGACATAGGTTACCTTGTATACTGCATTTGCTTAGTGTCCTGTTCTTCCTCCAAGGTCATGGACTTTGTACATGATGTTTGTTCCCAAGTCCCAGAAAGGCTCTGTATACCCCTTGGGTTTCTTCGATTTGCCCTTACCTCACACCCAAGTTCTTAATGACTCCTGAACACCTTACTCAATTTTTTAACCACTGCCTTTCTGTCATACAACTTATTAATCATTTTTACTTAAACTTTACCATTTCCAACATTTCTTAATGGGATCACCAATGACTTTTTCATCACCTCTTCCTAAAGGCATTTCACTGAAGTCGTCAGCTTTTCAACATTTTTCTTTTTTTTGGACTGTATATATTATTTTTTTATTGAAGTAAAGTTGAATTAAAATGTTGTGTTAATTACTGCTTACAGCAAAGCAACTTAATTATAAATATACACATATATTCTTTTCCTATGTCCTTTTCCATTATGGTTTGTCACAGAATATTGAATATAGTTCCCTGTGCTATACAAAGTTGCTTTTAACATTTAACAACTAATGACATGTTCTTCAACCTGGACTACAAAAACTACTCATTTTAATGTTGGGAGTCAGAGCACAGGTGGAATGACTGGGAGCATATAACTTTAATAGTCCAAGAATACCAGAATTGGAAGAGACAGAAATTTTAGCCCAACTCTCTGGTTTCACAAATGACAAAGACAGATAACTTGGTGACAGCTTCCTCTCTAACTCCTCTTAGATTCTATAAAGAACTTGGCCTTGACCATTTGGGTCCCATTATCTCGTTTTCTCTTTAGATTACTTTCAACATTTTTTACTGCCTCCACAATTCAATATCCTCTCTCAATCCAGTGATTATCAAAAAGGTTGAGTTGTCCACCATGTTCATTTTGAGTTAATAGTCCAAATAATTCCACCCAAAACTTACTCTATCAAACAGAAAGAAAAGGCCAAGAATCTCTACTTATGACCCAAATCCTGCCTATCTTCTATGTTACTCTTTAACTACTAGCGTCCTATAACACGTCAGTGTCATCTGCTTCCTCCACACCAAATTCCTCTTCCTGTTTACCAGAGGGGAGCAAAAAGAGAAAACCTAATCTTAGCACTCATGTTCAACAATTTTAGATTTCATTTTTCTTTCCCCATTATTTTGATAGATTCCTTATTAAATCACTAATTTACCAATCATCAGACTGGTTCACTAACCAACCCTTCTTATCAGTTCAGATTACAAACTGGTAATTAGCACCCAAACTGAATTCTAGATGCTGCCACCTACACATCATTGAAAAATCTTCCCACTGTCAATCAAATAAGAAAAATTCCCTCTGACATTCTCTTACATAGTTCCTACCCTCTTACAGGCTTTTCTACAACAATAGCTCTACACATATCCTGCTCTTCACACAAACCCTTTTCCATGAATAAGGCCAATCCTGTATATTCCTTCTGCCTGTTCTGCCTGAAATATTGACAACCCCCACTCCCATCCTCCTCCTTCGATGCTCATTCCAAAAGTCACTCCTTGTAAAGCCTTTCCTGAGGTTTCTGCTTCCTTCAAACGACAGAGCATTTTGTTCAGAACTGTCTTCTGGGAATTACATATTTATATTTGAGTACTTTCACATGCACTCCTTTTTATAAATTACTGGAGGACAAAATCTCCAGTTCTCAGCTTTGTTCTTCCCCTGCTGCTTAGCACAGAGCCTTGAACATGCTAAGCTCTCAAACACAGACAACTTCAAGATGGGCTTTCTCGGGATTTTTTTTAAGTTGGCCATTAAGTCACAATTGGTTTCTTAAGCCATTTTACTAATAAAAATATTTTATTTATACCCTGGCATCTGAACTTTTCTATTTCACTTAGTTTAAAAAACAGAAACAAAAAACCTGTCCTAATTTCAGGGGATCTGGCCTACTAAAATGATCTTCTTGGTTTCTTTCAAGTCAGTTATCAACTAAGCAAACTCGCCTCCACTTAAGCCATCATAAAAACTAAAATTTACAGGAGCCAGAAAATAAAACAAGTATTCCCAGTTAACTTGCTATAGAACAGGAATAATTCTGTGGTCATTCTGAATTGCTGCAGGGTAAATAACAAACTGCAAAGTAACAGCACAGAACAAGAGACTGAAATATGCTGTGAGAGCGCCCCAAAGTTAACACCTGTACAGAAAAGCTTCTTGGTTAACAGTGGGAGTTCTTACAGTCTTCCTTGATGACACAATGGATGTTGCCTACAACTGCTACACGTGCAACTGAAGTCTACAATCACTTTTATAAGTTGGCAACTTTTTTTTAATACAAGCAATTCAGTTTAAAAATCCTACGTGCCTCTATGCTAGGCAGGGAGTGGAGAACAGAGATGAATATATGACTTTCTTAAAGCAAAAAATCTCAGTATGGTTTTCTCCACTTTGTACACACTCTCTGCACTGCTTCCTTTCCCCCTTTACCAGCTATTTTCATCAGCCTGATTTTGTTCAGATTGCCTATGATTTGTACTGGAAAAGGAGGTGAAAGAAAAAAAATCCTGCCCCACGAATCTGATGGAGCAAGGAAAAAAAAAGGTTGGGAGAGCAAGAGGCATTTTCCCCTCTAGTCCCTCTGAAAAATCACCAATCTACAAGATGTGTCTTTCAAAGCCCACCTAAAACATGTGTTAACACACACATCAAAAATTAGCAGTCCTCTTGTAAAAGTGGCACTGAAAACAAGTAAGGACATCAGATATTTCGTATTTTATTAGCAGACCCTTAAGAACATTCCGGATACAATAGTGGTACTGAAATTTGAAAACCTTACCTTACTAATCAAAAGATCATACAATGACAAAGCTAAAAATGTTCTCAGTAATAAGCGTGAATCATAGCAGTCACCCTACTCCACCCAAAACCCACCCTTGCTAAGACCGGACAGTTCAAAACCTGGATAGCTTTCCCTGCTTGCTCTAAGCCAAACAGGAATTCATTTCAACACCTCAGGGTTTAAGTGTAGCTATGTAGCAGCAAGGGAACGTTATCCCGTACTGAAGTTCGCCAGGATACTTCATTCTTTTTATTTAGCTGTGTCTTTATCACATTTACCAAATTCTCCCCTTTCCCCGTCTTTAAGGAGGAAAAAGCTCAACAGCTACTCTACTTGAAAATCGAACAATCTATTTAGGTTTTCGAAGTAAATTTGCATTCCTAGGTTTGGGAGGAGAACCGACTTATACTGTCACTATCCAAAAGGTACCGCACTTTCTTTCAACGGAAGCCTGAGCCTATGAATTGATTAAATACATGTGAAGAAGGGTTCCCAGATCGCCTCTGTAAGCTGAGGAACGAGTTTCAGTCTGGTACCAACCTACTCGCACGTTTCAAAGTTATCTGGTGTGGAGCAATCCACTATCTAGGAAAGATCTACTTACCACTGGGGAGTGGGGAAAAAACCAAAAAGCTTCCTGATCTCAAGAACTGAAATGCACCAACCCACTATCTAGGAAAAGATCTACTTACCACTGCTGGGGGCGGGGGGAAGCTCCTTGATCTCAAAAACTGAAATGCACCAACCCACTATCTAGGAAAGATCTACTTACCACTGAGGAGGGAGGTGTGGGGGAGGGAAAAAAGCTTCTTGATCTCAAGAACTGAATGACACATGAAAGAGGCCAAAGCTAACCACCTCAAACACAGCGGCAGACCATCAGGTAAGCCCCGGCCCCCATTCCGTTGCCATGAACATCCCGAGGGAGGGGCTTACACAAAGTGGGGGGGGGGGCCTCCGCCGCCGTCCCCCGTGCCCCCAACTTCTCCCTGCACCCGGAGAAGGTCCACGGGACTCACCAGGACCGTGGTGCAGATGGACCTCAGCTCGGACTCCACTTTCTCCCGGTAGTCCTTGATCAGCTGCAACTTCTTGTCCGAGGTGTCGGTCTTCTGCTCGATGCTGGAGATAACCCTCCAGGCGGACCGGCGGCCCCCGACCACGTTCTTGTAGGCCACCGAGAGCAGGTTGCGCTCCTCGTTGGACAGCTCGGCGCCCTGCTCCGTCACGGCCTTCATGCAGGTGGCCATGTCGTCGTAGCGCTCGGCCTGCTCGGCCAGCTTGGCCTTCTGGATCAGCTCCGTCTTCTCCATGGGGGCCGGGGGAGCGGACAGCGAGGTGGAGCGCGGACCCGGGGGGCTGGCGGGGGGAGGGGGGACGCGGCGAGGAGGCCTGAGGGCGGGCGCCGGGGGGCGGGGGGCGGCAGGAGGGCGGGGGCGGCGCCGTCAGACAATGCGCCCCGCCGCCCGGCCGCCCCTTTTGTCCGTCCCAGCGCGCGCGGCCCAGTTGAATTTCCCTCCCCTCGCCCACGCTCCCCCCACCGCGGGACGCCCGGGAGGGCCTGGGGGAGAGGGGCGCCCGCCGAGCCGGGCGGCGCGGCGTGAGAAGCTGAGGTGAGGTGAGGCGAGGGTGATGAGGAAGGGCCGCTCCCGCGCCCGCCCGGGGCCCAAGATGGAAGCAGCCGTTGGCCCGCACCTTCCCGCCGGAGCCTGTCCCTGAGGAGAGCGGGCGTCGAGGCTGGCCGCTCTCTCCCCCCGCCCCCCCACCCCGGGGAAGGCCTCCCGCCGGACTCACTGGCCCGGCCGGACCCCCGAGAAGGGATTTCCCACCCCCAGCCCCCGGCCCCGCGACCCGGGGCGACACCGGCGCTCACCTTCACGTCTCCGCGGCCGCAGCACGAGTCCCACCACTTGGATCCCTCTTCTGGCTTTAGCCGAGGACCCTCCCGTCTCAGCCTACCTCGGAGCCGAGAGGCGGGGCCGCCGAGCGGCCCGGCCCTCGCGGCCGCCCACCTCCGCCAATGGCGCGCTGAGATATCCTTGAGAGTTCCGCCTCCCTCCCCGCCTCTGGCCAATGAGGACTGAGCGCGCGGAAACGGGGGTGGGGAGAAGGGGGCGGGGCGGGAGGGGGAAGGGGAGGCTAGGAGGGTGGGTCGGCTTGGGCAAGTTCGGTTGGCCGGCAGGCTGCGGCTTCGGCCACGGGGTTTCCTCCAATTAGATCCAGGGTAAAAGGACGTCACTGTTACCATGGCAATGCTGTTACCAACGCCCCTCATCCTCCCCGCCACCCCCGGCACTCGTGGGCGCGGCACGGGAGCCGGGAGGCTCGCAAGACCTCTCCTGCGGTGGCCGGGTTCTCCTGCTGCAGCGGCGTTGCAGACGGTTCACTGCATCTTGTGGGCTCCCCATGCAGCTGCGGCTCTCGTCGGCCCGGGTGAGGTCGGGCCTGGGAGGGTGACACCATCGGCTGTTTTGTTACCCAAGCTCCTGTCTTTCCTCCACCTTCCTATTCGTGACAAAGGTTTGGAGCTCAAGACAGTGAACCCAGCCTTTAATGACGTTGCGATGGGGACCGTGAATTAGAAATAATCCCATCCCCATTAAAGAGGAATTAGTTCCTGGAGAAAGTGGCATAAGCTTGGGTTGTACACGATACGTTCGTTTTCAGACGGGCACCTAAAACCTGAAATTTCCTTGGAAAATACCCTCCCAAAAAAGTCCAGGCATTGCCAGATATTATGATTTTCTTTAAAGTGGGAAATGACCTTAGGGATAATTGGGAGAATAACATACATTTAATCCCCACCCCCTAAAGCAACTGTTTTTATATTTCTTTACAGACTTTCCAGGTCACGCATTTAAATACTTATTTTTCACATCACTGCTGTCTTACATGTACATGCTTTTTATCTTCTGGTATTATTTTTGGGAGGACAGTCGAAAAGCTAAACTTCTCTCCCTAGATGTTGACTGCTGACTTTCCCTTGTGAACACCCTTCTGAAATGAGAGTGACCGCCTCAGATGGCTTCTATTCAGGGTCATCGCCAGCCCTTTCCCTTCCCTTTAAACGGGGCGCTCCCCTCCTGCCACTCCCTTCTCTCCGGAAAGTTCCCAGTGCCAGACTCCAAATAAGGTGGCAGTCCTGGGTGTCTGGAGAGTGGTCTTTGTGCCATCTGGGCTCACACTGCCACGATTCCAGTTCCAGCACATCCAAGGGAAAACAGATCATTGAGAGCAAAGAATGCCACAGCCAAGAAAGAATTTCACATTCTAAGTGGAGGTCTTAGAAGCAGATCTGGAGACTCTCTAGAATGGAAGATCTGAGCACTGAGAGATAGCAGGAGAAGGTGCGAACTTTCCAGAAATCTAACCTCCCTCCCGGCTGCCCCTCCCTATCCTGACTTGTAAAGGTTGCTTTGTGCTTTGACAGACAGGAGAGGCCTGGGCTGGAAAGGACTTGCGTCTTAGTGCAGAAATGCCTTCCTGTGTTCCAGCGTTCTAATGGAGGGCCCTGCTGTTATTTCTGGAATCCCTGGGGCCAGGCTGTAGACACACGAGTGTTTATGGCTATGTGGGCTGGGGTGGAGCCGGACACCAAGAAATCCCCATGGAAAGAATTTGCATGTGCAAGGGCAGATAAAATGCTTTCTGTATGACCAGTGCATTTCTAGCTTACTGGAATTAGAGACAGTTCAGGCCAGAGGAGAGACAGCCCAGCAGAGGTGAGTGGGGAATGGAGACCTCGGAACAGGATGGTCAGGAGATAGAACCTCTGGTAGGGAGGGAGGGTAAGAGCAAGAACACTAATTCTTTATCAGAAAGCCTGGACTGTACTGCCATCTCCCGAGGTGACCTTGGGCAAGGTTTACGTCTCTCTGTAACTCAGTCTTTATAATTTCTGCTTTCATCCAATCAGATATTTATTGAGCAGCAACTCATATAGTTACAATCACCTGAACTCATGGGTAAAAACTGCTTGGAAGCAATGGCACACTATAAAATTATGTTTCATCAGGGACCAGAGGGGTAGGTTAAATCTAAAGTCCTCTGCCCCTGAAAGAACTTAGAGAAAATTAAAGCTCTGGGGACTTGAAGCCCCTGGACACATAAAGAGCTAATACTTATTGAGTGATCACATGTGTCAAACACCGTTTTAAGTCTTTTGCAAATCTTAACCCATTTAATCTGCTTAAAGCCACTATGAAGTAGGTAGTACAGTAAGTCCCCTGCCTACAAACCTTCAAGTTTCAAACTTGCGAAGATGTGAATGTGCCTTTGACGAAGGTCAGGCGTGAGTGACACTGTGGCTTGTCTTCCATCTTCTATTGATGATCCTTCAAGTCTGCCACCTCCCTCCTCTGGTCAGTAACTCTTCTTGCTTGTTCCCGCGATGCCAGCCCTTGTATGCCAGCTGTTGTACTGTACTCCTGTACTTTTCAAGGGACTGTCCTGAAAGATTAAACATGTTTTATTATTTGTGCTTGGTTTGTATGTATCATTTGTGTGAAAAGTATTAAAACCCATTACAATACAGTACTATATAGCCGATTGAGTTCGTTGGGTAATTGGGCTAACTTTGTTGGTTTTATGAACAAATTGGACTTATGAATGCACTCTCAGAACAGAACTCACTCGTATGCAGGGGACTTACTCTAAGGATCACCTTCTCCATTTCACAGATAAGGAAACTGAGGCACAATGCTTGGATCGAGCACAGAGTGGAAGAGCTAGCAATGGCAGAGCCTGGATGGATGTACACCTATGTGCACTGCCTGGTGACCAAAGCCCATCCCTGTAATGGCTCTGCCAGCCCTTTGCTCACTGCTGTAGGGACTCTAGGAAAGACCACACTAGTCTCTGTTCTCTAAGAGTTTCATCCTAGCTTAATATAAAAGGTGTTAAACATCCATATTCAACATGCTGGGAAGAACTCTAGGGAACAGAGAGCTAAGAAAGAAGGCATCGAGTTCTTACTTTATCTGTTTGATGTTGTTGTTATTTTTTCTAAATTGCTTGGTGAGAAGAAGCTGCTGGGGGGAACACACTGAGCTTGAAGCCAGAAGATCCTAAATCCCAGCTCTGCTACTTATTTGCAGTTTGACCTTGAACTTCCCAGGTGGCTCAGTGGTGAAGAATCTGCCTGCCAATACAAGAGACATAGGAGATGCAGGTTCAATCCCTGGGTCAGGAAGATCTGCTGGAGAGGGAAATGGCAACCCACCCCAGTATTCTTGCCTGAGAAGTCCCATGGACAGAGAAGCCTGGTGGGCTACAGTCCACCGGGTCCCAAAGAGTGAGACACGACTGAACCACTAACATTTGACCTTAACCACTGGCAGTTTTCTAACCTGTAAAAGCAATCCCTACCCCAAAGAGGTCGTGGAGCTATCCCACAGGAAACGTTAGGCATACAGCAGGTATTCAGTAAATATTGGGGGTTTTTTTCCCTTCTTTCCCTCTGCTTGGTGGTAGAGTGCAGGGGAGGAAGGGAAGTGCCGGTCCTATTATAAGCCTCAGAGCCTTATAAAAAGTTAGTAAAGGCTTATCTCTTGAATCACTGTTGTAATTAGTGAAGTTAATGGTCTGCAGAATGGCTACACTCAGTGTACACTTCGGAATGAGTGAGTACTTCTGGTTGAGCTTACTCTCATAAATTGTTTCAGTGGTTTATTTGCCCAGAGCAGTGGGTCATCCAGAGGAACTTCTTCCTCTCCGGCCTTGTGGCAGGTATTTCACTGACAAACATGTGAGTGGGACTTTTCATTGCAGATTTCCATATAATCACCATCAGTGCTTCTGTTGAGAGCGTGGTTGAAAAACTGCCTGACTGTCCACTCCACCGGGAGGGGCTAAATGAGATTCACTGAGAGCCAGGACAGTTTGGTCAGGGCAGGGTCTTCCCACACATTTCCTGGCTGAGGGCTGGGGTCAGGCCAGTGAAACTCAGTCTCCCATCAGCCCTGCAGCGAGTGAAGCTCATTCTTGCCATCTGCAGGCATCCGTCTGTGCTTGTGGGTGTCCCGATTCTGGCACCTCCTGGACACCCAATGGGCTATTTATTGTTTTCCAGCTCTCACTGTGTGTTCTCAGGGAGAAATATCTAATCAAATCATTACGTCATTAAAAAACAGATAAGTCTTCCGGCAATAGTTCTGCTACGATTTGCATTTTAAACGAAAGAAAGCTCTCACATTTGAAGAATAAAAGTTCACTGGTAGGGGAATTTCCTGGTGGTCCAGTGGGTAGGACTCAGCACAAGCCATGTAGCATGGCCAAAAAAACAAAAAAGTTTACTGGTAGAATTTCAGACATTTTGAAGCAACATTTGGTCCACTAGCCTTTTGGGGAAGGACTTTGGCATTCTGACATTTCTCCAACATTTCCTATATGTCAATAAGTTACTTAAAAAAAGATTGCTTTTGTAATGATAATAGTGATGATAACAGTATTGATTAAAAATGTAACAGCAAAAAAAAAAAAAAAAAATGTACCCATCATGGCTTCCCTTGTAGCTCAGTTGGTAAAGAATCTGCCTATAGTACAGGAGACCTGGATTCAATTCCTGGGTCAGGAAGATCTCCTGGAGAAGGAAATGGCAACCCAGTCCAGTATTCTTGCCTGGAAAATCCCATGGACAGAGGAGCCTGGCGGGCTATATACAGTCCATGGGGTCACAAGAGTTGGACACGACTTAGAGACTAAACCATCAGCACACATCACATTAAAAATGAAACAATACATAAATGTACAAAAGAGAGTAAAAAAAGAACCTGTAAAGCTGTCTCTGCAAGGGGACCATTGCAGGCATTTTGGGAACCTCTTTCTAGACACAGCTGCTGGTTTCATTTGGAGGCATGCTTGTGGTCTTACATGTGTAAGATTATATTCTTCACTTTCTTCAGGGCAATGGTTAATTTTATGTGTCAACTTGGCTGGATCACAGTGTGCCCAGTATTTGATCATACATTATTCCAGATGTTTCTATGAGAGTGTTTCAGGGAGAGATTAACATTTAACTTTGTGGACTCTGAGTAAGCAGATTGCTCCCTTTGATATGGGTGGGCCACATCCACCAGTTGAAGGCCTGAATAGAATAAGAATGATCTCCCCCGAGCAAGAGAGAATTTTCCAGCAGACGGACTTTGAACTTGCTCTGTAACGTTAGCTCTCCCTGGGTCTCTCACAAACTTCAGACTCTAACAGAAATACAGTTTCTCCTAGATCTACCCCCTACAGGCTGATCCTGGAAATTTTGGATTTGCTAATTCCTTGAACTAAATCTCTCTATATATCTTATTATATATGCATGCACGCATGCGAAGTCACTTCAGTCATGTCTGACTCTTTGAGAATTTATGGATTGTGGCCTGCCAGATTCTCCAGGCAAGAATACTAGAGTGGGTTCCCATGCCCTCCTCCAGGGGATCTTCCCAACCCAGGGATCAAACCTGAGTACCTTTGTTCTGCCTTGGCAGGTGGGTTCTTTACCACTAGCGCCACCTGGGAAGTATATATATGGTGGTGACAATGCAGGAGACACAGGTTCAATCCCTGGGTTAGGAAGATTCTCTGGAGAAGGAAATGGCAACCCACTCCAGTATTCTTGCCTGGGAAACTCCATGAACAGAGGAGCCTACAGAGGAGCAGGCTACACAGTCCACGGGGTTACAAAGAGTCAGACATGACTGAAGTGACTTAGCATACCTATATATCTTATTATTTTTCTCTGGAGAATCTTGATTAATACTTTCATTCAACAAACGATATCTTTTACTGGCTTTAAGTGTTCGTCCGTGACATTAGATTCACCTCTGAGCTTCCTGAGAGCTAGAGTTTTCTTCTTTGATCTTGTATCCATAATGCCCTCGCAACGAAGGTGAGCCACCCTCCTCTGCAGGTGAATAAAGTGATGCCCAGGGAGGTTAAATTACCAGTCTCAATTGCTAAACTACAGAGGTAAGATTAAAATACAAGTCTGGGTGATTTCAATCTTCTACAACAATAAACAAGACTGCACTACCTGCCATGGAAGATGAAAACTCCAGTGTTTGCTGGCCTGGGAACAATGTTTAGTTATCTGAGGCTCGTGGGTGGCTAAGTATATATCTGCTGGTGAGTCAGCGGTTGGTTTTATTTTCATGTGGAAGCCTCTGTTTTTACTCTCAATGTCTCTGCAGGGAGCGGGTACCTCTTCATCCTTTATCTGTCCCCTTTAATTAATTACATGTCCGTCTCTCCTCTCCTCTCCCTGCGCGCCCGTAAGTCTGTGACCTCCAGTGGGCAGAGTTTCATCTGCTTTCCATGTCCCTGGTGACTGACTAATGGAAGACGTTCACAGAGGGTTTGTTTTGGGGCTTCCCTGGTGTCTCAGATGGTTAAGAATCTGCCTGCAAGGCAGGAGATATGGGTTCAATCCCAGAGTGGGGAAAATCCCCTAGAGGAGGGCACGGCAACCCACTCCAGTATTCTTGCTGGAGAATCCCATGGACAGTGGAACCTGGCGGGTTATGGTCCATGGGGTCGCAAAGAGTTGGACACAGCTGAGGGACTAACACACTCACACTTCACACTTTTGGGCCATTAAGGGTGACATCTCTGATACCAGCAATTGTTGATGCTGTGTGCTTACTTTGTTCCCACCGTATATGAAATCACTAGAAGGTTAGTAAATTCTCAGAGGAAAGCATGTGAAGCAGAGCTGTATACCCCTCAGGGATTCCATGAACATGGAATTGCATCCACTTTGACAAGCACACCAAGAACCTTGAGGTTGACCCCGAAGGGACCTGAACATCAGAAAATGTCCTAAAGTTTCCGCACTGATGCTCACCCATGGAGGAGTGAATGAGCTCTCCAAGGAGTTGCCCACCCCTGACTCAGGCTCAGCTTCCTATCTGTTCATTCAACAAAATATCAAAGGGTCTACCCTGGGCCAGACATGACCCTTGGGGCTGGGATTCCAAGAAGAATGAAGACAGAGCGTTTGCCTGGTGAGAGCCTGATGGAGAGCAGGGAGGTGGGACAGCTCAGAGGGGCGGCAGGGAGTTCTCACTGGCTTCTCAGTTCTCAGCTGCTCAGCGACCTGACTTCCCAGCCACAATGGTTTCGAAGTGACTGTTCAGAAAGTAGAATTACTTTCAGAATAGAACTACTCCTGAAAGCCCCTCTGAAATCCACTTGACCTTCTTTCTCATCAGATGATTCACAGCAGAGGAAGCACTGGGGCTCCAGGGCCAGCCCGGGCCTGTCCCTGTGGCCTGACCTGGGAGCCGGTCTCCATGGAAGGTCTGTGCAAGGCAATCAGTTGACAGGTAGAGACGACAGACCTATGAAAAATTATGAGCTTGCCATGCTGACAGCACACTCGTGAATGTGGTGGGCTTTTCTAAAGCCCACCAGACTTCCTGTAAAAGGTGTGGCAAGCACCAGCCCCACAACGCGACCCAGTGCAAGAAGGGCAAGGAGTCTGTATGCCCAGGGAAAGTGGCGTTAGGACAGAGAGCAGAGTGGCTGTGGTGGGCAGAAGAAGCCAATTTTCTGGAAAAAGGCTAAAACTGCAAATATTGTACTGAGGCTTGAATGCGTTGAGCCCAACTGGCAGATCTGAGAGACTGCAGGCTATTAAGAGCTGCATGCATTTTGAGCTGGGAGGAGATAGAAGAGTAAGGGCCAAGTGATCCAGTTTTGAGCTTCCTATTTTGTTTTATTGTGAAAATAATACAAATCTGAGATTGTTTAATTTTAAAACAGAAAGCCCAAGAGGCTGGTGCCTTTTAATGGAAGGGTGCGCAATCCATATGTCTTAGGCAGGTCTAGGTATGTAGTAAGAAGCCTCAATTACCACCAAAAATGCTCACTATGTTCTTATTTTTTTTGCTGTTGTTGCTCATGTCAACTATATATATGTATATATATTAAAAATATAAACACTGTGTGTATGTAGATACAGTGTTTAGATTTTTTTTTTTTTAAGTTTGGGTACATAAAGCAACACATCTTCAACCATCTCCCAAATTATGACTCATCTGCAGACAATTCAGGACAGTTGAATGGATGAATGAACACACAACAGCCGGAGAACAATGCACACAGCACTGATTGTGTGGCTCTCACAATGAGAGCTATGGGAGTGGAGAGCAAGGAGACATGAGTGTGGGCCAGAGCCATTGCAGAGGACGTCAGGGTTCTAAAGGCTCCAGAGAGAGGGGGGTCGTGATAAAAGGGGGGTGCCACCCAGATAACGATGGTGTGGATACCCATCTTCCGCTGTCCTGGTGGAGGCCTCTGGAAGGACAGGGAGGCCATAGCGTCTCCTCTTTGAAAGGGAGTCAGCTTTGGACGGACCTGAGTCCTGAGAAGGGGGTTCTGGACAGAAGGCTGGAGTGCAGACCATCCGAGGAGGGCTCGGCCTCCACGGTGTAGAGGTAGACCCTTGTCAGTCTCTTTACCTCCCTCTGCATAACAGCCCAACCACACAAGCAGCTTAACAAGTGCATGGTGAGTTGGGGAGACTGGTTCCATTAATGCCTTGGGCTGTTGGGCAGGGCTGATCTCATAAAAAATGCAGGTCTCTGCTTTACTTTCCTGCTTAAAACCCTTCAGCTTCATTTAACTGCAGCTCAACGTAGTGGTTGGATTCAGAAGCCAGATGGCCTGGCTCTGCTACCCACAGGATAGGGGATCCTGGGAGGTTAGTTAAGTGCATGGAGCTTCACTCTCCCCACTTGTAAGACAGGATAATGACCTAGCTCCAAGGTTGTTATCAGGATTCAATGAATTTATAATAGAAGGCACTTTGAACAGTGACATGTAACTGGCACTAGTGGTAAAGAACCTGTCTGCCAATGCAGGAGACCTAAGCAATACAGGTTCCATCCCTGGGTCTGGAAGTCCCCTGGAGAAGGGAATGGCAACACACTCTGGTACTCTTGCCTGGCAAATCCCAAGGATAGAGAAGCCTGGTGGGCTACAGTCCATAGGGCTGCGAAGAGACAGACATGACTGAAGCAGCTTTGCACACAGCACACTCATATATGTGTTTGTTAGATGAATACAATCAACTGTAAATCCTTAAGATAACTCACAAGGCCCCCAGTGATGCCACCCCAGTTGCTCTTCTGTCTGATCTGTTGCTTCACCTGTGCTTTGGCTTCTTCTGAGCTCTTCTCCTTCCATCCCCTCTTTCCTCACATCTTCACCTGGTTCATCTGTCACCTCCTGAGTCTGCAGAAATGACTGCCTCTCGGGGCTATCCTTGGGTTCCTCTCCCCTCTCAGCAATGCGAGCTCCCCCATCCTGTGCTCTGCAAGCAGGAAGCATGGGACATCACCTCCCCACCCCCTGCACCAGGAAGGTGGGGCTATATCTCTGTAACTTTGTCTCTGTAACTTGCCCACGTAGCCCCAGTGCCCAGCAGAGCACTTGGTGGCTAGACTGGGTACCAAGAGATGGACAACTAAAGAGACAAATCGATAAGCGCTGGAAGGAGGAATCACGGACAAGTGTACATCAGCCACAGGGCAGGGCGAACTGAGGATGAGGCTCAGGATGGCCTCGGGCTCTGGCCAGAGTCCAGACCCCAGCTGGAGGCACCTGTGACTCTCTGGGAGGGGCTAGAAGCCCCAGGGAACCCCTAGTGTCTCCCCCTTCCCTCCATCCTGTCCAGCTCATAGACAAACTCCCAGTTGCTCCTGAAGGATGGTGATTAAGAGAACCCAGTGAGGAAACTCAGGGATACAGTGAAGGACAGGGCAGCCTGGTGTGCTACAGTTCATGGGGTCACAGAGAGTCGGACACAGACTTGGTGACAAGTGAAGGAAGTGTTGCAGAGGGAAATCCCTTTTGAAAATGAATAACCCCCTGATTTATTTGAATAGTTTGTCTTCTGGATTTCCTTAAAACCCAGGTAAGAAATTTAAGGACATCATGGTGGTGGGGGGAGGTTTAGTCGCTCAGTTGTGTCCGACACTTTGCGACCCCATGGACTGTAGCCTGCCAGGTTCCTCTGTCCCTGGGATTCTCCAGGCAAGAATACTGGAGTGGGTTGCCATTTCCTTCTCCAGGGGATCTTCCCAACCCCAGGGATTGAACCCGGGTCTCCAGAATTGCAGGCAGATTCTTTACCGACTGAGCTATAAGGGAAGCCCCCAGGGACGTCATGTATCTAAACAAAATACATAAAAGCCTGTTCTATCAAAAGCCACCCCTGGAAGGAAGGAGCAGATGCTGCCTTGCTGTTTTTAATGGACCATGAAGTGCCTGGAGGCGGCCAGCATTCTAATCAATGTGAATGAGCTAATGATCCCCGGCGCTCTCCCTACTCCTGGTTCTGAAACTCAGAGATGTGCCAGTCAGACTGATGAGCCCAGGACCACTTTGAAGGGTCCTATAGCAGCTGAATCGCCGAAATGTGTTCAAACAGAATGTGGTAGCAGCAGCTGCTACAGCTGTCAAGCAAGCTTCCTGAAATAAAGGGGAAAAGGCAGCAACAGCCTGTTGCTCTTGAGCCAACGGATTTAGAACACGGGATCAAGTAAGATGAAAAAAAATTACAGGAAGTCGGTGAAATGAGAACTTGGCTCACTGGGCCAAAGTAGGCAGTCTGGGGTCTTGGACAGAAAATTTCAGCTACCACACAGGCAGTCTCTGAAGGGTTAGGGATTGGGGGGCTGATGCTGAAGCTCAGCCAGGATGTGATGATGAGGGGGCAGGAATCTGGCAGCCCCTCTGCTCTCAGAAGTCAGGCCAACCCAGACGGAGTCATGAGGGGGCCACCAGGGTCCTTGGAGCCTCCGCACATAAAAGCACATTTAGTCACAAGGCCAAGAGGTGCTCAGAAAATGCATGCTTCCCTTTCCCTTCCTGAAGACCAGGGATGCAGTTTGGTCAAGGTTAATTTCTGAATCAGAGTCCTTAGTCGTAAACAACAAAAACTGATTCTGACTTAAATGTAAGACCGTTACTCCTTACCAGTTGTGAAGAAAGCTGGGGAACCAGCCAGTCAGCCAAGATGGGCGGGCACTGGGACAGTGTGCAGTCAGAACCATGGCCAAAATTTCACCGCAGACCTCAGCCAGAGGGATTCCCGTTGCTTCTGCAGCTGGGCCCCAGACCTTGGTCGGTCCCTACTGCACTGACTCCATGGGCACCAGACCCTGGACCCTGGATGCTGGGTTCATCCTCATAGAAATCCCAAGGCAGCTTTACCACTGCTCCCAGAAAGAACTCGCCACAGGCCCTGCTTCTTTGAGCCACTCACCTGAGATTCAAAATCACATTGTGGGGTTGTCTGGCCAGGCCTGAGTTAAGTGCTGTGTCATGCTACAAGACAAACTAGGAGGTTGGTATCTCAAGTATACAGCTTCCAAAGAGGAAAGTGGGCTATGCCTCCACCTCCCCTCCCCCATAAGATTCATAAAGTGAAGAATTCCTCCAACAAAAGAAGAGGTTTCAATGCTGGGTGGCTCCCAAAATAGCCCAGTTGCTTGCAATTACACTGGAGATTCAGGGCCACATGGCGAAGAAAAGCAAAAACTGTTGCGGGAGGGGGGCTGGTACATGAAATTAGGAGCCTGAGAGAAGCTTGAGCCTGCAGGGGTCTCATCTTTCTTTCTCTTGAAAAATAGAGGCGGGAGTTGCTTTGCTGTCATCATTACCCCTACCTGGAAGGCTTGTCCCCATTCCAGCTTGACCTCCTCCCAGATCCACAAAGATCTCTCTCTGGTCCAAGATGCTATTTTACCTCTAGATTGCATCATACTTTTTAGAAATGAATCACTTCATTTATATATGACTTGTAAAGCTCCTCTAGGATGGATACAAAAATCTTATTCATTTAATAGTCAACAAACATTTATTGAGTGTCTGTGAGGCTTTGGGGAGCCTGAGGGGACAAAGGCAGGGCCTGTGCCTTAGAAAAGAAGGTCATTTCTGGTGCAGACGTGGAGGTGTGAGGCCTCCTGACCTGATTTAAATGGATCTCAAGGATTAAAATGTTCTTGGCCATTTTGGGGGTGGGGGTAAGTAGTGCCTCCTTCCAGAGAGAAGGAACAAGGTAGACAGAGGCAAGGAGTCGTGAGAAGTTGTGGTGTGTCTGGGAAACAGAGTGGGTGGGATGTGGGACATGTGCGACCCAGCAAGGGAGAGGGGGATACGGTTGCCAATGAAGAGGGACCACATTCTGAGAAGCCTTGAATGTCTTTCTCAGGAAGGGGGCTGGTATCCTGAGACATCAGGGATCATCTGATACTCTTTTCTTTTATTCTGATAATTCATATTTATATAACATAAAATTGACCATTTTAACCATTTTGAAATTTAGGTTTCATTGGCATTAAGCACACTCACATCGCTGTGCGCCAGCTGCCACCGTCCATCTCCAGAACTTTCTGATCTTCCCAAACTGAAACTCTGTGCCCAATCGACAACAACTCCACATTCTGCCTCCCCTGACCCCCAGCCCAGGCAACTCCCATCTACTTCCTGTCTATGTCATCAGATACTTTTATTTATTTGTTTTTAAATATTTATTTATTTGGCTGTGTTGGGTCTTTGGGGTGGCACATGGGATCTTTAGTTGTGGCATGCAGACTCTTAGTTGCCGCACGTGTGATCTAGTACCCCGACCAGGGATCGAACGCCAGGCACCTTGTATTGGGATCATGGAGTCTCAGCCAGTGGACCACCAGGGACGTCCCTCATCAAATACTTCTAAGCAAGAGAATGAACTGATGGAATTTTCTGGAAGGATCCCTCTCCCTATGATATGAAAGATGGCTTAGAAGACTTAAGGTAGGAAGTAGCTGCAGAAAACTCCAGAAGAACCAAGAAGGCTGAATGGAGGCAATGCAATGGTGGCCAGACAGGCCGGGAAGACTAAATTTCAGAGATATTGATTAGATGTAGGAGTTGATTACGCCAAGGCATCTTTTTCTACTTTATGCTCTCTATATTGACCCCCACACCCCTTCCTGTGTGAGGAAGAGAGAGGATTTATGATCCTATAAAATTGATTTTTAAATAGCCCCTCTGACCCTATTGGCTCACAAATATTTCAAAATTACAGCCCATGTAGATGGTGGAGTATGTTCCCACATCATTACAGTAGGATACGTGCTGTGACTTTGGAATAGATTTGATCACTGCACACTTTGATCGATTTTATTAAAGAGAAATAATTTACAAGAATAGTTTGTGATCATTAAATGTTCAGTGGCAATTCAGAATGGTTTCTGTGCTACGAAAAATGATCCAAAGCTTGCGTTCAAAAGACAGCTGACTACTCATAGAGTCTGGAGTGGATCTCAGAAAAAACCTGGATTCCAGCCCAGCTCTGCCATTCACCAGCAGTGTGGCCCTGGGCAATTTGCTTAACCTCTTTGCATTTCTGTGTCCTCTTTAGTAAAGTGGTTGTTGATTAAATGAGCTGATTCCTATAAAGCACAGCAGCGTCTGCCCTACAGTAAGTGCTTGGTTTGTGTGGCTATTGCTACGGCCGGAATGGTGGTGATGATGGTCAGCATCATCGCTTCTGAGGCCTCTTGCAGTGCTGAAACCCTGTGCGTGGCAGCTAGCTGTTCTTGGACGGAGATGGAATTGTCCATTCCCTGTGGTTCTGAAAGGAAGGACTTGCCCGCTCGCTGCAGGGTCTCCCTCCCTCCCTGAAAACTCGGCCTTAGCTGTTCTGCAGGAGAAAGCATTGCACATGATGCGTCTGCCAGCCTCACTCTCCAGCTTCTCACTTCTCCCAACACGCTCTGGTTCCAGTCACCCTGCCCAGGTCTTCTTTAGCAGCTGAGATATTTCCTTTCTGGTCCGGACGATGTCTGTATCCCCTGCCAGGTCTGGGAGCATAGGAGGTGGAGGGCTCAGGCCCTCCTCGCTCTGCTGTCTTGGACCACAGCTGGATGTCGCTCCCCACAGATCAGCTGTCCTGCCGGTCCTTTCTCAGAGTCTGCACACAGCCTCTCTCTGCCTTCCTTGGCTCTTGGAACTCCCCTTTGGTGCCCTTTTGAAAGGTGTATCCTGGTCACAGAAACTCATCTAAAGCCTTGGACGATGGGGCTTTGAGCTCTGAGCCTGCTGATGGTATGTGAGCAGGTGCAAGACTGCTTCAGGACAAAGCAGGGGACAGTGTGAACTCTGCTGAATGAGAAGATACTGGCGAGACAATGGATGAGACATGAGCTGGAGGCAGCTTTGAATCTCACAACAATAGGCAATGGCTTCAGTCTTGTCTGTGCACATAGGATTGAGCTCTTTGCCTGAGGGAGACCTGTGCCTTCTTCTTCATGGTGTATAGTTTCAGATCATTTGTTTCATAGGCAAGATCCACAGGGTTGGGCATGTACCTAACTGACTGATTGATTAGAGAACCAAACATTTGTTGATGGAAAAAGCTTTAAGGTGTTTTTAAAAAAAAATTTCTCCTTGAGGTTAAACATCACAGATCTGAAAGTACTTTGGTTATGAGGCTTCAGGTTCTATATCCCCATATGTAGTTTAGTTTTCAGATCTTTACATCTCTCGGGGTCTTTAAAAAGTACTTTGTTGTTCACTATGTGCTTTGGTATTTCCCCAACTTGAGGGTAGAGGCAGTGTTTATCTCTCTCCCTGCACATAGAAGGTATTCAATAAATATTAATCTCAGGAATCTTTTATCGCAAAAATTATTCATTCCAGACAGTTTAACTTAGACTCTCCTTCATGTGGTCCCGGCCACAATCTGAGTCTTTGATTCAAGCACATGAGACACCATAAGTGTTCACTGGCATTCTCCTTGATTCCAAGGTAGCTGACTAATGGTTGGGGATATGGTTCAGTTATTAAAGGGATCAATGCTTCATCAGAAGCCCTTTTTACACCTGCCTTCACTTTGTAACCATTTCCGTGGTTTCTGATGATAGCAAGTATTTGTCTACTGTTCCTGATGCAAGATTCTAGGCTCCTGACAAGCTTTCCAGAAAAGTTCAGGCAGGAAAACCACGACACTTTCCAGAGTTCTTTTAAGGTGAATTTCATCATGGGCCAGAATTTGGGGAACAAAGACCTATTCTCCTGGTTTGTAAGGAAGAATATCTCCAACAAACAGGAGTTCCTTCCAACTCTGCTTTGTTGAGTCTGACTTGAACACCGCTTCACTTAGACCAGGGCCCTCACTGTTGCTGGGAGGAGCTTCAGTGAGCCTCTCTCTGAGGTCTCCACCTTGGAACCCTGAGGTTACAGCAGGTCACATGGGGCCAATCTCAGTGTGTGTGTGTGCTGCAGGATAACGGTGTAGGTTATGGACCTACTGAAGCACGTCTGTCCCTAGGAGTAAGTAGTTGTGGTGTCTAAGCCTTCCGAGCTTCCAAGGTGGCGCAGCGGTCAAGAATTCACTGGCCACTTTTCCGGTAAGCGGCCTGAGCTGACCCCTAAAAATGGTGCGCTATTCACTCGACCCAGAAAACCCCACAAAATCATGCAAATCAAGAGGTTCAAATCTTCTTGTTCACTTTAAGAATGCTCGTGAAACTGCCCAGGCTATAAAGGGTATGCATATTCGAAAAGCCACCAAGTATCTGAAAGATGTCACTTTAAAGAAGCAATGTGTGTCATTCCGTCGTTACAATGGTGGAGTTGGTAGATGTGCTCGACGCAGGGTCGGTGGCCCAAAAAAAGTGCTGAATTTTCACTACACATGCTCAAAAATGCAGAGAGTAATGCTGAGCTTAAGGGCTTAGATGTAGATTCTCTGGTTATTGAGCACATCCAAGTGAACAAAGCCCCCAAGATGCGGCGCAGGACAGTCGGATCAACCCCTACATGAGCTCTCCCTGCCACATTGAGATGATCCTTACTGAAAAAGAACAGATTGTTCCTAAACCAGAAAAGGAGGTTGCACAGAAGAAAAAGATATCCCAGAAGAAACTGAAGAAACAAAAACTTATGGCCTGGGAATAAATGCCGCAGAAAATAAATGCAAATAAAAGTAAAAAAAAAAAAAAAAAAAGAATTCACTGGCCAATGTGAGAGGCACAGAAGACTTGAGATTGATCCCTGGGTTGGGAAGATCCCCTGGAGTAGGAAATGGCAACCCACTCCAGTATTCTTGCCTGGGAAATCCCATGGACAGAGGAGTCTGGCTACCAGAGTAACCCGCCAGACTCCTCTGTCCATGGGGTCATAAAGAGTCAGACACGACTGAGCATGCACACATGCTAAGCCTCCCAAATGCCCCTTGTTGCTCCAGCTCCTCTTTGGGACTCTACAGATTCCCCCATACCTCTATCCAGCCACCCCTTGCTCAGCCCTGGGAGTGGGGTGGGGAGAGGGATCCAGCCTGGCAGCTAAGGGGACCCTGACATGCTGGCTGGCTAAATACTTTGGATACCATTCCTGGGCAATGTGGTTTGATTCCAGTGCATCAGAGAGCTGCATTCGTGAGTTCACAGCAGTGGAAACTGTGCGTTAAAATTGCTTTAGGAAAGCGAAGTTGGCTGCTGCTGTGGGCTAATCCTTAGAGATGGGCTAGCAGCAGGGTGAGGACCTATTCAATGCTTGAGTCGTGTCTGTGAGAAGCCGTGGCTCTAGCTGTAGAGAACTGAGAATCTGCGGCAGAAATGATTAGGGAAATGGAGAGAAAAGAGAACGATGCTCCCTCATTTAAACCTCTCTACAGCTCTCCATCCCCTAGGATAAACCAAGCCCCTGGGCGTGTAGCATCAAGCCCCTGGTCCTGGTCCTTGCCTCCTCTACCCTCACTTCTAGCCAGCCTGCTGCCCTCAGCCACCCCCCACCCAGCATTTAAAGGGTGGGGAGAACATAACCGAGGGTTTCAATCAAATACAGAGCAGAGAGATGAGAGATGGGGCTGAAAGGGAGGTAGGAGTGAGTACATGAGAGGCATACACAGATTTTATATTTACAGAGAGATCTATGAGTTATGTGTTACAGTAACTTGTCATTAATTGAGCTCTTTCTATATGCAAGATATTTATCTTCGTGGCAATCCTCATATACTTCCATTACTATCTAGTGGGGATGTCATAGACACCACACAGTCTAGATCCATTTTATAGATGAGGACACCGAACTCAGACTAGTTAATGTGACGTTTGAGAGCTTCCAATTAATGGCAGCAGCAAGACTAGAACTCAGCTCTCCACATTTCCTAGTGTTGGGTCCCAGTCCCTCAGCTCACTTGTGCAAAGCAAGCCCTTGAGAACTGACACAGCTCCTTGTTTATTCAGGAATGAAATGGGCGATGAAAGGATACTCAGGATGAAGCAATCAGGATCTTATCTGAAGCTCAGAAAGTAAGTGGAACCCATGACTTGTTTTTCTTTCCTTCTTTCTTTTAAAAATAATTTTATTTATTTATTTTTTTTACTGTACTGGGTCTTCATTGCTATGCAGGCTTTTTCTCTAATTTTGGCAAGTAGGGGCTACTCCCCAGTTGTGGTGTGCAGGCTTCTCACTGCAGTGCCTTTTTTTGTTTAAGAGCATGGCCTCTAGGTGCATGGGCTTCAGTAGTTTCGGCTCTCAGGCTCTAGAGCACAGGTTCAATAGCTTTGGTGCACAGGCTCACTTGCTCTGCAGCATATGGGATCTTCCTGGACCAGGGATTGAACCCACGTCTCCTGCATTGGCAGGAGGATTCTTTACCCATGAGCCACCAGGGAAGTCCCGCATGGCTGGTTGAACAGATTTCCACTGCATAAGCATAATTTTTAGTTTGAAAAAAAAAATTAGTTAGAAGCACCAAAACTCCTTCCAGGCATCTTCCAAAGTCCAATTCCGAGGCCTCCCGTCATCGGCTTGATCGTGGGGTCAGTTTGCACACAGTCCACCTGCAGGGCATTGATTCCTCTCCCAAGTCTCCTGCTGACCTCACCGTCATGAGTGTGCTGCTTCAGGCCAGCTCCGGTTCTTGTTCAAAGTCACCCTCAGACACCATCGATCCCATCAGCATTCTTTTCAGGCTGCAGGCTTATTGGTCTGCAGAGAAAGCAAATATTGAAGGATTAGAAGCTGTGTGCTCCTGGCTTTTCTGGAAAGTGCTGGGCCCTGCCCCTGGTGGGGTTTGCAGAGATACAAGGAAGGGGCAGATGGAGGCTGACAGTTGGGCAGAGCTGGTGAGAAGGCCTTGCCTGTGTGAGTGGTCTCCGGATGACAGCTTCAGCCCTTAGAGCCTCCTTGGCTACTGTCACATGAGTCCTCCCCGGCAGTCCAAGGTTGTAACTGTACTTTCCTGCCCCTGGTTCATTCGTCTCTACTCCTACCCCAATACAGGAGCCATCTTTTTAACTGGAGCTCAATGAGCACCTCTTGGCACTGGTCTCAGATGTTGACTTTTGGGCATCCTAGTTGTGGGAGGCTGTGGGCTGTGCCCAGGTTGGGTGTCAGACAGGCAAAATGCAAATCTTTGCTCTACCGGAATGCTAGCTGTGTGACTTTGAGAAAAGTTGCCTGCCTTTTTTGAGCCTTTATTTCTGAAATAGGTGTAGACTCAATATCCAACATGGTAGCTGCTAATCTCATGAATGGGTTTCCTGATGGCTCAGCAGGTGACGAATCCACCTGCACGCCAGGAGACATGGGTTCAGTCCCTGGTCTGGGAAGATCCCTTGGAGGAGGTCATGGCAACCCACTCGGGTATTCTTGCTGGGAAAATCCCTCGGGAGGAGGAACCTGGTGGGCTACAGTCCATGGGATTGCAGAGAGTTGGACATGACTGAAGCACCTGAGTGCCGCATAGCACACAGCACAACCTCATGAGCACTCGAGATGTGGCTGACTCAAACTGAGATGTGCTGAGAGTGTAAAATACACACAGGATTTCCTCCTCTGCCACATCCACAGTGACTGGAGATGCTGATGGGAGGGCTATTTTTCTTGCCCCAAGGAAGCCTGGGATGGATGCCTGCATAGCTCTGGAGAGGCGTTTATGGAAGGCCCTCCTCCCTACCAGTCACATCTATGGGGGCACCAGAAGTCTGGGAGGCCAAGTGCATGCTGTGGCTGGTAGCCTCTTGGGGCCCAACCTTGCTTGTACCCGGCATGCCTGTGGCATGGTATGAGAGAGAACATTCCATCTCCCATACTCGTCATGGGTTGGGGGTGCCACACTGGGGAACAATGAGCTGTAGATGGTGCCAATGGAGTTTCTGGTTCTGGCACTTCCACCCACTGCCTGGGGCACCTTGGATAGGTACTCCTTCCAAACCTAAACTTCCTCATTTCTGAATTAGACTGGCCTCCCCAGGGATGTTGCTAAGTGATCTCCAGGCCTTTTTTATTTTTTTCTCCCTCCACTAGATGTTCCCTGGATTATAGATTCATCATTCCAATCTCTGCCTTTGTTTTCACATGGCCATCTTTTCCCTGTGTGTCTGTCTTGACACGACATTCTTCTGTCTTATAAAGACACCCATCATAGTGGATTAAGGACTCATCCTAGTCCAGTAGGACCTCATTTAATTAATTACATCTGCAAAGACCTTATTTCCAATTAAAGTCACATCCTGAGGTGCTGGGGTATAGGATTTCAACATATCTTTTAGGAGGACATGATTCAACCCATAACGCTGAAGCTGAGGCTCCAATCCTGTGGCCACCTGATACAAAGAGCCCACTCATTGGAAAAGATCCTGATGCTGGGAAAGATTGAGGGCAGGAGGAGAAGGGGGCGACAGAGGATGAGATGGTTGGATGGCATAACTGACTCGATGGACATGAGTCTGAGCAAGCTCTAGGAGATGGTGATGGACAGGGAAGCCTGGTGTGTTGTGGTTAATGGGGTTGCAAAGAGTTGGATACGACTTAGCGGCTGAACAATCCAACCCAGAACTTACCAGGAGGAGCTGAAATCAAGGTCTGTTCTTTGCTCCCTTGTTTGGCTACTTCCCTCTACTGAAAGCCACATCTTTCTCTCCTGTCAGCTACTCTGTCTAGGTTCTGATAATCATTCTTCCCCTTTGCCTTGGAACTGCATCCATCTCTTGTTGATTGCCCTAATCCCTTGCCCATTACTTTGTAAATAGTTCTCAAGTAAGCTCTCCTTCAATTTCCTAATCTGTACATCTGTTTCCTGAAATAGTCTTACTACCCGTCTACCTATCTATCCATTCATCATCCATCCATTCACCCATCCATCCACCCACTCACTCATCCATCCATCCACCCATCCATCCATTCACCCACCTACCCACCCACTCTTCCTCCTATCCATCCACCCACTCCATCTTTCTGCATAGCACACAGTTCATTGTGGATGCTCAACATATTCAGCAAACACTGAGCCTTAGCTCTTTGGAAAGTGCCAGATCCTGTGCCAGGAATGTAGTAAGTAAACCACAGTCCCTATTCTCCGGAAGCTGGTGATACAGTCCAGGGATAAGAATATAACATACAGACCGTATTTCCTAATAGTTATCTGCATCTAGCAGGGGTGGAGGGAGCATAGAGGGGAAAAAAATGCCTGGAGAATTACTCAGCAGGATGAGGAGACAACTGAGGAGGTACATTCTGGGCTCTGTTGTTTTTAAATTTTGGAGCAGTTTGGGTCTGAAATTTTCTGTTTGTCTTCTAAGAGACAGAGAGAGCTCAGAGTTGATCATCAACATCTCCCTCTGAAAGAGGCTTCCAGATGGCCAGCTGTCCCCTGACCATGTCCTCGGAGGACTGCTCTCCCTTGGGCCCCTGAGGCAGCTCTCTCTTTGTTCTTGGGAGGCAATTTCTGAGAACAAACACAGGAACAAGGGAAAGGGGTGCAGCCAGAGCAATTTGGATTCACGGTGAAGCTCCTACAATGGCTTCTTTGAACAGGCCCTGTGTAACCTGAAAGGGGCTGAGCGGGTGGGAGAGCGTCATAGAAGCCCACCAAGGAGCTGAGCCTCCTCCAAGGATGAGTCAAGTTGAGTCAATTCAGCGGGCCTCAGCTGAGTCCCTGGAACAAGTGATTCATCCTTTCAGGCTTGGAAATACAAAGATAAGGTCCCAGCCTGCCCCCCACAACCCCATCATCTAGCTGTAATGAGTGATGCCCAGTGGGGTCCGGGAGATGTCCCCAAGGTCATACAGCCATCAGCGGGTGGTAGTTTTGAGACAGGAAATCGAAATTTGTTGGATAAATATATAATGAGTGCCGATAATGTGCCTGACATTGTCTGGTTTCTCGGTGCACTGGACAACAGGCAGAGAAGGCCTCTAATTCTGGAGGCCTTTCCTTTTTGGGGGCAAAAGGGGAAGGCTGTCGGAGGAGGGGATCTAAGAAGATCGTGTGACTTCACCCTCCACAGGCTTCAAAAACTGCCAAGGACTGAGTTGGGCGTGAGCTCCTGGGTTCAGTACTTAGAAGGGACTCTGTGAACTGCAGAATTTAATTGATTCTACTCTCAAGAGGAGGCCCTACACAAATAAAGATGTAGGGGACAGTCAGCATTCAAAACGTTTTACAGTATGTGTTAATACATGATATTTGCTTTTCTCTTTCTGACTTACTTCACTGCAAAAAAAAAAAAAAAAAGAGAGAGAGAGTGAGAAATACTTTAAAAAAAAAAAGTTACAGTAACAAGCAATCAGCAGAACTGCCCAGTGACAAGGCTTCTCCCTCACCCCTCTCTTCCTGTCTGTCTCTATGGTGACCATTACTAGGACTGGTCAAGGTCAAATGTGGTCAGTCAAACAGCAATACTCCCAGGGACTCCAGCAGCTGCATCTTGAGTTAAACGATGGTGTGAAGGGCTTTTGTATTTCACATTATGAATTTCTTTGCACGATGGCAAAGTCTTTTGTTATGGCACATATGATAAAAACATTAAACACATTTTTTTTTTAAGAAAGAAAAATAAACCGCCCCTTGGCCACAGGACTGACTTAATTTTCACATTTCCCTTCCAGCTTTTGTCTATATGCAGTGTTTTTATACTCGTTGGTAATCACAGTGGACAGAGAATTTTGTATTCTGCTTACAAAGCCTTTTTTTCCCTAAAAGCATTTGTTCCTTCATATAGATGCTGTACTTGAGGCCAATCTTTGTTGGCACATCAGTTTTCCTCTTAGGAGCATGAACGCGTCACTGAAATGACGATAAGAGATGTTTTCCTCACTTGATTGGGTGTCTGTGAAATGCTTTGTTGTTCAGAGTTTTACAGACAAAGGAGTTGACACAAGAACAGAACAAAACATACTTTTCTTACAGATTATTTGTGTTGTTATCTAAATGGGGTGTTCTCTCTGTGTGGGAGAAAATTTCCCATGTAAATTGAGTAGACACAGCATTGGTGGTGTAGCCTGAGATACCAGGCTTGGGACCCTCGCTAGCTGTATGACCTTGGGTCACTTATCTAATTCTCTGGTCCTCAGCATCTATCTCTGCACAGCGAGGACTGTAGCATCTATCTCATCGGGCCAGGGAGAGGATTCCATGAGATACAGGCTGGGCTTTGACCCTTAGAGTGTATAGTCTATGTATGTGTCTGCGTTAACTATATGTTTCCTGTGTGATGCTGGGATTGACCTTGAGCAAGCTTCTTTGAGCCTCTGTACATAAGTGAAAAGGGAAAACAGAAGTCCCAGTGAGACTAGACAAAATAATGAAAACAAGAGTGCTTTGTTATTTAAGATATGTCTGTCCATCAGCCCAGCTGTCACTCCGCCATCTTCCTGTGTCTCTTTCCCCTGGTTCTAGGATGAGGAGTGGGAGTTCCAGGGCTATTTCTAAGGTATGTCCCACAACCAGAACCAGAGCCAGAAGCTTCCAGGGACTCCCTGCCTGGGCCTAGCTCCAAGCCCGGCGACTAAGTGCCGTGTACACCAACTCTTCACTCAGTCACCCTGCACTGCTCAGCCTCCAGGGCCCAGTTCCCTGGGAGCTTGAGCAGAGATGCTGAGGACTCCATCAGGAGTTAGCCTTCCCTGAACAGCAGCAAACGGGCATCGAGTGGGGGTCCCGGGACCAGGATAGGATGGCCCAGGCTCTCGCAGGGTGGGTGGGGGAGGCACTGGCGGCAGCTCTGGTAGGAACACCCTGCAAGCGCTGGTGGCAAGTCATCGGTCCTCCCTCCTTCCTTATCTGACCCTTTCACTTTCTTTCCTCCTCTCCTCTGCCCCATGTTCTTCCTTGGTTTCACAATCCTGATTATCTCCGAGTCCCACTGATATAGCCAGCCTCCTCCTCTGCCAACTGCAGCTCCGGGGCGGGACATGGTCCCCTCCCCAGTTCTCAACATTCATTTTGAAAACTTTTAGAACAAAGCAAAATCAACAATTAGGTTTTGAGCCACCTCTCTTGCAAAGATAAACTTTTCAAATGAACTGCTTCTGCTAGGAAAGGAAACCAGGGGGAAAAACCATTTACAGATGATCTCAGACTTTGACGTGAGAACCAGCCATCTGACCTCGGTTCCCGGATGGGGTGACTTGCGAAGGGTGAGGGTGAAACGGGCAGGCACCTGGTCACACACACCCCGGCCCCTTCCCCTGAACTTGCCTTCCTCCTCACCTCTACAGAACCCGCAGAGGCTAGCCAAGGCCGTCCCATCCACCGTGGGTGCTAGTGACTTTCCTTTTTTCAAGTTTTCATATTGAAGTGCCACTCGGCACGCTTCTGACGGCTGGTCCTTTGTGAAGGGTTCCCAAAATACCACCTGCTCTCTCTCTGTTCAACCTCTAACCACCCAGTTCTGCTTTTTCTAGGAGTTCTTGAAACACTAAATAAAACTCTTTGTGTTTATTAGCTAGCAGAATGTACAGATATCTTAAAAGTCAGAAATCAGATAGTTTTTTTTTTTTCTTTCTCAAACAGGGCTTTAGAGGGAACGTTTTACTGCAGTCAGTTCAGTAATGGGCTTCCAGCTGGTGGAAGGTATGGCAGTCTATACCTTGTCTCTCTTTCCCAGGTAACTGAAATCCGGTGCTGCTCAAGGGCTTCCCGTGGGTATCCCTAAAATAAGAAACACTTCTTCCCTCTTCTCACA
The DNA here is from genome assembly GCF_910594005.1 of Cervus elaphus. Taxonomy (NCBI): domain Eukaryota; kingdom Metazoa; phylum Chordata; class Mammalia; order Artiodactyla; family Cervidae; genus Cervus; species Cervus elaphus. Next base: position 18,916,662 of record NC_057825.1, read on the forward strand.
CTCACACCAACACTTCTGACACCAAATGTGCCACCAACAACTTCTCCACCTCCCTGGAAAATCAACCCTGAATATTTGTTGGAAGAACTGATGCTGACGCTCCAAAACTTTGATCACCTGATGTGAAGAGCAGACTCACTGGAAAAGACCGTGGTGCTGGGAAAGAGTGAAGGCAGGAGGAGAAAGGGATGACAGAGGATGAGATGGTTGGATGGCATCACCGACTCAATGGATATGAGTTTGAGAAAACTCTGGGAGATAGGGAAGGGCGGGGAGGCCTGGTATGCTGTGTGCACGTGGTCACAAAGAGTCGGACATGACTTAGTGCCTGAGCAATAACTGGACACCAAGTGGGTGTCCTGCAGTGCAATTCTGACACTGACTCCCTGAAGGTATCACTGACCCCAGAGGTTAAGAGCTCAATATACAAGATTGCCCCCACTTCAGATGTCAGTGGCGAGGTACCCATACTTCTGTTTGATTTTGCTACAAGCTGAGGTCCCTACAACCCCCTCTCCAGGTTCAATAACGTGCTCTAACAGCTCACAGAACTCAGAGAGATGTGTACCTGTGTGATTATTACACAATAAAGGACACAGATGAACAGATAGAAGAAGAGGTACCTAGGGCGAGATCTGGAAGGGTCCCAAGTGCGGGAGCTTCTGTCTCCGTGGAGTTGGGGTACATCATCCCCTCAACACATGGAGGTGCTTACCAACCTAGAAGTTTTCTGAGTCACACGGTTTAGGGATTTTTATGGATGCTTACCATGTATTAATAGGAATGATTATTTATTCCTATACTCACTCTTGGTCCCCTTCTCTTCTCTGGAGGATGAGGGTGGGGTTGAAGGTTCCCAAGCATGGTTGGGTCTTTCTGGTTATCAACCCCCTTCTTGATGCTATCCTGGAGCCACCAACAGCCACCTCATTAGAACAAAGGATGCTCCTGTCACCCAGAAAATTCTAAGGGACTAAGGAGCTCTATGTCAGGAACTGGGAACTGAGACTAATACATATATATATATTTATTTCACCATTACCCATGTAGAAGTGAATGAGTCACTGCCGTGTTGTCACTGAACTCCTGAATATGCATGCATTGTTGCAGTGCTTCACTTCCTTTAACTCACACAGGGTAGAGATTGTTCCAGTCACTTTGGACATGCAGAAAAGCTACTCAGTAAATGAACAGTGGATAGATCAATGCTTCTCTGAGGCTATTATTGCTTTCCTTCTTTCTTTCTAAATTTAACACTGGTTTATAGACTTTTTCTTTACACAAGACTAGAGAGATTGCACATTAACCACCATATACCTATCACCCAGCTTCAGTAATTATCATTTTGCTACTGCTGTTTCATCCACATTCCCACCAACACTCTTTTTGCTTGAGTATTTTACAGCAGACCTCAATCATCATATGGTTTCAACCATAAAGACTTCAGTATAGATTCCAAATAGGAAAAGGCTTACACAAACTCAGCTACATGCCACTGGTTGTTAACAAAAATTAACAACAGTCCCTTAATATCATCTTAGTACTGAGGCCAGATTCAATATTCCTTGATTGTCTAAAAAGGGTTTTTTTTTTTTTTTTGCAGTTGGTTTGTTCATTTTTGCCACCCCTCAAGTCTTGTGGGATCTTTAGCTCCCCAACCAGGGATTGAACCCATACCCTCTGCAATGGAAGCCTGAGTCCTAACCACTGGACTGACAGGGAATTTGAGGATACTTAAAAGGATGTGGCACTGGATTGGCATGTCCTTATGTCCATTTTAATCTCTAAGTTTCTCTCTTTTTATTTATTTATTTGTTTCTAAAAGACCATTTATTTGTAGAAGCCAGGTCATTGGTCTTGCAGACGTTGCCCAAGTTTTGGATTTGGCTGATTGCACCCACCTGGTGATCCTGGGCGTGTTCCCCTGTCCCAGGATAGCAGATGCTGGTGATGAGCAGTGGCTAGATCAATGCTTCTCTGAGCCTATTAATGCTTTCCTTCTTTTTTTCTTCCAAATTTAACACTGGTTTATAGACTTTTTCTTTACACAAGACTGGAGAGAACTGCCCATTAATGGCCATATACCTGTCACCTAACTTCAATAATTATCGCTTTGTTATCAGGTGGCCTAGACCCGCCTAATTTCAGTGAAGCTTAAATGATGAAAATTGTGGTCCCACACGAAACACTGCAGCTGTTACTCTGCTTAACTGCTTTGTGGGTTTCTCTCAAATAATTTTTTGGGGGGAGGGGAGGTAAAGATGATGGGGACTAACATTCATGGGAATCTTTAACCAATGATAGATAAATTCCCCACTTCCCCATTTGGTGGTATCACTTTGAGGCATGCTCAAGATGACTTTCAGAGGGTCCCCAGTTATCTGTCTTTCATTGTTTCTTGGTTACTAATTTATTAGTAAAGAGTGCATAACCACTCATTATTATTAGCACACATACTTCATCGTCTCTTATCCCAGGTTTTACTTTCTTTGCTTCACTTCTTTCTGAGACCATCTCCCAAATAAGCTCTTTGTTGTTTAGTCGCTAAATTGTATTTGAATCTTTGCCAGTGCAAGGACTGTAGCCCACCAGATTCCCCTGTCCATGGGATTCTCCAAGCAAGAATACTGGAGTGGGTAGCCATTTCCTATTCCAGGGAACCTTCCCGACCCAGAGATCCAAACTGTGTCCCCTGCATTGGCAGGGGGATTCACAAGGGAAGCCCCCTAAATAAGCTCCCTCCACCCAAATCCTTGTCTCAGGTCTTTTTCCTCATGGGTCCCGAACTAAGATACCTCCCTATTTCCTGTAAATGATGGTTACACCTAGATGCTTGACTAGATTCAGGTTCCTTATGTTTTTCTTTTTGGCAAGTTGGCTTCTTAGAAGGTGTTATGTGCTTTGCTGTACCACACCTGTCACTGGCATCATGTGGGCGAGGGCCTCAAAATATTACAGATATTAGGGATCTACCTCGAAGACTCAAGAGCTTTCCTCTAGTGTGTCCCATGGCCCATTTTGGAGCTACTCTCTCTGCATCTGCATCTGAGCTCTTCCAAAGTGAAAGAAAGTGAAAGTGACAGTCGCTCAGTTGTGTCCAACTCCTTGTAACTCCATGAACTGTACAGTCCATGAAATTCTCCAGGCCAGAATACTGGAGTGGGTAGCCTTTCCCTTCTCCAGGGGATCTTCCCAACCCAGGGATCGAACCCAGGTCTCCCACATTGCAGACTTTTTCTTTACCAGCTGAGCCACGAGGGAAGGCCAAGAATACTGGAGTGTAGCCTACCCCTTCTCCAGCGGATCTTCCCGGCCCAGGAATCGAACCAGGGTCTCCTGCATGGCAGGCAGATTCTTTACCAACTGAACTATCAGGGAAGCCCCAAGATGGATATTCTCCACCTGCAGGTAACACGCTGTTTGTTTAATTGGAGGAGACATGTCTGACTCCCTCTGATACATAGCTCTCAAAGCAGCAGAGTTTGGTTCCCTCCACCTCGCCAGAGCCTCCATGTGTGAGTCATTTCTGCTGGGTGTGTATGTTTAAAAATCCTCATGGATGGAACACTCAGTATCACAAAAATAGAAGCTCATCAAAGGTGTGTTTTGCTCAGCTGGGTGGCCATTAACCAGTTCCTGTGAGGCTTAGCATCTTGTAATGGAAAGCGAGGGGTGGGGGGAGACATCAGCTGTGTGAGTGCATGCGAGCGTGTGCGCAAGTGTGTGGACACACAAGAACTCTTTCCCCTTAAGTAGCACAAAGCGTCACCTATTTGATATGATTTCTCCATCTGAGAAGTCTTCCTCCTTCTCTGTTTCTTCTCCTGGCCCTCAGTTGGTCCCTCCTGTCTGAAATACCTGAAATAGAGGACATTAAGGTTGGAGGTGGCTTAATGAGTGAAGGGAAGTGGAATTTCAAGTTGAAAGACTTTGAAGAGTCACTGCATGACCCTGGGCCAGTCGCTGAACCCCCATGGGCTCTATTTTTCTATCTTTAAGTTGGATATAATAAAAAACATATATTAAAATGCTTTGATTTACACGAGAGAGTACATCATAAAGAAGAATTTTTAAAACTAGTTTTATTTATTTATTTTTGGCTGTGCTTTGCAAGCTTTTCTCCAACCATGGCGAGTGAGGGCCACTCTCCAGGTGCTGCGTATGGGCTTCTCATTGTTGCGGCTCCAGGACTCTAGAACACAGGCTCTAGTAGTTGTGGCACATGGATTCAGTAGCCCCACAGCATGTGGAATCCCCTTGGACCAGGGATCGAACCTGTGTCTCCTGCATTGGCAGGCGGATTCTTGGCCCCTGAGCCACCAGAGAAGCCCTGAGTGAAGAATATCATAAGCAGTAAAGCCTTTGGACGAATGAGAGAGGGTATTTCTATGCCTCAGTGGGAATGAATTTTCAGTTTTTTCTTGGACAGGTTTCAATAGGAATAGAGATGAGGATTTTGCTTAGTTGCGAACAACAGAAACAGGCCCAGGCTAAATGAAGGAGAAAAGAGACTCACTGACAGGTTATTGAGTAGCTTTTAGATTTGCCAGGAAGCCACAGAGCTAGGTGTGCAAAAAGGTCAGGAGTGAAGCACTCTGTGAAATGACCACGGTCACGGCCGAGACCACACCGTGGAATTGGGTCACTAGTATGGCCACTTTTAAACACAGGACAGCACCTCCCAGAATGTCCACACCCTGCAGCCTCTGTGCCTCCTCCTTCAGACCGTTCTCCGTGGTCCCTGCTCCTAGGCTTGCTTCTGGCCAGCGTCTGGTTGGGCATCTGAGGCAGGCCGGATCACCCCTTCAGCAGTGAGAAACGGGGGAGATCTTACATCAATAGGCAGGAGCAGCAGAGGGACTAGGCAGGAGGCTTACAAAGGCCAAGCTGAACACTGATAATGTTGTTTAGTCACTAAGTCGTGTCTGACTCTGTGACCCCATGGACTGTAGCCGGCCAGACTCCTCTGTCCATGGGATTTGACAGGCAAGGCCACTGCAGCCGGGCTTCCCCGATGACTCTGGTAAAGAATCTGCGGGACAATACAGAAGACACGGGTTCAATCCCTAGTCCAGGAAGATCCCACATGCCCTGGAGCAGCTAAGCCCATGTGCCACACTACTGAGTCTGTATTCTAGAGCCCAGGAGCTGCAACTACTGAAGCCTGCGTGCCCTAGAGCCCGTGTTCTGCAACAAGAGAAGCCACTGCAATGAGAAGCAGATGCACTGCAACCGCAGAGTGGCACCTGCTTGCCGCAACTAGAGGAAAGCTCATGTAGCATTGATGACCCAGAGTAGCCAAAAATAAATAAAATAAAAAAAAATACTGCAGTGGGTTGCCATTTCCTCTTCAGGGGATCTTCCCTACCTAGGAATCCAACCTGCATCTCCTGCATTGGTAGGCGAATTCTTTACCACTGAGCCACCTGGGAAGGCCACTGTTGTCACACTATTGGTTGTTGATCAGATCCAAGACTTCCTGACAGGTGTTTGTTGAGGATCTCCTGTGGCTGAGTATCACAGGAGCTACAGCTTCTGCTTTGAATCCAAAGCAAAGATTGTGTAAACTATAATATGCAATGTGATGAAATCATTTGTGGCTGTTATTAATGACCTTTATGAAAGTGCTTTTGATACACTGTTAATGAAACAGAAGAGGAGAATACGAAATTGAACATACACTTGATCACAACGGTATGTAACAAGCGTGTATGTGTGGAAGGTCATGTGTAAAATGGGAAAGGGTTGTTTTGGGGCTAGAGTTAGCAGAATTATGGATGTTTTTTATTTTTAAACATTTTTCCTTTAAGAAAATTGAAGAGAAATGTGGCAAACCTTTTAATATATACACTTAAAGGCAAACTAAGAGCTTTGGTAGTCTGATGTTAGCACTACTCAAAACTTAATAGTATCCCCTTATCCTCATACGGGGTGAGCCTGAATAGTTCATTCTATAGCATGGGCACAGTGTTCCGCAGCTGAACCCTCAGATCCCAACGCAAAGTACAAAGTGCAAGAATCCTTTCTACAGACTGTTCTGGCAAAGATACATTGTGGCTGCTATTTCCTTTTCTGGAGGGGAGCCTGGGAAGATGAAGTCTGTTGGGACAGGCCACACCCTGCCCTTGTTCAAGACTGACAGGTATCTGCTCTCCTGGGAGGTATCTGCTCTCCTGGGGCTGGGGCCAGCTCACGTTGTTTGCTCACTGACAGGTCCTTCTTGGGGGCCGTCAGCAGAACCTGAGGCCTGGGTGCACGTGCTGCGGCCTCACAGACTGGCTCGCTCCAGGTCATGATGACTTCAGCCGGAAGACTGGACAGCTGCCTGGAGTTGTCTCCTGGTTTAGAACTCGTAGATTCGATAGTACTGTCAGCAAATTTCTACTCTATGCCCTGCTGGCTATAACACTCTAGAGTTTTGTTTACTCATGAATACAAAAGGAGATATTAACTCTACTTAAAAAGTAAAGAGTTTCCTTCAACCTGCCTGACTTCAGACTCTACTACAAAGCCACAGTCATCAAGACAGTATGGTACTGGCACAAAGACAGAAATATAGATCAATGGAACAGAATAGAAAGCCCAGAGATAAATCCACAAATCTATGGACACCTTATCTTTGACAAAGGAGGCAAGGATATACAATGGAAAAAAGACAAGTGGTGCTGGGAAAACTGGTCAACCACTTGTAAAAGAATGAACCTAGAACACTTTCTAACACCATACACAAAAATAAACTCAAAGTGGATTAAAGATCTAAATGTAAGATCAGAAACTATAAAACTCCTAGAGGAGAACATAGGCAAAACACTCTCCGACATAAATCACAGCAAGATCCTCTATGACCCACCTCCCAGAATATTGGAAATAAAAGCAAAAATAAACAAATGGCACCTAATGAAACTTAAAAGCTTTTGCACTACAAAGGAAACTATAAGTAAGGTGACAGGACAGCCCTCAGATTGGGAGAAAATAATAGCAAATGAAGAAACAGACAAAGGATTAATCTCAAAAATATACAAGCAACTCCTGAAGCTCAATTCCAGAAAAATAAATGAACCAATCAAAAAATTGGCCAAAGAACTAAACAGACATTTCTCCAAAGAAGACATACAGATGGCCAACAAACACATGAAAAGATGCTCAACATCACTCATTATCAGAGAAATGCAAATCAAAACCACGAGGTACCATTACACGCCAGTCAGGATGGCTGCTATCCAAAAGTCTACAAGCAATAAATGCTGGAGAGGGTGTGGAGAAAAGGGAACCCTCTTACACTGTTGGTGGGAATGCAAACTAGTATAGCCACTATGGAGAACAGTGTGGAGATTTCTTAAAAAACTGGAAATAGAACTGCCATATGACCCAGCAATCCCACTTCTGGGCATACACACTGAGGAAACCAGATCTGAAAGAGACACGTGCACCCCAATGTTCATCGCAGCACTGTTTATAATAGCCAGGACATGGAAGCAACCTAGATGCCCATCAGCAGAGGAATGGATAAGGAAACTGTGGTACGTATACACCATGGAATATTACTCAGCCATTAAAAAGAATTCATCTGAATCAGTTCTAATGAGATGGATAAAACTGGAGCCCATTATACAGAGTGAAGTAAGCCAGAAAGATAAAGAACATTACAGCATACTAACACATATATATGGAATTTAGAAAGATGGTAACGACAACCCTATATGCAAAACAGAAAAAGAGACACAGAAGTACAGAACAGACTTTTGAACTCTGTGGGAGAAGGTGAGGGTGGGATGTTTCGAAAGAACAGCATGTATATTATCTATGGTGAAACAGGTCATCAGCCCAGGCTGGATGCATGAGACAAGTGCTCGGGCCTGGTGCACTGGGAAGACCCAGAGGAATCGGGTGGAGAGGGAGGTGGGAGGGGGGATCGGGATGGGGAATACGTGTAACTCTATTGCTGATTCATGTCAATGTATGACAAAACCCACTGAAATGTTGTGAAGTAATTAGCCTCCAACTAATAAAAAAAAAAAAAAAAAGAGTTTCCTTCAGCCGAGAAAACACCAACAGAATATTTCACACACTCTGGATGGCCCCAAAGACGCTCAAGTTGAAACTCTTATTTTACAGAAGGAACTGCGAGTCTCATGAATGGATGAATGAATGAATGAAGTCTATCTTGAGCCCCTACTTTTGCTTCTGAGCCTCCTCTGCCTCGGCTGGACTTCTTGGCTTCTGCAGCACTCTACATTCCATAATTCCCCCTCCTACAGGCAGCCTCCCAGATTCACCCTGGCTCCCAATTCAGCTTCCATTCCCTGACTTCAGATTTCTGACTCTTTCTGAGAATGTCTCTCAAAGCCTCTTTGTCAGCAGCACATAGAGATAGAAGTTTTCATTTTCTCATTGTGACAGCTTTAAGGCACTGTGAGTCTTGAATTAGAATCACTCCCTTGATACTCTTTAATCCTTCCTAGTACTCTTCTGGGCAGCCATCGCCGTGGGGACAAGGTCATTACTTATTCTTTGGTCGTGACACAAAAGAGCTGATGGATTTCTCACCAGCCCTGTCATTTTTTTTTTTCCACTTAAAGGACTAAACATCACTGCAGTAGTCTAGCAAATAGTAAACATCTATACAGAACGTTTAGTAAACGTCTATATGTCTATGGTAAACATCTATACGTCTTACTTGGCAGAAGTTCAATTGTTTTAAGTGCAACTTTCCTAAAATGTGCTGCTTTCATAAAGTGAGCCGCACCAGTGTTTTGCAAGCTGGCCTGCGAATACAAGAGGGCATTCGTTCAGGGTGCCTGAGGCAAGGCACCGGCAAGTGCCCTGACCCATAACCAGGTCAGCGCTCAGCAAGGTCACAAAACGCATCCACTTGCATGCAACCTAGGTTTCCTTTGGCTGGAATTTGTGCTTCTATATTTGTGTCAGACCATCTCAGTGTCACTGGTACTGTGTACTTGTGCGTTAGTCACTTAGCCATGTCTGATTCTTTGTGACCCCATAGACTGTACCTTGCCAGGCTTCTCTGTCCATGGAATTCTCCAGGCCAGAATATTGGAGTGGGTAGTCAATTCGCTTCTCCAGGGGATCTTCCCCACCCAGGGATTGAACCCAGGTCTCCTGCATTGCAGGTAGATTCTTTACCATCTAAGCTACCAGGGAAGTCCATCACTGGTTATTATTTATCCCTTAATACTTTAAAAGGAAACTTTCTATCAATACTAGGCATGCTAACTACATTTATTCTGATAGACATAAAGATATCAGAATAAAATAGGTTCATCTGTGTACCACCTAAAATCATTTCACATATTATTGATACTAATGCTATGCACGCCTCAATTGGATAAACAGTGTGGTCACTGCAATGAGAAGTTTGACCAGGTGTAGATCTAGCATGGAGGAAGGAGAAAGATGATGCTACCCAGAGTCCTGTTCCTGGATTTTGCTTTTATTTTGAGAATGATGTAGCTCCACCCCATATTATATCCCATATTAAATAAGATATATACCCTTTATTATTTAGAGCAGTTTTAGATTCACAGAAAAACTGGGAAGAAAGAAGAGATTTCCCATAGACCCCTGACCCTATCCCCACCCCCACACCCAACCTCCCCCCATTATCAACATCCTCCACAGAGAGTATGTTTATTACCATTGATGAACTTACACTGACACATCGTAATCACGCAAAGTTCATAGTTTATGGTAGGGTTCACTCTTACAGTGTTGTGCGTTTTATGGGTTTTGACAAATACATAATGACACACATCTGTCATTATGTATCACATAGAATATTTTCACTGCTCTAAAAATCCTCTTTGCACTGCCTTTTCATTTCTCCCTCCTGACCTTTGGAAAACGCTAATTTTTTTTTTTAACTGTCTCCATAGTTTTGCCTTTCCCAGGATGTTATATAGTTAGAATTATGAAGCATGTAGCCTTTTCAGATTGGCTTTTTTCATTTAGGAATATGTATTTTGGCTTCCTCCATGTCTTTTCGTGACTTGATAGCTCATTTCTTTTTCTCGCTGAATAATATTCCATTGTCTGAATGTTCCACAATTTATCTATCCGTTTACCTACTGAATGTCATCTTGGTTTGCTTCCAAGTTTTGGCAATTATGAATAAAACTTCTATAAATATCTGTGTGCAGGTTTTTGTGTAGACATAAATTTTCAATTCATTTGAGTAAATACCAAGGAGTATGGCTGTGAGACCATGTAGTAAAAGTGCGTTTAGTTTTGTCAGAAACCATCACACAATCTTCCAAATTGACTATACTGTTTTTCATTCTTACCAGCAATGAATGACAGTTCTTTTGGCTTCATATCTTTGCCAACATTTGGTGATGTCAGTGCTTCAGATTTTAGCCCTCCTATTTGATGCATTGTAATATCTCACTATTGTTTTAACATGTAATTCTCTAACGACATATGACAGTGAATATCTTTTCATATACTAGTATTTGCTCTTCGGACATCTTCTTTGGTGAGATGTCCATTTAGATCTTTTCTCATTTTTTAATTGGATTGTTCATTTCCTTACTGATGAGGTTTAAGAGTTTTCTGTGTATTTTGGATAACAGTCCTTTATCAGATACATCTTTTGCAAATATTTTCACCTAATCTGACTTGTGTTCTCATTCTCTTAATGATGTCAAGCCACTTTTTTAATTTTGAATTTTGTTAAGACTACTTAATTCTTGTCATTTAAACTTAATACAATTATATCTCTGTAACTTGAGTTGTGGATGACCAGTTGATATAATGCTATGCTTTAATTAAATATTTAACATTCTTGATTTTGTCATCTTCATGAGTCAATATCATTTTTCTGGCTGTACACATTTTTATAAAACCTTGGAGCACGTGTTGACCCTTTGAGTATGGGCCCTAACAGGTAAGCCGGTTCTGGCTGACAGCAATGGCACTCTTCGCTTAACGCTCGGTCAGTGCTGTGAAGCAACCGTCAGAGTCTTTTAGGATTGGCACTGGTGGTGATAAATGATTTGAACTGGAAGAGCTCTTAAAGCTCATCAAATCCAATCCTTCAATTTTCTAATAAAGAAACCTGAGACCCAGGGAGAGGCAGTGACTTGCTGTGTCATTATTACCATCACCATTGTCTCCATCACCATCTACCATTTATTTAACACCTTCCAAGTGTATGTATCTGAGGCCACAGAGAATAATAAGACAAGTTCTTGCCTTCAAAGAGGGCTTCCTTGTGGCTCAGATGGTAAAGAATCTGCCTGCAATGAGGGAGACCTGGGGAAGATGTCCTAGAGAAAGGAATGGCTACCCACTCCAGTATTCTTGCCCGGCGAATTCCATGGACAGAGGGGCCTGGCGGGCTATATAGTCCATGGGGTTGAAAAGAGTTGGACACAAGTGATCAACTAACATTTTTACTTTTTTTTGCCTTCAAAGAGTTTGCAATCCATTGAGATGATTGGTCATATAGTGAGTTAGTGGTCCATCTCCAACTAGAGTCCGGGTCTTTCTCTGTATTCCCAAGGCAGTGCATGGCCCATTACACTGTGGCCTCTATCAGCATAGTCACATGGGGGGTGTATATTCTTAACTTGGTAGAGCAAATTAGCACGGTAGACCCTTACAGGAAATGATTATGTTCTTGATAGCAATGGTGATTCTGGCTCAATGTACAGGTGTTTGGGTGTGACCTGGACTGGGTGCCAGACAAGATGAGTCATAAAAATGCCTAGGGAAGGATTCCATAGGCCTGGCTTGGATCAGGTGTCCACTTTGGGGCCAATCACCTATGGTTATAGAGTCAATGAGAGTATGGAAATGCCTGCTGGAATCAAGTGGTTGGAGACACAGGAGCAGTCCTCAAAAGGAGGGTGCTTTTCCCAGAAGAAGGAGGAGGAGTCAGGCAAAGCAACAAGTCAACCTCCTCAATTGTAGAAGTTCATTCAAAATGACACTAAAGATGTTTAGAGGAGAGAGGCTCTGCCCCATTGTGGATCAGCAATGGAATACTAGTCATGGCATTTCAGATGGAAAGTGACGAGGTAGGCATTGGCAAAGGCCCAGGGGGAAGCAAGCAAAAGGCAAAAGGCAAAGCCACACATGGAAGGTAGTTAAGCTTGTCTGCAAACTAAACTGGATACAAGAAAGATGACAGTGAGTGGGAGGTGAGGTTTCAAAGTCAGTAAGGGGCTATCTTCTGGAGAACCAGGTGCCAGAATCTGGGCTTTAATTTGTAACCACTAGGGATATGGCTTGCCAGGTAAAATACAAGATGTTTGTATTCTGAATTTCAGATAAATAGCAAATAATATTTGCATAGATATATTTATATTGCTGCTAAGTTGCTTCAGTCGTGTCTGACTCTTTGTGACCCCATAGACTATAGCCTGCCAGGTTATTCTGTCTATGGGATTCTCCAGGCAAGAATACTGGTGTGGGTTGCCATGTCCTCCTCCAGGGGATTTTCCCGACCCAGGGATGGAACCTCCATCTCCTAAATCTCCTGCATTGGCAGGTTTATCCTAAACAGCATTAATTGGGTATCTGAAATTCAAATTTAACTCGCATCCAGCATTTTTATTTGCTAAATGTATCCGTCACAATTGGAGAGCCAAGGAAGGGTTTTGAGCCAAGACATGCATGAAGCTGTTGATGGAGCCCAGACTCCAGCACCTCTTCTGTCTGGGGCCCAGAATCCAGGCCAGTGAAATCCGAGGTCCTTTACCGTGAGTCAGGCTTTTCCAGCTCTCGGGTTTCCTTGGGTTCTCTGACTCTCCTGTTGTGGAGCGGGTGTTAAGTGCACTCTTTTTAATGTCTTAATGCTCTCTGCTCTGGAACATTCATCCTTTGTCACTGTGGTAACTCAATTGGAGCCCTAGAATTCAATTAGCCAGATGCCCCATTCCCTGGAGGATGACTCAGGAGTCAAAATCCCGGGGCTTGCTGACGTCACCCACTATTTATTCCCTCAGGGAGTATCTGGATAGAAACACAGGCAGAGACGAAGAGAAAGGAATCACGCATTTGCAAACGTGTCGCCTGCTCTCCTACCCCTCGCATCCTTCCTCCATGGCGGTGTGGTCACAGGGCTGGTCCATACGGCCTGGGCTCCCAGCACAGCTGTGAAGAAGGAGCTCATCAGCCTTCACAGCCAGGCCCCTGGGGGAGCTGTTATGAGCACACCCAGGAGTCGACTCACTCGGGCAATTTTCACTTACAGCAGCACCAAGTCAGCTGGGAAAACACATCCTCTTCAAGGAGAATTCAGGTGCCCCATCCCAGCTTCTCGCTCCTCTCTTCTCACCCTTCACACCTTCCCTATCACAGTACGATTAAAAAAAAAAACAACCAACCAAGAAAAAGACGGCACTTGGAATCTTGCTGCAACAATCCTGTAGGTGCCAGAAGCAGCCAGAAACTTCTCCGAAGTCTCCACTTTGACTGCAGCTCCAAAGACTCCTTCCTCAGACCTCCAGGTGAAGGAGGACGGCTGAGGTCCCCTGGCCCCAAGTGCCCTGGCCCCTTCTCCAGCTGTGCCTCTCACCACAAGCCACACCCATAGCATCCTGCCCTCGGGGCTCCTGCAAGCACTCTTCTTTCAGCCTGGGGTCCACCACCTGCCCTCATCCACCTTCAGATCTCAGCTCACCCACTGGCTTCTCCAAAAGGGGGCCTTCTCTTCTCCCCCGCACCCCGAGAAGGCTGTGCCCACTCTGTCACTCTCGGAACACTGCCCACCCCCAACCTATCCGTTTCCATTCCTGTTCTAGCGGTGGGGCTGCTCGAAGTCAGCGTGTGTGACCTTCATCTCTCTTCTCCAGGCTCTCAGCACCAATTTCAGACTGGTTTTAAAAATAATTCCAAGGGTCTTCCATGTTGGCCCAGTGGCTAAGACTCTGAGCTCCCGATACAGGTTCCATCCCTGATCAGGGAACTAGGTCCCACAGGCTGCAACTAAGACCTGGTGAAGCCAAGTAAATAAATCAGTTCAGTTCAGTTCAGTTCAGTCTCTCAGTCATGTCTGACTCTTTGCGACCCATGGACTGCAGCACTCCAGGCCTCCCTGTCCATCACCAAGTTCCGGAGTTTACCCAAACTCATTGAGTAAGTGATGCCATTCAACCATCCCATCCTCTGTTGTCCCCTTCTCCTCCCGCTTTCAATCCTTCCCAGCATCGGGGTCTTTTCCAATGAGTCAGCTCTTCACATCAGGTGGCCAAAGGATTGGAGTTTCAGCTTCAACATCAGTCCTTCCAATGAATATTCAGGACTGATTTCCTTTAGGATGCACTGGTTGGATCTCCTTGCAGTCCAACAGACCCCCAAGAGTCTTCTCCAACGTCAGAGTTCAAAAGCATCAATTCTTTGGTGCTCAGCTTTCTTCACAGTCCAACTCTCACATCCATACATGACCACTGGAAAAACCATAGCTTTGACTAGATGTACCTTTGTTGGTAAAGTAAAAAAAATCATTTCAGCATTGCAGAAGAGTATAAAGCAAAATTGGAGGAGGAAATGGCAACCCACTCCAGTATTCTTGCCTGGAGAATCCCATGGACAGAAGAGCCTAAAAGGATACGGTCCATGGGGTCGCAAAGAGTCGGACACAGCTGAAGCAACTGAGCACTGGGCATAAAGCGAAATAAATAATGCTGTCTGCCACTTCTCAGTCCTACTTCTCAGAGGCTTTTCTGGGTATTTCCTGTGTGAAGGAGCGTGGTATGTGGGCAAACCCCAGGCCACGTGATGCTCGCTGTCCCAGGCTCTGCCTCCCGCTCTTTGTTGGTGTGTCTTAGACAACTTTGCACATCAGTACGTGTGATCTGTCTCAGTTTCTATTGACAGCATAACATACCATAATGTAAGTGTAGAAAAATGCATTTGCACAATCCTGTGTTCATGAATGTTTAAGTTGACTTTTCCCCCCTTGATGTTCAAAAGAATGCAGTATGGATAGGCATGCGGTAGACGCATAAAGGTGCATAAAGTAATATGCTCCTTTCTGCTCTTGTGCAGGGGTACTTATAAATTAAATTCCTAGAAATGAAACTGCTAGGACACAGAAAAGGTATTTGGAATTCGTCAGATGCTTTGCAAAAAGATGGCAACATATTAAATTCCTATGTACAGTGTTTTCCTTTTTCTAGAAGCTCTCACCATCATGAGGCATAATCAACCTTTGTGATTTTTATCTGTAGGAGAAATATAATTCACTGTCCTGATTGGAACTAGTTTGTGTGTGTGCTCAGTTGCTGAGCTGTGTCTGACTCTTTGCAGCCCCCTGGACTATAGCCCACCAGGCTCAGACTCTGTCCATGGGATTTCTTAGGCGAGAATGCTGGAGTGGGTTGCCATTTCCTTCTCCAGGAACTAATTTAATTATGACTTAAGCAGCATTTTTTTGTAGCTTGATTATTTATATTTCTTTTTTTAATGAACTGCTGAGTCACGATGTCCTTTGACCACTTTCATATTTGTTTATTTTTCACTCTGACACTGATTTGTAGAATTCTTTTATATTTTGAGGAAATCAGTCTGTTTTCATATATATTATAAAATTTCTTCAGTTTGCTGTTTAATTTATTTCCTCTTTCTTCCTTTTTTTGAGCTCTGGTAAGTTACTATTTTTTATTCCTTTCTTGTTTATCTTTTGCCACACAAATTTTTAAATATAATAGTGAAATCTATTCATCTTTTCTGGCTTCTGAGAATACATACTCACTAAAAAGAAGTGAACAAGGGACTTCCCTGGCCGTCCAGTAGTTGCGATTCCTCGCTTCCAATGCAGGGGACACAGGTTCGATCACTAGTCTGGGAACTAAGATCTCACATGCTGCTCAGTGTGGCTAAAAAAAAAAGTGAATACGTGAAAGAAAAAGCAAACACCTGTGGCACTCATTGTTTGTACCCTCTGCATATAGTGAGGGTTCTGAGCATGAAGAAGAAGCCAGCCCAGGCCTCAGGGCCAGTCTGGTCAGAGGCCGGAGAGTCTGGGGAGTGGTGGCCCAGTGCCCAGGCGTCAGCCTGTGGGAACTGTGGCATCATGGGGCAGACACCCGATGGACTTTCACCGACACCTCCTTCTGGCATTGCTTACAGCCCCCAGGGCTCAGGGCTGGGAATGGGGGAAGGGCACTTTGCTCTGCCTTCAAGTCCACAATGGTGGTGTCGAGGCCGGAGCAGCACACGGTGGGTCTGGACACCTCTAGGACTGCTGCCCACCGAGCTCTCTTGTGTCCTGGGCCTGGGATCTTTCCTGCTGACCCCCCTCCTTCACAGGTGTCCTTTAGCCCCTTTCCATCCCCGTGGGGGCTTTTTGGCATCCTGATTCCAGGTTTGCGCCCGGAGCTGCAGCCCCTGCCAGCACCGCCCTGCTCCTGCCTGCCAGCCCCTAGCCTGCCTCCCCCCACTCCCAAGGTGTCAGGTCTACAACATCTCCTGGTGACTGTATAGTCTTCATATGATGAACCTACCATTGACTGGCTGTCTGCCATGTGCTAGACTCTGCTTGATGCTGTACACCTCAGTTCAGTTCAGTTGCTCAGTTGTGTCCGACTCTTTGAGACCCCATGGACTGCAGCACTCCAGGCCTCCCTGTCCATCATCAAGTTCTGGAGTCTACTCAAACTCAAGTCCATTGAGTCAGTGATGCCATCCAACCATCCCATCCTCTGTTGTCCCCTTCTCTTTCCGCCTTCAATCTTTCCCAGCATTGGGGTCTTTTCCAATGAGTCAGCTCTTCACATCAGGTGGCCAAAGGATTGGAGTTTCAGCTTCAACATCAGTCCTTCCAATGAATATTCAGGACTGATTTCCTTTAGGATGCACTGGTTGGATCTCCTTGCAGTCCAAGGAACTCTCAAGAGTCTTCTCCAACGTCAGAGTTCAAAAGCATCAATTCTTTGGTGCTCAGCTTTCTTTATAGTCCAACTCTCACATCCATACATGACCACTGGAAAAACCATAGCCTTGACTAGATGGACCTTTGTGGACAAAGTAATGTCTCTACTTTTTAATATGCTGTCTAGATTAGTCATAGCTTTTCTTCCAAGGAGCAAGCATCTTTTAATTTCATGGCTGCAGTCACCATCTGCAGTGATCTTGGAGCCTAAAAAAATTAAGTCTGTCACTGTTTCCATTGTTTCCCCATCTATTTCCCATGAGGTGATGGGACCAGATGCCATGATCTTAGTTTTCTGAATGCTGAGCTTTAAGCCAACTTTTTCACTCTCCTCTTTCACTTTCATCAAGAGGCTCTTTAGTTCTTCTTCACTTTCTGCCATAAGGGTGGTGTCATCTGCATATCTGAGGTTATTGATATTTCTCCCGGCAATCTTGACTCCAGCTTGTGTTTCATCCAGCCCAGTGTTTCACATGATGTACTCTGCATATAAGTTAAATATGCGGGGTGACAATATTCAGCCTTGACGTACTCCTCTTCCTATTTGGAACCAGTCTGTTGTTCCATGTCCTCCTTTACAGTCACAAATAGAGTTCTCAGAGCATTGTGTCCTCATTTCACTAATCAGGAAGCTGAGGGTCAGGCAGATGAAGTCAGCCTAAGATCTCATCTCCTTCAAGGGGCAGGTCCCAACCCTGACCCACTCTATCTCTGCACCTGGGTCACTGAGTCTCCTTCTGGCGTCAAGCTTCACTTGTAGAACGAACTTCCCTCCAGAGCCTGCTGTGGGCCTACCCCCAGGGAGATAGGTCAGTCCAGCTGTTCTGGCCCACCCCTGAGCCACCCACTGCCTTCTGGAGGGAGGTGGAGGTTGGAGGGTTACTTCACCTCTGTTCCTATAGCTTTTGCAAATGTTGTAAACAACAAGAGGGAAAAAGCATGCAGTTCTCTCCCATTGGCTCGGCTCCTCCCCAGAGTGAGAAATGCCAGACCTTTTGTAAACCCTGAAAGACACAGTGCTGCACCACCGGCGGGATCACACTGCTAGGAAACCAGCTCTTCACCCACCACCCACCCGCCAGCCACCTCATCCTCCGGAAGGAACAAATGTGGGGAGATTTCCCAGGAAAGATCTGCTGTAGCATCTCCGGTGGGCTTCCCTCCTGAGGCCTGCCAGACTCAAGGCCTTCTGGAGGTGTGAAGCTGAGAAAATGAGCTCCTTTCCCCTCTTATATCTTAAAAAAGTGTTTCCTCATGGAATGAAGCAATGTGTGAATATATTATTATGAAAGAAAGTGAAAGTGTTAGTCGCTCAGTCATGTCCGACCGTTTGGGACCCCGCAGACTGTAGCCCACCAGGCTCCTCTGTCCATGGCATTCTCCAGGCAAGAATACTAGAGTGGGTTGCCATTCCCTTCTCCAGAGGATCTTCCTGACCTAGGGATCAAAACCATATCTCTTGCATTGCATGCAGATTCTTTACCATCTGAGACTCCAAAGAAGAACTACATTATTATAATCAACTCAGATATCAATAGAAACTTAAAGCTTCCCAGAAGATATTACTGATGGTATGGTATGTATCATACATCTATAACTAATTCTTATTTATAACTTACTAATTTCAAATTATAATTACAAACAATATGGTTATATCTGTCATATACATCACACATATATTTTTTAATATAAATGCAATAAAGCTATAATATATAAAATACTATCATTCTGTGACTTTTTAAATTTTAATTTTTACATATTAAACTTGAATTGGAAAAAACTCCACGTGAGAATATGCAGTTCTACTTCATTGTTTCTAATGTTGTTCTGGCATATTTTGCAGTATTATTAACCATCATTTTGGCTTCCTAGGTGAGTCAGTGGTAAAGAATCCTCCTGCCAATGCAGAAGACGCAGGAGACCTTGGGCTTGATCCCTGGATTGGGAAGATCCCCTTGAGGAGGAAATGACAACCCACTCCAGTATTCTTGCCTGGAAAACCCCATGGACAGAGGAGCCTGGTGGGCTACAGTCCACGGGGTCACAAAGAGTTGGACACGAATTAGCCAGTAAGCACCCACGTGATAATCCTTTTAAAAAATCTTAGCTTAGTGGTTCTCAAAGTGTGGTCCTTAAATCTCTAGGGAAATCTGAAAAGCTGCAGGAAGCTCTTGAAATCAAAATTATTGTCACACCAAGACTAAGATGTTCTACTGCTTTCTCTGTGCTGACAGTTGCCCTGAGGATGCAAAAGCACTGCTGGGCAATATGCTGATGCCTTAGCACAATCAGAGCAGCCAGAGACCCCAGACTGTTCTGGTGGCTGTTGCTCACCACCCTGCACTCACAGGGAGAAAAGAAGCCACTTTCACTTAAGAATGTCCCCAATGTGGTAGTAGAAATTATTCATTTTGTTAAATCTCAGTCTTTAAAGACAGGCCTTTTAGCATTCGGAGGGAGGAACTGGGAAATAACAATAAGGCAATTTTAGACCTACTGCAACACGGCGGTCATCTGAAGGAAAGTGTGTGTCATGGAGTTGCAAGCTGAGTTAGCGGCCTTATCCGCAGAGCATCATTTTTACTTGAAAGGAACAACTGACAGGCAGGGGATGAGTATTCTGACTCGGATGTTTGGCAAACATTTCCACAAAAATGAACAAAGTGAGCCTGTCACTTCAAGGAGAGCAACTGACAGTATTTGTTGCCAGTGAGAAGATTCAAGTTTTCAAGTGAAACTATGAAATTAGAATTTGGAAAATTTGTATCTGCCTCCTTAAGCTTGATAGCCTGTCAGTACTTAAAGACTGATGAGCTGTGGTTAAAGATTAATGTGAGTTTTTAAAATATTATGTGTTGAACCATGTCAGCATTAGGAAAGCGCTGAATAACTCAATGAACCAATATTTTCCAAACAACAAATGCATTGTTACAAAATCATGCATGGATAAAAGATCTGTTCAAAGTACAAGACAGAACAATGGATTTTCATGTAACAGAGTATAAAAAGGGTATTGATATGGATTCAGATTCCACATGGCAACTATCTGTAAGAATCCACCACTTGTTCCCACTGGCTATCTCTTTTACATATGGTAATATGTATGCTTCCATGCTACTCTCTCAATTCATCCCACCCTCTCCTGCCCGCACTGGGTCCACAAATCTGTTCACTATGTCTGCGTCTCCACTGCTGCCCTGCATATAGGCTCATCAGTACCATCTTTCTAGATTCCACATACATGTGTTAATACACAATATTAGTTTTTCTTTTTCTGACTTACCTCACTTTGTGCAAAGTAAGCTCTAGGTTCATCCACCTCATTAGAACTGACTCAAACACATTCTTTTCTTATGGCTGCATAATATCCCATTGTATATATGTAAGGAACACAAACCCAGTGCTCTGTGACATCCTAGAGGGATGGGATGTGGTGGGAGATGGGAGGGAGGTTCAAGAAGGAGGGGACAATTGTATACCTATAGCTCTCTGGCAGCTCAGCTGCTAAAGAATCTGCCTGCAATGCGGGATACCTGGGTTTGATTCCTGGGTTGGGAAGATCCCCTGGAGAAGGGAACAGTTACCCCTGCAGTATTCTGGCCTGGAGAATTCCACAGATGGAGGAGCCTGACATGTTACAGACCATGGGTTCACAAAGAGTTGGACACAACTGAGTGACTTTCAGGTGGCTGAGTCATGTTGATGTATGGCAGAAACCAACACAACATTGTAAAGCAATTAGCCTTCAATTAAAAATAAATAAAATTTTCAAAATGTAATGGAATATACATGAACTGTATTTCCTAAGAGAAAATGAGCCAAATTACAGACTCAAATAACCAAAGAAGAAAGTTAATGAAAGAAAATATACCAAATATAGCAAATACACCAAAATGATACTTCTGGTAGTTAGTTTACAGACAGTTTCAGTATTCTTTTCGGTGTTTTATATATATGTATATATTGTCTATTAAAATGTTTTCTTAACAGAGAATGTGTTGCCTATATAATCAGAATGTTTTTGCACAAGCAGTAATATTATGCCAGAAAAATAGAAAATACAGGCAAGCACTAAAGAAAAAAATGCAAAGTAAAATTATCTGTAATCCTACCCCTCAGAGGCATTTATATATAAAAAAAAGAACCTACCACTTGTTTAGAATTTAAGTAATGTTGGAGAATATCCAAAATTATCTGGAAAAAGCTATTAACATATTCCTCTTTTTAAACTATGTATCCAGCTATTCTTGAAATAGTTCAACCAAACCCATATATCATGATGGATTGAATGCAAAATGGCAGAAGAATCAAGCTGTGAATATAAAACAGTAACACCTTCTCACTAAATATTTTTGTTTGAAGTGTACAGTTATTTTCCACAAAAACATTTACATTCACAGTAATGAGTAACTATTATTTAAAATTTATTAATAGATATTTAAAAACTTTACTAGTTTTAATTTCCAATAGAGTTAATATGGACAGATGAAATGGAAGTGTTCATTGCTCAGTCATGTCCAACTCTTTGCGACCCCATGGACTATTGCTTCTGTCCATGGAATTCTCCAGGCCAGAACACTGGAGAGGGTAAGCCATTCACTTTGCCAGGGTATCTTCTGGATCCAGAAATCGAACTAGGGCCTCCCTAACTGTGAGCAGAGTCTTTATATCTGAGTCAGCAGGGAAGCCCATGGGTATGTATGATCCACATAATTTAAAGCTCTGTGGGTTCGTTGATGATTTTTTGTCCTGAGACCAAAAATTGAAGACTGTTGCTGTATATGACAAGCTGTTAGACCTGGAGGCTAGTTGTTTCACTTGACCTTCCTTTGGCCAGAACAGGCAGCTCAAGGTCATTCAAGGACCAAGGATCTGTCTGTCTCCGTATCTGACAGATTCTCCTCAATACCCAGCACACTCGTACCCCTGACTTCCTCTGTCCTGAAAAACCAGATAAACACGCTTGACTTGAGTGTAAATCTGAGTTCCCAAGGTGGCCCCGGCTCCCTGGAGCATGGCGGCTCTGAGGGGGCCTGGGGGCCTCCTGAATGAGGCCTCAGTCTGTTGTGTCTGTGCTCACTCCAGCAGGCAGAGGGGAATTCATGGAAGAAACATGGCCCATGGGAGATTCAGAATTTATGTTCGTGCAGATCTGTCCGGACCTACCTGTGAGGAGAGCAGTGGAGCTTCAGAGCTAATCCTGGCGGATTCCTGCGAGGAGCCTGGAAGGAACACCAGCCTCTTTGTGCGGGCTCAGAGGGGCTGCTGCTCCAGCTACACGGGCCTGAGCTGAAATCCAGGCATACTGGCGCACAGATGGACAGACAGAAACATGCACACAAATCCAGGTTTTTTTTCTCTCTCTCTCACATATACACACACACCCATAAGACTTAGCCACATAAATACACATGCCTGTTTTAATTTCACCCCCCATCCCTACCATCAGGTTTAACTACACACACATGAACAGACAGACACACGCACCCAGAGTTACAGTCGTAAGCTCAACACACACACACACATCACTATTTCAAACACCTGCCATTCCCAGCTTGATCGTGGGGGACCAGCCAGGAATGACAGGAGCAAACAGGGCTGGGCCACTCCCTGCCCAGAACAGTGGGCACACCGTCCAGGAAGCTGAGAGTCTATAAGCTGTGGTCTCGCTGTTCCTCGTGGGATCGACGTATGGAAGAAACCACATCGTTTTTGCCCTGAAGAGCCAAGTGCAGTAAGATCTGTTTTCACAGGAGCTGTAACTCGTCCATTCCACTGCACTGCATCCTGGGTGGGAAGTGCAGGGGCGGGCAGCCCGCGCCCGGGAAAGCACAGGCTTTGAGGGCAGGTGCGGGTGAGGAATGACGAGAGAGCTGGAGGAAGATGCTGAAACTGTGAGGTGCGGAGAAGGGGTCACACAGGATGGACCAGAAGGCAGGTCTCCCCAGCCTGGTGCCCTGCTCTGATGAGCATACAGACCACCCCCACCGTGTCTTCTGGCATCCTCGTGACCCCTGACCTCATGATTCAAGAGTGATACACCCGGAACTCGACACACAGGTCCTGGGAGCCAGCGAGAGGCTGAAAGGCTGCTTCAGAAAGTTCAAATAAAAGAGGGAAGCTGCTGGATTAATAAGTGTTGCCCTGTCTTGTGAAAGGGCTACATGGAGATTTAAGTCCTTGGCATTAAAAGGAAAATCACTGTATACTTCTGTGCAGACTCATGTGTAGCAGTGGGAATGATCTGGGCTTCAAATATCGAAAACCCCAAGGTGGACACCTCTGTGGTCTCACGTGGCAAACAGAAGTAATGTTTACAAGGACCCAGGCTCGCTTTGTCTCTCTGCTCTGCTGTCCTTTGCCCTCAGATGAGCCGCTCCCAGTAAAGCTGTGACAGACCAATTGTCACATTCTCATGACAATATCCAGGGACTGCTTCTTCCCATGGGCTTTGTTTTTTCCTTGTAATCCTGGAGGAGCCTTCCCTGGAAGCCCCCTGCAGACTTCCTTTCGTCTTTTATCTATGTATTTTAAGTATTTATTTATTTATTTGGCTGTATTGGGTCTTAGTTGTGGGAAGCAGGATTCTCTTTGCATCTTTTATTGTGGCATGGGGTTCAGTAGTTGTTGCAAACGGGCTTAGTTGCCCCAGGGCATGTGGGATCCTGCCCAACCAGGGATCAAACCCGTGTCCCCTGCGTTGGCTGGTGGAATCTTAACCACTGGACCACCAGGGAAGTCCCCCTTTCCTCTTATTGGTCAGAACTCCCAGAAAACCTACATTGAACAGTGACTAGGCAGGAGAATGACATCATTACCACGGTCCCGACGCCCTAGGGCTTGGGGCTGACCGCTCATGAGGGTGGGTACCTGACACCATCTAGTTCTGCTAGGAGAGAGGAAGGAGGGACTGGAAGTTTCCAAAAGGGGCTCCCACACCACCTTGCACACCTCCTTCCTCCCACAAACACCCTGAGGTTGATAGAGCGGGAAGTTGTGTTTATAGGTCGTTTCCTTGGAATCTCTCAAGAGCCATAATAACATCATCATCTGAACAATGTGCATCACAGAAAAGTAAAGAGATGGATCCACAGTCCCCAAGCCCAGGGTTTTCTACCTCCCCGTGTGGCAGCTGCAGGCTCCATACCCTGCCCCATCCTGCGCCTGAGAGAAGACAGGGCAGGAGACTGGGGCAGGGGGTGGGTTGCAGCGATGGGCCTGGCTGGGTCCGAGCCCTGCCAATGCTCAGATGAAAGCCCTTTGCTCTCAGCCTCGGTGACCCCATTCACACAGGGAGGGGTCAGACTCTGAGACCTGGAAGGTTCCTTCCAGATCAAACCCTTTGATTTAATACCTTCTAAAAGAGATCTGGGGCCCTCCAAAAACAAAAACAAGAAAAGAACCCAGTGCATCTGTGGCTTGTCAGCATGGAGGCCCCACGACAGGCCTCCAAGGGCTTCAGCTCCACCTATTTTGGGCTCATGATTTCATCCCAAGGCCTGTGCCAGGCCCTGTGGTTTCTCATCTTTCCATCCTGGTCTGGATGACAAAATGACTAAAAATACCGAGCTCCCACAGGCCCGCCACCCGGCCAACGCCCTCCCTTGAGTCAATCTTGTTCGGTGCGAGGTGTGCCTCGGGGGTGGCGGCCCAGGACAGGCCCCACGTGGCAGTTTTGACTCCCGGCAACCCCACTCCGGTCTGTCCATGTGGCAGGTGCGGGGCAGGGGGGCTCTGCTGTATTGCTTCCTGCTCTGCGACTGGGTGAGCTTGGCCTATCAGGAGCTCCTGGACCTCAGCTTCTGCATCTGGAAGATGTATAACACTGTTGTGAGAATTAAAGAGAGCCTGCGGGGACAACCCAACCCAGACTGAGGGCTTGATCCGGGCAAGACCCCACTTGCTCCGGCCGTCCTCTCCACTAGGTCCCGCTTGGAGGGTTCAGACCCCGATACCTGTCTCTCCCTCCAAATCTGAGGTGAGCGAGGTGGGCTGTGGACAGGAAGCCCTTCCCTTAGCTGCCCCCTGAGCTGATCTCAGATGAACTATGTGAGGGGGGAAGGTGCAGAGGACAGGCAGCCGATGGCTCTGCTGGGGTTTGTGCACACGGTCTCCCGTGCCAGAGCCTCCACCTCCCTCTTCTCTGCTGAGGGTTCTGGGAGGCCTGCTGGAAGTGGGAATTAAAGATGAAATAAAAGGCAGTAGGATACCTGAGCACAGGTGAGACCCAGAGTAGGGGAGTTTGGGAATATCTTCTCAGGCTCCATAAGGAGCCCCATGACCTGGGGTTCATGCTCTTAACCTCTCAGACTCTCAGTTTTGTCTTCTGGGCAAAGAGAAAGATTAAAACGCCTGCCTTATACATCTCTGGGGCTTCCCTGGTAGCTCAGATGGTAAAGAATCTGCTTGCAATGCAGGAGACCTGGGTTTAATCCTTGGGTTTGGAAGATTCCCTGGAAAAGACTACAACAACCCACTCCAGTATTCTTGCCTGGAGAATTCCATGGACAGAGGAGCCTGGTGGGCTACAGTCCATGGGATCGCAAAACATCCTTAGAGGAGGTGAGGATCAAAAGGGGTGAGTCTGGAGTGAGAGCACCCTAGGGACACACACATATTTATTTTGTCACTTTCAGCCTGAAGACAGCCTTAAAAAGACTTACACACACACATACTCACACACACACACACAGAACAGGTTTGAGATCAAATTTAGTCAATATTTTGTCCATGACACTAATCCAACAAACATTCAGAGCACCCAAAGGGTGTCAGGCCAGGGAAGTTGGGACCTGGGGCTGAACAGGTGTGTGTGACCACTGTCTATAAATGAGGCCGGGCTGGAAACTCACCACTGCTTGCTGCTGAGTTCTGCTCATGGTCCTCGGGGGTGGGACTTGAGAGGTTTCTGGGTTCTCAATGGTCCCAGGCCTCTGTGCTGCAGGCTGCCTCCAAGAAACCTGTGATTTAGCATCTCAGGCTTCAAAAGAAGACTCCAGTCCACTGCCTGTGCCCCTCTGTGCCGCCCAGGGCTCTCCACATGGCCATCGCTCACCAGAGCAAAGATGCTCAGCCACCCCACTCTCCCTAGCCCTTTCTGCTTTATGCCTGGGATCTACTAAGGGGTCTGGTTGCTCCAGAGCCACAGTCCTCAACCTTTCTGGCACCAGGGACCGATTTCGTGGAAGACGATTTTTCCACGAGCCGGGGGTGGTTTGGGGATGATTCGAGCATATTACATTCACTGTACACTTTATTTCTATTACTGTCATGTCAACTCCATCTCAGATCGTTCGTCAGGCATTAGATACCAGAGGTTGAAGACCCCTGCTTCTAGACGTGAAAACACAACAGGACCCCTGGCCCCTCCCCCACACAGCCATGCCCAATCTCGTTCCCTAAGGATTTGGCTTGGCCTCTGTGTCTCAGACACACACATGCACACTCACTGTTTCATTTTCCAGCCTGGACACTGTCTCTTGACTCATCACCCCCTGCTCCACCGGGACATGGAAGCTCTCCCCACACTCGCTCTTCCCCGTTGACCTGTGATGCAATTTTGCATAGATCAAGCCACTCTTTATATTATTAGACCACAGAGACACTTTCTATAGCTAAAAGAAAAATATGTGGTGAGCTATGACTCTTTTTCCTTCTTTACAGAGTGCAGTTATCCTTGAAGTTAATCACCATCTTGTTTCATAGCCTGATTTTCTGTGTGTTTATTGCCAATTCCACTCCAGGCTTTCTGCCAGTTGCTGAAGGCCCTCCTGAGACATTTAGGTGTGTCTGGGCAGTGGCAACCCACTCCAGTACTCTTGTCTGGAAAGTCCCATGGACAGAGGAGCCTGGTAAGCTGCAGTCCCTGGGGTCGTGAAGAGTGGGACACATCTGAGTGACTTCACTTTCACTTTTCACTTTCTTGCATTGGAGAAGGAAATGGCAACCCACTCCAGTGTTCTTGCCTGGAGAATCCCAGGGACAGCGGAGCCTGGTGGGCTGCTGTCTATGGGGTCGCACAGAGTCGGACACGACTGAAGCGACTTAGCAGCAACAGGGGCTCTCTTGGATTCATCTTCATGGAGTAGCCCATCTCCCCAGCTCTTCTTCACCTTCAGTATCAGTACTCGCCGCCTGTGTCTGGAGCTCAGCTGTTGCCTGACCTCTCTCTTGGCCTCTTTGGGGAAACTCCCCTGGCTGCTCTTCTGTGTTGGGTCACTTGTTTCCTGGGTCCGGCGGCCTCTTCTTTCTTGGGTTAGTCTTCATTTTAAGAGGGGCCACGTTCTCTAGAGGTTTCCGAGAAGGGAGTTCTCGTGGGTCTTTTTGAATTCTTGTGTGTCTGGAAACGTCCTTGTTCTAACTTCTCACCTGACAAAGAGTTTCACTGTTTACAGAATTCTAGATCATATCATCACCCACCACCTCTTGAGTTTTGAAGGGTCTTTTAGCTTCCAGTGTCTCTGTAAGAACCCAAACTTGTGCCTCCCTTTGTGAAGGCGGCTTGCTTCCCCTCCCGGAAGCTGGCAGAAACTTCTCTTGGCCACAGTGTCCTGAAATGTGGCGGTGTCCTGAAATGTCATGGTGAGGGGAGTGGTGAGATCTAAACAAACAGGTGAGAGCAGCAGGCTCACCAGGGCTCCTTTCTCCAGAGAAGACATTTCCAGTCCCTCCCCACCCCACCCCTATCCCCAGGGCAAAGACTCAGCTCGCTGCTTCAGGCAGGGGTGTGGGGAAATTGGCCTTGGCATTCACTATTTGCAGATTCACTTAATCCGGATGTTTGTGATGAGATCTTGGAACCTCCGGTCCAAAGGGTC
The DNA here is from genome assembly GCF_910594005.1 of Cervus elaphus. Lineage (NCBI taxonomy): Eukaryota > Metazoa > Chordata > Mammalia > Artiodactyla > Cervidae > Cervus > Cervus elaphus. The sequence continues at coordinate 18,944,376 of NC_057825.1, forward strand.
ATTCTCTGCCCTTTACCAGGGTGTACATCTCCCATCTTCCCTGCGATGGGAGAGGGCAAGTGTCCATCAGTGAGGAGCGGAGGGGACCTCAGGACCCACCTCCTTCTTTGGCTGCTTCAGGTTATCCTCCTCATTTCTGCCACTCCTTTACCCTGAGTTCCAAAGGGTCAGATACTTCTGGTTCCTTGAGAGTTCTCTCTCCACTGATTGGTTCTCAGTTTTCTTCTCTGTGGGTTTGAGGTTTCACTTTTGGGGAACTGTGAAGTTAGTTCCACTCTTCCACTTGCTTTCTAGCTTCTCAAACATTATTGCGGTCCGTTCCCCTGGCGTGCGTGCGTGCGTGTGTCTGTGTGTGTGTGTGCGCACACACATACATGACTGTCTTTACTGCAACTCTGGTGGGGTTTGGGAGGGATGAGACTAGATGTTCAATCTGCCATCTTTCCCAGGTAGTCTGGTTTCAACAACATGAGCAAAGTCTAGAAGCCGCAGGGCATGGAGTTCACGCCGCTAACCACACAGGGGTTTTTCCACCCCAGAGACAGTGGGATCCTTTTGAGGTCAGGGAAGCAGTTTGAAGAGAATCTGAGAAGGAAGGAAGTGCATAGCTGTTGTAGGTCCTTGAGAAAATCCTGGCAGGGTACGAGTAGCAGTGGCAGAGACCCCAGGCAGATTGGGGAGACTCTGTTGGTGGAGCCCACGCTAGAAAACCTAGCAGAGCCAGCCCCACCGCAGGCTGAGGCCAGCGGGGCAGAGGCCGGCCTGGAGTTGGACAAGTGAGATGTAAGCTCCCCCGGAAGGTCGGTAACCCTCAGAGAGAGGGGAAAGGGAACTCCAGAATCACAGTCATGAAGCTGTCAGGGATGGAGGGTCTTTAAGAATTACTTTCGGGGGCGGGGTCACGTGGGGAGGTGAGAGGTGGCTGACGGGAGCTGGCTGGGCTGAGGGCCGCCGGGCCGGCGCCCGCCGCGAGCCATGGGGCTGCCGGCCGCGTAGGGGCCATGCCGCCGGGGCCCCACGCCTGCCCCGCTCCGCGCCGGGATGGTGAACCTGGCGGCTATGGTATGGCGCCGGCTTTTGCGGAAGAGGTGGGTGCTCGCCCTGGTCTTCGGGCTCTCGCTGGTCTACTTCCTCACCAGCACCTTCAAGCAGGAGGAGAGGGCAGTGAGAGATCGGAATCTCCTCCAGGTCCAAGACCACGATCAACCCATCCCGTGGAAAGTACAGTTTAATTTGGGCAATAGTAGTCGGCCTAGCAACCAGTGCCGGAACTCCATTCAGGGGAAACACCTCATCACAGACGAACTGGGTTACGTCTGTGAGAGGAGAGACCTGCTGGTGAATGGCTGCTGCAACGTCAACGCCCCTGGCACGAAGCAGCACTGCTGTGACGGCTGCCTGCCCAACGGCTGCTGTAGCGCCTACGAGTACTGTGTCTCCTGCTGCCTCCAGCCCAGCAAGCAACTCCTCCTGGAGCGCTTCCTCAACCGGGCAGCTGTGGCATTCCAGAACCTCTTCATGGCAGTCGAAGATCACTTTGAATTGTATTTGGCTAAATGCAGGACCTCATCCCAGGTTATAGATGCCAGTTGCAGAGCCCCGGAAGGCGCACACAGGCCCAGCCTAGGTACGTTGTGATCGCAGCGACCGTCTTCCAATCATTTCTGGTATTAAAGGCCTCTTATTTAATCTCAACAACAACAAAAAAAAGAATTACTTTCTTCAGTGTCCCCATTTTAAGCAAGGGGATTCTGGGGTGTGGAGAGGGAAAGGGACTTATCCCAGGCCATGTGGTCAGGGCAAGACAGTGTTCCTTCTGAAGCAACGTCTTTAAACACAGTTTTGTTTTGTTTTTTAAATTTTCTAATATATGGACCATTTTAAAAGTCTTTATTGAATGTGTTATACAACATTGCTTGTTTCATGTTTTTTGGTTTTTTTGGCTGCGAGGCACATAGGATCTTAGCTCCCTGACCAGGGATGGAACCCATGCCTCCTGCATTGGAAGGCAGAGTCTTAACCACTGGACCACCAGGGAAGTCCTCAAGACAGCTGATGGAGTCTTAACTGTTTATTCACTCAGAAGTCCTGTCCTTGAGGAACTGTTCCCCTCCTGTTCTGATATGCTCAGCTGGAGCTTCCTTGAAGCCTTTTGAATGAAGCTTATCTTTGCCACCAACTGTCTTGAGCTTATCTCGGGGTGGTCATGTGACCGAACGATGGGCTACTTGAAGTGGACGTTAAGGTTGAAGCAGGAGTTCACCACTCGGAGGAGAAAGGACATTCTCAGCAGAGATTGTACCAAGATGCCCAAGATGCTCAGATGTGGGTGCAGAGATGTAAGAGGCTTGCTGAATGACAGAATAAATACAGGCAGAACCAAGCCACAGGGACGGCCCCTGAGGAGATGGCCAGGGCCCTCTGCGTCTGGTGGCAGCCAGCAGACTCGGGTCTCAGACCTCAGTCCTCCTGGCTGCCAGCTGTGGCACCCACTGGCTGGTATTTGTGGAACAGACTCCACAATGTTGCCAGGGAAACGGGGCATCCTGTCACCACCGTTCACCACCGCTGGGCCGCCAACACCCACCACGCCCAGCTCAGAGGCTTTACTTGGCCCCTTTCTGCCAGAGTCACATGTACATGAGCTTTTATGTCGTGGGTTTGCTCACTGGGGTGGGGGTGCTGCCCAGAGAGAGGGCATTACCTTTGGTGTCTGAGCGCCACCCACCCATGGCTCTTGGCGCTGAGTTCTAGGCAGCTAGTTCCAGGGACTTCCCTAGTGGCTTAGACGGTAAAGAATCCACCTGCCAATGCAGGAGATGTGTGTTCGATCCCTGGGTTGGGAAGATCGCCTGAAAGAGGGCATGTCAACCCACTCCAGTATTCTTGCCTGGAGAATTCCATGGACAGAGGAGTGTGGCAGGCTATAGGCCATGGAGTTGCAAAGAGTCGACACAACTGAGCGACTAACATGCACACAATTTGGGGGAAGATTTGGGTCATTGACTGTCAACACCCATAGGTTGGGGCCCCCAAGCTCCCCTTACTGCTTCCTGTTTTGACTGACATCCTCTCTCACTAGTATACAGACACAGACGGCCTGCCTGCATGGGAAGACCAGTGGGAAGGGTAACTAGCAGATGATGCCCAGAGCTGGGAAGCCAAGTGCCCTCTGCAACCTCTCCATCCCACTTGGTTCAGGTCACTGGTCTCTCTGGGGCAGGCTCATCTCTGCCCAGCGGTCAAGGCCAGGGCAGCAAGAAGGGCCAGATCTGGGAATCTGGAGACTGGTGTTAAATCCTGGCCCACCACTGAGAGCCTGCGTGGCCTCAGGTAGATGGAGGGGCTCCTGAGTGCCTGGGCTCCAGGAGCAGGCGAGGATCAGACAGGGGGGCAGGAAACCTCCTCCCGAGACACCCTGGGATCCTGGAGTGGGATGGGGAAAATGGTTCTAGCGGGAGTTTGCTGACATTTCTAGAAATTCTCGAGTTTGGGCAGACTCAGACTGGGAAGGTGGGCCTGCCCTGATGCTGGGGAGGATGGTGGCTGCAGAGTGGGAAGGAGAGACAAACCCTGCTTCTCGCCGGGTGTTGTCCCGGCGGGGGCCCCGCTCCTCAGCGGCTTCCCGTCTGTTCAGGAGAGGACCTGTGTGTTGCCTGTGCCAGGTGCAATCATGCCGTGTGTGTTCCTAAAGCAAATTCCACCCACCTGCCATGCGGGGTGGTGGGGCGCACTGTCAATTATTCCTGGGCCCTCCCCCACCCCACAAGTTGTAAAATCCACACTGGGTCAGGCTGAGACATCCCCTGGCCCAGCTGCACAGCCCAGCCCGAGGCCTTGCTGCCTCTGAGCCTGCCACCCAGGGCCTGGGACCTTGAGGCCAGCCTCCCTGGACACCTTTTCCTGAGGGTGACGGTCTTCCAGCAAGTTCAGAACCCCACAGTCCTGTGACCCCCCCCACTGGCTCTCCACCCCTCCCTGGCCTCCGGGGTCCCCCTTCTCTCCACCCTCCTCCAGAGTTAGGGTCCCCAGGAAACCAAGGACAGGGAGGAGGGGACTTGGGGGCCTGTAACAGAGGCCTCCAGAGCTTTGGACCTAGGAAGCTGGCTTTTCTGTTGGGGAGGGGCATGGGGGTGATACAGAGGGAGAAATCCTTATTTTCAGCCCCAGAAACTCTTTCTGAGATGCTGCCCCAAAGGCCACGGGATTTAGAGAACAACTCTCTTGCCTCTTCCACTTTCTGGCTCTTTTCTAAAAGTTTTTAATGTAGCTTTTGTCTCACAGAACCATCAAATACCACTATGCAGCCACCATGGAGCAAGATGTTCATCCCTTGCACTCGTTAGTTTATTCATCAAATATGTACTGATGTTTGTCGGATACCAGGCAGGGAGAACACAGAAAATGAGAGGCAGGGCCTGCCCTTGGGGTGCTCCTGGTCTAGACGGGAGACAGGTAAGTCATGGGGGAGTTTGGTGAGTTGGGTAGTAGCATGTCCATGTATATGCAGGTGTGTGTGCACGTGTGTGTACAGGTGTGTGTGTGCGTGGGTGTGTGTACACGTGTGTGCACAGGTGTGTCTACAGCTGAGTGCAGGTGTGCTGTGCAGGTGTGTGTACGGGTGTGTGCAGGTATGTGTATGGGTGTATGCAGGTATGTACAGGTGTGTGCAGGTGTATGTGCATGGAGAGAAGGTGGATGCCTGTTACGTGAGGGGGGTCCCAGGAGGGCGTTGCGGTGCCCTCTGCTCTGGCCCTCTGGGGACGACCTCTGGGGCTTGATGGCTGCCCTGTTCATCTTTAGCAGGAGGGAGAGGCAGATGGGGGCAGATGGATGAGGAGGGAGGAGATGGGAGAAAACTGGTCGTTAGGAGCACATGCCTGCAGCAGGATGTGAAGTGGCTCATTGTCCCATTGATAAGCAGTGGTCAGGATGTAAACTTGGTCTTCAGGCTTCTCTCCACAGCTCTGTTTTGAGGTTGAAGGGGCCCACAGGGCAGAGGGGCACGGGGAGGGAAGATGTTCTGCAGAGGAGACACAGCCCCCTGGAGGAGGCTGGTCTGCACCCCCAAGGAGACTTCATGCCGCCTGCCTGGGGGCTGGGCTCGCCTGTGAAGGAGGCTCCTTGTCTCCAGGATGAGCACCCCCTGCTCTGTCTTTTCTGCGCGCTAACGAATCTCAGATCCTTTAACCTTTCTCCCCAGGCTCTGTCTCTGAGCCGGTAAATCATTTTAACACGCATCTCTGCTCCTCAGTTTGCCTGCTCCGTCCAATAACTCAAACCTCGAAGAGCTGGCTTCGGTAAATGGCAGCTGGAGTGGGGAGGATCTGAACAACATTTTCAAATATCTGAGCCACACATGTCATAGAGTTTCCCACTAGGAAGGGGCCCCTTCCTCTCCTTCCCACCCTGTCCCAGCCGTGCAGGCGTTCCCATCACAACACTATTCACTCAGTATTCAATAGCCACTCACTGAAGCTGTGGAAGAAAACTTATGACCAAACTAGACAGCACATTAAAAAGCAGAGACATTACTTTGTCAATAAGGGTCCGTCTAGTCAAAGCTATGGTTTTTCCGGTAGTCATGTATGGATGTGATAGTTGGACTATAAAGAAAGCTGAGTGCTGAAGAATTGATGCTTTTGAACTGCGGTGTTGGAGAAGATTCTTGAGAGTTCCTTGGACTGCAAGGACATCCAACCAGTCCATCCTCAAGGAAATCAGTCCTGAATATTCATTGGAAGGACAGATGCTGAAACGGAAACTCCAAAACTTTGGCCACCTGATCTGAAGAACTGACTCATATAAAAAGACCCTGATGCTGGGAGAGACTGAAGGAAGGAGAAGGAATGACAGAGGATGAGATGGTTGAATGGCATCACTGACTCAATGGACATCACTTTGAGTAAACTCCGGGAGTTGGTGATGGACAGGGAGGCCTGGCGTGCTGCAGTCCATGGGGTCACAAAGAGTCGGACACGACTGAATGACTGAACTGAACTGAAGCCGTCCTCTGTGACCATGGAAAAGAGTGAGGCTGCGTAGGGGAGACAGAAGAAAACAGATCATGCATAGTGGGACAGGGGCTGGAACAGACGGACAGATTGATGACAGAATAAAAAGGTGGCCAGAGAAGGGGACATTTGAATTGGGCCTTGAGTGACAAGTAGGAGTTCAACAGACAAACACAGAGCAAACAAGAGAACAGAGTGAGCAAAGCCAGAAAAGCGAGGGCTGTGTTTGGAAGACATGAGGGTAACCTTGTATGTTGCAGCTCCAGGTCACATGTGAGTTAGGAGAGGCAGCAAAGTCAAGTTTGCAGAGGCCTTGAGTGCCAAGCTAAGTAAATGAGAGCCCTGCTGAGTGGCTGAGAGGGGCCCGAGCGACCCCTTCCATTTGGACTTCACTGTGACTTATCATTCCTCGGCGATGACACATTCTGTTTGGAAAAGAGATGAGTTGGAAACACACATGTTCAGAGGCCAAATCACTTTATTTAAAAACATTCCAGCTGGAAACCAGTTGCAGACACCTACTGGAGTATCCTTGCTCCCTCGGCCAAGCAGCCTCTGCTCCCAGCAACCCAAGCCTGCCGGGGGCCTTGGGATGTGCATTTGGTTTTATCTTTGATTACACCTCGAGCGAGGCCTCCCATGAGTCTTGCAGGGTTGAACCACCTCCATTTACACAACAGTTCAACGAGAAATCTCAGAGGATGGCTGGTGAACACACTTATTCACACCCCCACAGTGGAGAGACAGAACATACTTTTCCTGAATGCCTGAATATTCTCTTTTTTACAGGCAGGTATGTCCTCTGGTAGAAAGAACAGTGTACTCGATGTAAAAAAAAAAAATGCCTGGTTTTGAATTTTGTCCCCACCATGACATTTAATATCTCTGACAAAATAGTGAACTCACTGAGTCTGAGCTTTCAAATTTGTTAAGTGGAAATGGGAGGGTTGTTATGTTAAACTGGACAAGATCACATATGGGAGGACCAGCCCAGACTAGTAGTAAGTAAATAAGTAGCATGTTTGTCCTTCCTTGAGAAACTGATCTTCTGGTTTGGGAATTATTTTGGAAAATATTGGTCTAAATAAATGTGTACTTGGCACCTTCACTCATGTGTACATTCAGTAAATCTTAATATTTATCCATCTCCTGCTTCATGATCAGCCGTGACATGGTATTGAGGAAACAGGAAAGGCCTTGTCTTACCTTTGGGGAGGCTCCAGGTCTGGGGGGAGGGCAAGATGAATGAATGTCTTCTGTCCAGGTCCCCAGGTCCAGCCGGCACTTCCCTTCCATGCAATAGTCCTGAAACGTGAATCTGGTCCTGCCTTATTGCTGAGTGGGTCTCTGGTGCCTAATGGTAGGTAAGCCCCTGCTGACCTCAGTTCCCTAGAGCTCTGGTACCAGCGGCCCCTTTAGACACACATCCTATACCTCCTCCTCCTGCCTCTTTGCTCTGCAGCCTTCAGCCTGGACTGTGCCTCTGGGATACACCTGTGTCTTCGCATCCTATTCCCTTTGTCCGCTGCCCACTAGACCTCTGACCGCCCAGCTTGGGTACATCCTCCCCATGTGCTCCTGCCCCTCAGGCCCATCATAGGCACTGATGTCTGGGTTTGTTACAGACACTCATCTTGCCTGGGAGCCCCTCAAGGGCAGGGCCTGTGTTTTGCTCACTGTGATTCCCCAGGGGAAAGTCCTCTGACTGGTTGGGGGCTCAATAAATTCAGCTGAACTGGAGGTTTGTTTTAAGATGCAGGCTGCTTCTCTTCAATGCACCTTATTAGTCAGCAGCTTTGGAAAGAGAGCTGACCCAAAACGCATGACCCTCTCACCTGGCCTGAGGCAGGAGGTGGCAATGGGGAGGCCAGGCCGCTGCTCAGGACCCTGGAGCCACGGGGACACAGACAGGAACCTGGCCGCCCCCAGCACGTGCCTGTTGAACCAGTGTAGCCCCTCTGCCCCCCTCCTCCCGCCCTGCACCTTCTATTTCCAGTTCTGTTTTCTGCATCTTGCTGCCTGGGCCCTTCTTGGCAAGTCATCTTGATCTCTTTGGAAAGAGGAGAGGGGTTTGTTTTTGAAAGTGCTTACTGATATTCCCAGAGGGCTGCGAGGAGCATCTGCAGAAACAGTCAATGTTGTCTAAAACTTACTCATGCACAGCTCTGCTCCGGTCTCTCTACTGCCTGGAAGGCTTTAATAAACAACAATAGCAGCAACCGCAGCAATAATAAAAGCAGGCTGCCATTTGAGAGCTTCCCATGTTGCTTAAGGGCTTCCCTGTTGGCTCGATCGGTAAAAAATCTGCCCGCAATGCAGGAGCCCCTGCATTGCAAATATTCAGGTTTGATCCCTGAGTTGGCAAGATCCCCCGGAGAGGGAAATGGCAACCCACTCCAGTATTCTTGCCTGGAAAATCCCATGGACAGAGGAGTCTGGTAGGCTACAGTCCATGGGGTCGCAAAGAGTCAGACACGACTGAGTGACTACACCACCACCATGTGGCTTCTTCACCGTTACTTTGAGGGGCTGTTACACTTAACACAGCCAAACCCAATACCCTAACCAATTCAGGTTTGAATCTAGGCTTAGTTGACAAAGCTCTAGATTTTAAAGCCACAGCCTTGTGGAAGGCAACCCAGCCGAGAGGGAGGTCATGGACAAGAGGCAGAGGGCACGATGGTTGAGGTGAGCAGGAAAGGGAAACACCATCTGCCGTGGTCTGAGAGAGGCAAGAGCCTGAACTAGGGCCTCGGAATACTTTACATGAGTAAAAAACAGTATGTTGACAAGAGAGCAGGAAAAATGTACATGTGTGCTCAGTTGTGTCCGACCCTTTGCAGCCCCATGGACTGTAGCCCACCACGCTCCTCTTTCCATGGGATTCTCCAGGCAAGAATACTAGAGTGGGTTGTCATTCCCTTCTCCAGGGGATCTTCCCAACCCAGGGATCCAACCCACGTCTCTTGTGTCTCCTGCACTGGCAGGCGAACTCTTTATACCTGAGCCACCTGGGAAACCCAGCAGGAAAAAAATTAAACTCTAAATCAGCAGAGGTGCTTTTCCAGCCCCACAGGGGAAGTCTTCCAGTCCTTGCAGTGAGCATTGTCTGCCTGTGACCTTGAAGGCCCAGGGAAACAGAACTCAGCCACCACGGTTTGGGGATCTGGGCGGGTGTGACCCCTTCTGCACCCTGTGGGCTGCTAGAGCAAGGTGTCTTTCTCACGGATGCCGGTCCCACATGAGCATTCTGGGCGGAAGCCTTCCCCTCCTTGTCCGGGGTGCACCTGGAGTCAGGGGCTCAGCACCTCTGACCTCCCACCCTGCTAGAGAGACCAGGGGGACAGATGAAACCAGTTGCCCATCCTGGCACTCACGGCTCTTTGCAAGCTGGGGCACCCGGATTTCATGTGCAGCCTGATGGATTTCTCACTATCACCCCAAACTCTGGCTCTATCACTGGGCTGTTCCCTCGGCCTCCCTCTGGCCACCTGCTCCTCAGGCTGCACTGCCCAGGCCCAGCGTCACCCCTGGGAAGCTGAGCCTCCCCACCTCCTCCCTTCTCTCTCCCAGGATCCTGCTCACGGGCATCCTTCACTGGACAGAAAAGCTTTGGAAAGAGCCGGGATTTCACCGATCTTCTCATGAGATGCTTGGCATGGGAAAGGGTTTCAATGACTTTTTGATGGATGAATGAAGACTCGAGCCACTTTTCCACAAGCCCAAAGTGATGCAAAGGAAGCATATCAGTTTCCCCACGGGCTCAAGCAGAAAATGATGGGAAGCCACGCGGGGACATGAGTGACAGAGGTGAGAACTGTCCCTGTGATGACTTCTGGGAGGCTGAGGTGGCCTCACCAGCTCAGGAGCAAGCAGCTCTGCACCCAGCTGACAGTGCCTGCTGGACCCAGGGTCCTCCAGCCCTCACTCTGCTGTGGGCTTCAGCTGATGCTGCAGAAACAGATGGGGAAAACTGAGGCCTCGGAGCTGAAGAATCAAGTCACCCTCTTTCTAAAGGCAGCTTCTGACCTCCCGTTCCTGCTCTGCACATGGGCCATGAGCCACTGTGGGCTGGTGGAGAATATTCCAGACTTGGATCTAGAACATGTGGGTTTAAGTGTGGTTTCCATCTCTGATAACCTCACACTGATACGCCCCCTTTCCAGAGCCTTAACTCCTCATTCAGGGGACAGGCATGGTTTCCTTTCTGCTTACTTCACTGAGATGTTGAACCAAGGAAGAAAAGAAGTGAAAAGTTTCATAAATGATAAGGACTTTCTTCAAATACAGATTTTATTTTATATTTTTATCTAAGGATTGCAAATTAGATGAAAGACCAGTAAAGCCATGACTTTTTTTTTTTAAGATTTTTTTTTTTTATGTGGGCCATTTAAAAAGTCTATATTGAATTTGTTACAATATTGCTTCTGTTTTATGTTTTGGCTGAGAGGCATGCGATCTTAGCCGGACAAGGGTTTGAACCCATACTCCCTGCACTAGAAGCCAAAGTCTTAACCACTGGACCACCAGATAAGTCCCAAAAGTCATGACTTAAAAAGAAAGCTTACAGGAAAGACAATCACCACTATGTGATTAAATCTGTTAACCAGTGTGCAGTGACTTTTGCTTTATCTTGTGTTCGCCTTCTAAAGTATTTGATCTGACTTGGTGACCTAAGGAAACACACACACACACTCAGCGTGGTTGGTGAGAACTTCCACAAACACAGTAGATAAAATCTTAGTTTCAGGAGGTGTTATTACTATTACCTACTTCTAAAAACAGAAGTGGGAAGATATTCGATACATATTGGGTGTGTATACTTAATGTAAAAGAACATTTAAAAAAGAAACAAATCAGAAAAAATATTCCAATAGAAAAATGGACAGAAAGTCCAAGGTAGAAAATGTAAATGCCCAAATAAATGCTCAAATAAAACCTTAACCACATCAGAGACAAAAGAACGCAAGTTAAAAATAAAGTATAGTGTTTTGCATATAAAACCAAAAGTAAAAAATATGACAGTACACATTAAAGGAATAAAAGGATATTTCACCACAAAATTTTACTTCTAAGAGAATATGCTAAATAGTTAAGAATATACTCAAAGATTTAGTTACAAGAATGTTCGCCCCAATAGCGTTGATTCTTGCAGTAAAGGATTGGCTATAACCAATATAATGGTAGGGGATTGGTGTTCTTTCAGTGGGCTACTTAAGTGCCAGCAAAAGGGATATCAGAGTATACACACATATACGCAGAGCTCTAGTGGGGTATATGCAAGCATGATACATGGTTAATCTCTAGGTGTGAAATTATGGGTAACTTTTATGGTTTTCATTGTTGTTCAGTTGCTAAGTCATGTCTGACTCTTTTCGACTCCATGGACTGCAGGACGCCAGGCTTCTCTGTCCCTCACTGTCTCCTGGAGTTGGCTGCTCAATCCAACCATCTCATCCTCTGTCGTCCCCTTCTCCTCCCACCTTCAATCTTTCCCAGCCTCAGGGTTGTTACCCTTATTTTTGTATTTGCGGTGAACATGAAAATCGCTGAATAAGAAAGCACTTGTGGGTGCTCTCATTGGTGGAGAGGTCTTCCCACACATAGCCTTAGATCCTCACTAGAAGTGTGGAGAGGACAGGGGGCTGCAAAGGTGGCATTGCTGGCCACAGCCACAAGGGAGCTGGCGGAGGACTCAGGCTCCCCTGCCCCCAAAGCTGGCGCTCCCTGAGCTGAAAATGATGTTTCAGCACTTGGGAAAGGGGCAGCCTCTCTGATGCCCTAGCGAAGGGCACTTCCCTGCGGGGAGTCGGGGACTGTGGCATCCCTCTGGCTCTCTTTTTAAATCAAGCTTGGGAATTCCCTGGCGGTCCAGTAGCTAGGACTCCAAGCTTCCACTGCAGGGGCCATGGGTTTGACCCCTGGTCGGGGAACTAAGATCCTATAAGCCATGAGGCATGGCCAAAAATAAATAAATAAATAAATAAACCAGCCTCATCAGAACTCGTCAGACATGGTCCTGCCACCAGGAGCTCTGCAGCTTCCGGATGCCTGAAGAAGCTCACCCTAGCCCCTAGTTCCTTCATGTGAATCAGCAGGGACCTGTGTTCTCTGGGAGGCTGAGCTCTAGGTAGGGACCTCAGCCTGCCCTGCCTGTACCCACCATGAGCGGGAGATGCTGGCAGGTCCGTGTGCCTCCCTGAGCCTCAGTTTCTCCAGCTTCACAATGGCCATGGCGTCTTCTATCCAGTGGAGGCCTTGAAGGCCACCCTAAAGAATTCAGGTTTAGTCAATGGAAGAAAACTCCCCACGTGATTGTGCCAAGTGGAATCCCAAAGGCCTCATTCTCCTGACCAGGGTCCACCAGGCTCAGCTGCAATGGGCAAGGCCAAGCTGGAGGGATTTGCACCCCAGAGAGGTATTCCCTGCTCAGAGTGCAGGGGGTGGTGTGGCCCTGAGTCCCTGCTGTGATGACCCTAAGGTCAGGGGTCACTTCAGCCTCCCTCCCACAAGTGGTACCTCGACATAGGAGTCCGACAGTGAGTAGGGAAGAGTGACATTCACTCCTGCGTGGTTAGCAGGCGCCTTGCTGAGCCCTGAAGATTTGGAAGATGGAGAATGTTCTCTGAGGAAAAATTTTCCAGATGTTTTTGGAGAACAGGTGCTATTTCTGAAAGACGAGAGATTTCCTCTCTGTGGCTGATAGATGTTTTCTCTCGTACGCTGTCGTCCTTCAAGGAACTAGAGAAGTTCATCATTATTCTCCACCAGTGAGATATGGAAAGATGGGTTTATTATCCCATTTTATGAATAGGACACACTGAGGCTTGGGCAGTTTAGTGGCCCTTCCCTAGTCAGAGCTTGTTTGTGGTAGACCCAGGAGTTCTAGTTCTGCCTTTTTAGCCAGTAACTTTTTCACTTCCTGCCCACACCCATGATGATATTTTTTTAAGCTTAAAACCCTGGGTGAAATAATGGTTTTTCCACTTATTGGTTGAACAATCTTGAGTTGGTTATTTGTAGCCAGCTAAAATACAGTATGTCCAGTTAAATTTAAATTTCAGATAAACAATGAAGTTTATTGAATGTTCCATGCAATATCTGTAAGCAACTTAAATGTCCACCACAGAGGAATGGATAAAGAAAGTGTGGGATATATAGATAGATAGATTTAGATATACACACATATGCATACAGTGGAATAGTAGTCAGTCATAAAAAAGAATGAAATTTTGCCATTTGCATCAATGAGGATGGACTTGGAGGGCATTATACTATATTATATCACATATAGGTGGAACGTAAAAAATAGAACAAACTAGTATGTGGTCAGTCGCTAAGCCGAGTCCAACTCTTTGTGACCCTATGGAATGTAGCCTGCCAGGCTCCTCTGTCCATGGGATTTTCCAGGCAGGAATACTAGAGTGGGTTGCCATTTCCTTCTCCAGGATATCTTCCCAAACCAGAGATTGAATCCATGTCTGCTGCACTGGCAGGCAGATTCTTTACCACTGAGCCACCAGGGAAGCCCACAACAAACTAGTAAATAAAAAAAGAAGCGGACTCACAGATCTAGAGAGCAAATGAATGGCTACTAGTTAGGAGAGGCAAGAGGGGAGGAGCAGAATAGGGTTATTTTGAGATTATAGGAAATCATGTGTGTGAAACTTTTGAAAATGGTAAAGCACTATAGAATTTAAAGAACCTTTAATTCAATTAAAAAAAAAAACTAGGCAGGGATAGATTTGGCAAGAGGAGTTGACTTGCTATCATGGTGGTAGCTATTAGCCTGTCAAGTGATTTGACTCCAACTTCTATAGGTATTTTCTCATCAGTCACTGATTGCTAAGCACAGGTATTCTGCCCTCAATTGTCTGAAAACCACACACCTAGCTGTGAAAACAACAGGCTTGGGTCCAAGCTCCTTGGGGGAGCCCGCAGCACCCTTGTCTCCCAACCCTGAAGTCCATAGACAAGACTCTTGTCACCCAGCAGCTGCCTTTTCCACCAGCACAGACAGGAGGCTGCAGTTACGGGACTCTCTGTCTGGACATTGCCATGGTAACCTCTGGCAGCTGTGTCTCCAGCTCAGAGCTGAGAGATAGGCAAGCAAGAAAATGAAGTCCTGGGAAAAAACCAACCGACTTCAGCAATCTAAAGAGTAGTCATCGAGCCCAGGAAGCCGTGGAAGGAGTGGAAAGAAATAATACAAGACCGATAATAATTATGCTAACAGCAGTATCAAAATTATCTGTTGTGTTCATACAGCACTCCGCATCCATGGTCTCAATTTATGTCCACCATCTTCAGCATTTCCTCTAGTCATTTATTCATTCAGCACTGACCCTGTGACTCCTATCAGTGATGAGGCGGAGTCTGCCCTCAAGGACCTTAGAGTTTAGTGTAGGGTTGTGGGAAGCCACAGAAATAAAGAAGCCAAATCATTACAAATTGTGAAAAGTGCCATGAAGGAAAAACACAGGATGCAGCGTGAGAAATGAATGTGTCCCTGGGGTAAATCTACCTAGAATGTAGGGTAAGGGTGGGTTGCTCAAAGGAGGTGATGTTTCAGCTAAAGGGCTAAAAGGTTAGAATGAGTCACCAGGATAAGAATAGGGAAGAGGGCGCCTTAGGCAGTATGACCAGCATGTTCAAAAGCCCCGAGGCAAGAAAGACTGGAGTGTTCCAGGAAGGGAGTGGAGACGGGTCTGACTGGAGGACAAGGAGTGAGCTGGGAGTAGTAGTAGGTGAAGTCAGGGGAAAGTCACAAAGCACGTTTTGTTCTCTGTAAGTGCCTCTGTCAACACCACGGCCTGAACGCTTGTGTCTCCATCCCCAAACGTGTTTTCTTGTTCAGTTGCTCAGTCGTGTCTGAATCTTTGCAACCCCATGGACTGCAGCACTCCAGGTTCCTCTGTCCTCCACTGTCTCCCCGAGTTTGCTCAAACTCATGTCCATTGTGTCTGTGATGCCATCCAACCATCTCATCCTCTGTCACCCCTTTCTCCTCCTGCCCTCAATCTTTCCCAGTGTCAGGGTTTTTTTCCAATGAGTCAGCTGTTTGCATCAGGTGGCCAAAATGTTGGATCTGTGTGTGGAATCCCTAATCCCCAAGTGATAATGTTGGGAGGTGGGGACTTTGGGAGGTAATTAGGTTGAGACAAGGTCATGAGAGTGGACGCCCTGACATAGGATTAGTGCTCTGATGGGAAGAGAAAGAGACTGGAGCTTTCTGAGGACACAATGATTGTTCACAAGGCAGGAAGAACCTGCCCAGGCTCCCTGAACTTGGACTTCCCAGGCTCAGCATTTTCTGTTGGTGAAGCCACTTGGTCTGTGGGGTTTTGCTGCAGCAGGAGCTGGCTTAGCAGTGTTAGGGAAGCAGAAACCATTCTAGGTACTTCGTGTGTGCTCAGTCCCTTCCGTCGTGTCCCACTCTTTGCAGCCCCATGGACTGTAACCCATCAGGTGCCTGTCCATGGGATTCTCTAGGCAAGAACACAGAGGGAGTTTAATATAGAGAATTGACTACCACATGTCAGAAGGGTTAGAAGAATGAAAAACAAAAGGGATGGGGAGTGTGGAGGAGAAAAAGAAAGAAAACAGGAAATGATTGTTACCCAGAGGCTAGTGAGATGCTTGTGTACCTGTACTGGGTCCCATAAACCCACATGGATAACGAGCCACGCTCCCATCCTCATCCTGCAAATGAGCAAATCAGGGCAGAGCTTTTCAGTAAAATTAAGGACACCATTTTTAAAAATTATTTTTATTTGGCTTCGCCGGATTTCAGTCGGAGCATGTGGGATCTAGTTCCCTGACCAGTGATTGAACCCGGCCCCCTGCATTGGGAGCTCAGCATCTTGGCCAATGGACCACCGGGGAAGTCCCAAGGACACCATTTTTAAATTCATTTTTTTTAATATAAAATTTTTGAAGGCTTCCATAGTGGCTCAGTTGGTAAACAATCTGCCTGCAATGCAGGAGACCCAGGTTTGATCCCTGGCTTGGGAAAATCCCCTAGAGAAAGAAAAGGCTATCCACTCCAGTATTTTTGCCTGGAGAATTCCATGGACAGAGGAGCCTGGCAGGCTACAGTCCTTGGGGTTTCAAAGAGTAAAAGTTTTGAAAATTTAATTAATATATTTGTTGCATTTTTGGCTGTGCTGAGTCTGTTGCTCCGCGGGCTTTTTTTCTAGTTGCGGCAAGTGGAGGCCACTATCTGGTTGCAGGGAGCAGGTTTCTCCTTGTGGTGGCTTCTCCTGCTGCAGAGCATGAGCTCTAGCGCACTCGGGCTTCAGTAGTTGCAGCACATGGGCTCAGTAGTTGCAACTCTCAGGCTCTAGAGCACAGTCTCGGTAGTTGTGGCATACATGCTTCATTGCTCCAAGGCATGTGGGATCTTCCTGGATCAGGGATTGAACCTGTGTCTCCTGCACTGGGAGGTGGATTCTTTACCACTGAGCTACCAGGGAAATCCAAGAACACCATTTTTTATCATTTATAGAAAAAAAAAACTTAAAATATAAGTAAACAACTGGGCACCTGAAACCATCTCAATATTATAAATCAACTATACTTCAATTAAAAAAAAAAAACTAAACAAGTGGCATAACGAATAACTGCTAAAATAAATCAATAAAGAGTGCCTACAAACCATGAAGAAAATGGGTAACAATAGGAAATTAGGTAAGGGCCATTACCAACCAGTTCCACAAAAAAAGAAATGTAAATGTATCCTAAAACTATGAAAAGATACTTCTTCACTGTGATAAGAGAAATAGAAAGCAAACTTCAGAGGACACCATTTCTCATTCATCAGGTTGGTAAACATCCAAGAGTTTGAGAGTGCCAGGATACAGAGGGAGGGACCAAGTTTCTGGGCTCCTGTGTTTCTGCGAGTGGGACTTGGTCCTGCGTCTAAGGGGGTCAGGTGGCCACCCCCATCACACTTGGGGTGTGACCTGCCACTGTCACTTCGTGTTTATCTGTCTTCCAGCTGAACTCTCACTTGGGGAGGTAACGTGTGTGCAAGGGTGCTCACCATAGTACTGTTTGTTAGCAACTGTCTGAAAATGAATTCACTGCCTTTGGTAGGGGGCCGGTTAAATAAGCTAGAAAATAAGATGAGGCAGAAAAAACTCTACATGTACTAAAAAGGAAATTTCTCTAAAAATATCTTTAAGGGAGAAATATGATAGTTCAGCAATGTGATCGTTCTGGTCCCCCTAGAAGCCAATTCCAAGATGGAGTTAGACATGCAAAAGACTTATCGGGGGAGGGATCGGGGAAGGTGGGGGTGGGGCAGCCATCAGCCTGGGTGCAGGTCTCACCCTGTGTGAGGGGAGCAGGAAGGAAGGAGTGTGAGAGGTCAGGAAGCATCTTTTTTTTTTTAATAGTATGAGTTTTTTGTTTTAATTTATTTGTGGCTGTGCTGGATCTTCCTTGCTACACAGCCTTTTCTCTAGTTGTGATGAACAGGGGCTACTCTCTAGATGCAGTGCACAGGCTTCTCAGTGCAGTGGCTTCTCTTGTGGCAAAGCACAGTTTCTAGGGCAGGTGGGCTTCAGTAGTTGCGGCTCCCGGGCTGTAAAGCACAGGCTTGGTAGTTGTGGCTCATGGGCTTAGCTGCTCCACGGCATGTGAAATCCTCCTGGATCAGAGATTGAACCGTGTCTGCTGAATTGGCAGGTGGATTCTTTACCACGGAGCCACCAGGGAAGCCCAGGAAGCATCTTGAAGGCATCACAGGGCAAGGAAGTCTCCACCAGGCTGATGGGGAGGTCCCCAAGCTGAAGTGGCCTGTCGAGGGGAGTTTCCTGTCTCGTGGAAGGAGCAAGCCTGCCTTAGTGCCCCTGCTGGAGGTCATCAGCTGGAAATACCCTGCAGCACACCCGGCCTCAGTGAAGCAGGTAGTGGATCCAGAGAGCAGCAGCTGAGCCGTCAGCCAGCCATGTTCCCTGCACCAGCTGCTCCTCTCGGAACCATCCTCCACATCCTCACAGGGCAGCTTCCTCTTACCTCCTAAGGGAGGCTTTTCCCTCTGAAGCTGAATCCACGCACATCCTGTTTCCTAGCTCTTCCACTCCTGGACAGAAACGCGCTCCTATGTTTGTGAAAAGACATGCACGAGATTGCTTGCAGCACGCTCTTCATCAATTCCCTTCAAGTCTCTGCCAGGCCCAGGGTAAGATCAACCGGAGTTGGCCTTCCCTGGTGGTCCAGTGGTTAAGAATCCGCCTTGCAGTGCAGGGACACAGGTTCGATCCCTGGTCCAGGAAGATTCACATTTCTGTAGCGCAAGCAAGCGAGTGTACCACAACGACTGAGCTCGGGAGCTGCAACTACTGAAGCCCGCTCACCCTAGAGAGAAGTGAAGACACTGCAATGAGAAGCCCGTGCACCGCAACTAGAGAGTAGCCTTCACTCACTGAAACTGCAGAAAGCCCGTGTGCTGCGACAAAGACCCACCACAGCCAAAAATGTAAAATGAAATAAATAAACCTTTTTGCAAAAAAAAAAAAAAAAAGGTCAACTGCAGGGAGCATGTGGTCCCAGAACCTCCAGACCTGAGTTTCCAGAGAAGATGAGCCGGGGTCCAGTGAGCTCTGTTCTCCTCGTGGACGGTCTACCCTTCACACAGCTACCAGACACGTAGACTGCCAGAAGTGGAAGTTGGCACCGAGTCTTTCCCTCTCCCCGATTTGTAGGTGGGACAAGTTGATGCCCAATGAGAGAGGGAGGGGTGATGATTTTCCCAAAGTCATATAGCAATGTAACTGAAGCCTATTGACTCCCTGGTCCTGGAAGGAGAAGGGGATGAGAGAGGATGGGATGGCTGGATGGCCTCACCGACTCGATGGACATGAGTTTGAGTAAACTTCGGGAGTTGGTGATGGACAGGGAGACCAGGCATGCTACAGTCCATGGGGTCACAGAGAGTCGGACATGACTGAGCGACTGAACTGAACTGAACTGACCTGACTCCCCAGTGGGCCTGCTCCACTGTGCTCTATATCTTATCTTTCCTGGCATCAGAGAAAGTGAGGCCTGGAAGCGTGGAGGTCTTGGGGTTCTGGCTGCCCTTTAGAATCAGCTGGGAATGCCCAGGCCTGGACCCCGCCCTGGACCACATGAATCAGAGCCACTGGGGGTGAAGCCTGGGCTCGGGTATTCTTTTAAAACTCCCCAAGTGGTTCTAACATGCAGCCAGGATAGAGAACCACTGTTCCAACTCCAGAGATGAGCGTGAACCCTGGAGATGGGCAGTGTCCAGGCCACAGTGATACGGTTACTGAGACCAGAGTGGATACCATGTCCTCTCTTTGGACCCAAGTTCAGGGCTCTTTCTAATTCAAGACACTAATACCCCTCTGCCCCCACAAACCCTCCAAAAAGAGTCTAATATCTGGTCCACATCACGGTGGTGCTAACCCCAGTGAGGAACACATCACACTCTGTACCTTTGGAGCATAATTCAGGTCAAATAACGAGCAAGTTTAGAATTCTGGTGCCACAATGGCAGAATTCACTCATTTCCAGTCTTTGAGAGTTTCAGCCACCCCACTTTCCCCTGAACTATCCTGTCTACTCCTCCCCATAGCAAAGCTTCTATAATCTCTGTTCTGACAACACACCTGCAGCATGTATCGCTAGTGTCACTGAACAGATTTGCTACATGAGGCCTCAGGGAAGATGAATGACTTCTTCAGGGTCACAGAACAATGAGGTGGCCTTAGCCAATAATTTGAACCTAGGTTTGCAAAAATCCAAGAACATGCTCTTTCTCTTGTCTTTTGCCAACTCTCATCAAACTCCGGCCGGGCTCAAACTGTTAGCCACTTTGTGACAGGTCGCCGTGTCCTCGATCTCACCCTGGGTTCAGTTCAGTTCAGTTCAGTTGCTCAGTCATGTCTGACTCTTTGTGACCCCGTGGACTGCAGCACGCCAGGCCTCCCTGTCCGTCACCAGCTCCCAGAGTTTACTCAAACACATGTCCACTGAGTCGGTGATGCCATCCAACCATGTCATCCTCTGTTGTCCCCTTCTCCTCCTGCCTTCAATCTTTCCCAGCATCAGGGTCTTTTCTAATGAGTCAGTTCTTCACATCAGGTGGCCAAAGTATTGGAGTTTCAGCTTCACCGTCAATTCTTCCAATGAATATTCAGGAGTGATTTCCTTTAGGATGGACTGGTTGGATCTCCTTACTGTCCGAGGGACCCTCAAGAGTCTTCTCCAACACCACAGTTCAAAAACATCAATTCTTCAGTGCTCAGCTTTCTTTGCAGGCCCCCAATTAAGTTATCTGACTCTCTTTCCCAGAAGTCACTGGCTGGACTGTGTTTCAGGGGCCTGTGAGGCCTGTCAGGGTCTGAGACTTAATCTGAGACTTGTGGCTGGTCAAGAACCAGCTTTGGCTCCAAAATTCTGCCTCCTTATCTCTACAAGGGTCTCTGGAAGGCTCTCAGAAGCTGTCCTTGGAAAGAGAAACATTTAAATTAGCGCTGAGGTTCAGGGAAATTTGTGTTGAAGCAGAGACTGTCATCTGAAGCCTGGGCTTTCCTTTGTAAGTTTCATTTTAAATAAGGGTGTTTATGCAAATTTGTCACGAAGGTTTAAAAATCTTGACTTGCCTCCGGAGCCAAACTCTGCTTTCCTAATTGGATAGGGAGTCATTGTTAAAGCTCGCGACCAATGTTCTTCGCCAAATTGCATGTTTTACAAGAACAGCTCTTGAAAACATATAATTCTGATGTTGTGAAACTGTTGCATCAGTGCAGAGTTTTGAAAAAATGGAAACGTTCACTCCCAGAAAGGAGGGGGTTGTTATTCGAGGTTGTAACTGTCTAGAGTACTGTCTGCCTAGCGGGGGAAGGAGACAGGCATTTGTGGGCTGATTTCTCAATAGTGCGGGAAGGTTGGGGATTGGGTGTGATGAAAAGAAGAAAGGACTTCAGATTCGGAGACCTGGTCACCCTTTGCCCCAGGCTGCCAATTGCTCAAGGCCAATCATTGAAACTTGCCGACCTGGTTTTCTCAGTGGGAAAGTGAGCGAGTTGGGAGTAGATGCCCCCAAGTAACTTGGGTGCCTAAGGACCTTACTTCTCTGGGCCTGCTTTTCCCACTTGGCAGGAGAAGGTGTCAGATGGGGTGGCTCAGGGAACAGCCTGGTCCTAAATTCCATAAACTCTGAAATGTTTGCCTGGTGACGACTCTGTCCCTGGTGAGTCCTGGTCCCCAAGAGGCCTCTCCGGGCAGCTACCTTCATCACGTCCTTCTTCCAGTGAGGTTAGTCGAGTACTTCTTCACTAACCATTCTTGGGTCGAGTCTTTCCAATGCTAGAAATAAAGGAGGATTTAAGGAAATTTCATTTTTCTCTTTCAGATCACTGTTTACAGTTGAGAAATGGAATGTTTTCTGCCATATCAGTAAACAAAAATGTCACAGTCATCAGTCCTCCAATGTGAGCCTAAGGGCACTCAGGAAGGAGAACAGTATCTGCAACCTAACAACCATCAGATTTCAGCCACTCCCAACGGTAAGCCTGAGGCAGCTTAGGACGTGATACTGGCCTGGGATAGCTGAGATGCAAATGAAAGGAATACTGTCCGTGAGCCCAGACTCTTGCATCTTCCCATACAAAGAAAACTGCTAAATTCCTTAACTTGGGCTATCTGATTTTCTTTGATTAGCAATGATCTTTATATGTTCAGGCTACCTGCCCTTTTTTGCAAAATTTCTATATAACCTGGCTCCTCCTCTTGCCTCCTCTGAGCTGTTCTCCCAGGGTCATTTGAGATTTTGCCTCCCGGGCTTGAAGTCCTAAAAATTCCCAACGAATAAAACATAACTCTCAACTTCTAGGTTGTGACTATTTTTTTTTTTTAAGTTGACACCCTATTTATACACTATAAAGTGATTGATCTGTTGGGAAGAGAACGTAGGGTACAGACCAGGAATGGGTCATATTTTTCCTCCTTTGCCTTGAAAAGATACAAACCTCAAGGGACTCCTTGAACAACACATGTCTCCTGGAAACCTCTCTGAGACTTTGGATGGGGCGCGTCTTGAGTCTAGGGCCGGCCTGAATCACACAATGGGCTGGGGAGTGGCCTGGCTGCTACCGCAGGTCTTTTACATTGTCCTATCTTTTCCTGTGGTCCTAGAATGGCTCCTTCAAGTCCATGACTACCTCCCCTGCCAGCTCTGTGGCTGTTGGGGACTCAACCTCCGTGGCTCCTGTCCCCAGGAGAGTTTCTCACTGTTTAGTTTCTTCTGGGTGGGTCCTTGTAATCAGACGCTTTCCCCTTTGCTCCCAGCTTTCCTTCTAGTCCACCTTACAGCTCTTCTCGTATCTCAAGGCCAGAGTATCTCTCTCAGGTCCCTGTGAAGTGAAGGGAAGTGACAGTCACACAGTCGTGTCTGACTCTTTGTGATCCCATAGACTGTAGTCCACCAGGCTTCTTTGTCCGTGGAACTCTCCAAGCAAGAATCTTCGAGTGGGTAGCTATTCCCTTCTCCAGGGGATCTTCCTGACTCAGGGATTGAACCTGGGTCTCCCACATTGCTGGCAGATTCTTTACCATCTGGGCCACAGGGGAAGCCTGAAAACCAAGGCTTTCATGTTTGGGCCCCCACCCTTTATTCTGGCTCCAGCTCAGCACTGGCCACCCCTGCCCCTAGCCCAGTCCCCTAGAGTCCTGGGTGTGCTTATGGGAACAGCCTGTGTGATGTCTTCTGCTCCTGTCTGAACTGAACTGACCCTCCATGCACAGGGAACCAGTCCTGGCCAGGAGTGCCTGCTCTCCATGTGTGCCCAGGACGGTCTTCTGCTACATCTCATGTGTCACTCTACCACTGCCCCTTACTCAACCCCCTGCTTCTCAGGGTCAGACTCTGTGCCTTGAGAAGCTCATTTGATCATTTTTTGCCATTTTTACACAGAAGCACACATTCCTTCAGTCTAGTCAGTAGTGGACACAACAGCTACTGATTGTCTAGTAAATGCTCAGTGTGGACACATCAGGACGCTTCCAGCTGCACAAAGCAGAAAAGGCTCCAAATGACTTGTGATAACAATGGCCAACATAGGAGGTCTTATAATTCTGCAACAATCATAAAGTAAATACAGTTATTATCTCTTTGTCTATTTTGTAAATAAGAAGACCAAGAAGAGAGAGAGAAGCATACCAAAAGTTATAAGTGGTAGAGCTTGGATCTGGTGGTCTAACTCAGAGCTTGTACTCTGGGCCACTACACACATACTGTGTACTGAACCATACGATAGAATTCTTTCATTTAACAAGATGTCCCAAGGTGGGAACATTCGAAAAGCAATGAATGGTGGCTTAACTTTGCCACCAAGGACCGGGGTTCTTCTCATCTTTGTGCTCTGCCATCTTTACCTCTTGGCCTTTATGTTGGGCTTCCCAGGTGGCTCAGTCCACCTGCCAAGCAGGAGACATGAATTTGATCACTGGGTTGAGAAGATCACCTGGAGAAGGAACTGGCAATCCACTCCAGTATTCTTGCCTGGGAAATCCCATGGACAGAAGAGCCTGGTAGGCTACAGTCCATGAGGTTGCAGAGAGCTGGAGAAGATTTAACAACTAAACAACATCAATCCCTTCATGTTATAATATGGCTGCAGCAGCTCCAGGTATCACTTCCTCACCCAACAATAACCAAAGGGCTGCAAGAGAGTAAGTCCCTTCCTTATGGTTCTTTTTAAGATGAGGGAAACATTCCTCAAGTTCCCCCAGACACCTCCTTTCATGACCCCTTAGCCAGAATAAAATGACATGTTCATTCATGAACTACTCACTGAGAAGGAACAGGCTTGCCATAATCAGCTTAGACAATCAAGACCAACCCCTGTTGAGCTGGGAAGAAGCACTGCTTCTTCTGAATACAAGGATGCCTGAGAACCTGAATGAAGTTGGTTTCTGGTTTGTCAACAGGGAAGGGGAACCTGAGGGGTGAAGGCCTGCCAAACCCACCTCATTTCTTTTTCTCATCATAACCTGACCAGATAGGGATTATTATCCCTGATGCTGGGAAAGATTGAGAGCTAGAGGAGAACGGGGCGACAGAAAATGAGATGGTTGGATGGCATCACTGACTCAATGGGCATGAGTTTGAGCGAGCTTAGGGAGATAGTGAAGGACAGGGGAGCCTGGTGTGCTGTAGTCCGTGGGGTCGCAGAGTTGGACACGACTTAGCAATTGAACAACAGCATTATCATTTTATAAGTAAGGAAATTAAGACTCTGAGGGAATGAGTTGGTTGGCCAAGGCCTGTATCCTCGGGCAGTAGGGAAGTACTGGAAGTGAAAACCTCCTTTCCCATGGTTTACCAACCGCACTGAAAGATTCACTGTCAGACGGATCTTGCTGTCCTGTTCCAGTGACTGCATCTTTAACAACAGTTTAATGACCAGAGGAATCCTCACGTTTTTTGCCTCACATTACTTTGCCAACATAGGTCCATCTAGTCAAACCAGTCCGTCTACTGGTTTTTCCAGTAGTCATGTATGGATGTGAGCGTTGGACCATAAAGAAAGCTGAGCACCGAAGAACTGATGTTTTTGAACTGTGGTGTTGGAGAAGACCCTTGAGAGTCCCTTGGACTGCAAGATCCAACCAGTCAATCCTAAAGGAGATCAGTCCTGAATATTCATTGGAAGGACTGATGTTGAAGCTGAAGCTCCAATACTTTGGCCACCTGATTCGAAAAGCTGACTCATTTGAAAAGATCCTGATGCTGGGAAAGATTGAAGGTGGGTGGAGAAGGGGACAGCAGAGGATGAGATGGTTGGATGGCATCACTGACTCAATGGACATGAGTTTGAGTAAGCTTTGGGTGTTGGTGATGGACATGGAAGCCTGGCATGCTGCAATCCATGGAGTCGCAAAGAGTCGGACACGACTGAGTGACTGAACTGAACTGAACTGAATCTTCATGTGGTGTTCACAGTCCTCGGGATGGGGGGAGCAGTGCACTGGGGGGCAGCGGGGAGCCAGGCTCTCCCAGCTCCCTCCTGTGGGGGCACAGCCAGGAAGCACAGCATCTCTGGGCATGGGATTCTTTTTTATCTGCAAGCCTGGTTCTGTAGATTTTAGACAAGCCTGTGCTGCAGGTCCCATTCCAGAAGGCCCCTGTGAAGAGGTGGCCCCAGGGCCAGCTTTTACAGACGGCCTTTCTAATTCTCTTCTGAATGCTGCCACCTTTGATTTTCCAAGCCCCAGGACAGGCTCAGCCCCCTCACCACTCCTGTGCCCCTTCCTCTCAAAGGTATGGGGCCTGCTCTCACCCCAGGCCTCCCTCTCCTCATCCTGTGATCAGAGCACAGCTTAACTATTTGTGGACGCCACTGGGGACTACTCCCCAGGGAGGTGCATATACAGAAAGCTGCAGCAGCCCGAACTCTAGGCAGGCCTAGGGGGCCAGGAAGCTGTTTGTCTACATGGATGGCTGACACTATTGGGAAAGTTGTGGGATCCGCTGTCCAGGCACATATGAGGTGGCAGGTCAGGAGCACCATGCTTCTTCCCTGGAAACAAGCAAGAACACAGACTTTGATTTTCCTCTCCCTTCTATTTGTGAATTTTTCACTCTGTTCATCCGTTTACCCATTCATCCATCCACCCACCCATCCATCCACCCCTTCATCCAAAATGTCTGAGCCCTTGCTTAGGGGCAGGCATGGAGTACAATAACTCACTCTTGGTTCCTGCCCCATCAGTTCAGTTCAGTCACTCAGTTGTGTCTGACTCTTTGCAATCCCATGGACTGCAGCACTCCAGGCTTCCCTGTGCATCACCAGCTCCTGGAGCTTGCTCAAACTCATGTACATCGCATCAGTGATGCCATCCAACCATCTCATCCTCTGTTGTCCCCGTCTCCTCCTGCCTTCAGTCCCTTCCAGCATCAGGGTCTTTTCCAATGAGACATTTCTTTGCATCAGGTGGCCAAAGTATTGGAGCTTCAGCTTCAGTTTCAGTCCTTCTAATGAATATTCAAGACTGATTTCCTTTAGGATTGACTGGTTTGATCTCCTTGCTGTCCAAGGGAATCTCAAGAGTGTTCTCCAACACTGCAGTTCAAAATCATCAGTTCTTCGGCACTCAGCTTTCTTTATGGTCTAACTCTCACAGCCACTCATGACTATTGGATAAACCAGAAACCTTGCATTCTAGGGATTAAACTCCCCAACCAATGAGCATTTATAAAGTTGTAACCCCTCTCCCCCCATGGGCATTTGGGTTTGAACTTTGGTCTCCATAAAATGAATACATAAATATGGATAATTTAATGGTGGTCTCTCCAGGATCGAGCAAAAGTGAAACCAGAGCATTCTTTTTAAAAAGGGGCTCTGCCTTTCCAGAAATTTTTAAATCTCTTGAGGGTCAGTTAGATCACCCCTCTTCCTGGGGGTCTTGAACACCTACTTCTGAACTGTGTACCTCAGGAGAGATTAGTGATTCAAGCTTTGAAAGGGCCACAGGGAAGTCACAAGTGAGCCCTGAAAGAGGGGCTCAGGTGCTTGTTGTGGGGGGACCAGTTTAGCTGGCTGTGGGCTTCCTCTCCGCAGGGGTCTGAGTTAGTTGGGAGCTGCTTGGGAACCTTAAATGTACTGCAGGTCTGGACCTGCCCTGGAGACAGAGCAACTTCAGCCCCCAAATGCCTGGTTTCTGGCCCTGGTGGGACCTGATGGTGGGTGATGAGTTTGCTACCAGGTTCTCTTCCCGAGGGAAGAGACTGACATGTTCGAGGGATTTGTATATTTCCAAACCTGGCTCCGTACTTATTATTTTAAACACGTCTGTAGAAGCTGTCAAGTTTAACAAAAGGTAGCCTTTTAAAGGCATTACTAAATTTTTAATGACTTTTCATCCCTGCACATTTTCTCAGATGGTAAAACCACAAGCATAATCATCGTCACATTGGGGCTTTGTTGTAAACAGTTATCGAATGTCTCAAAAGGGTCTCCACACTCAAAATGTGGGGAGCCTGTCCCAGGGCAGGGTGATGACCTCTGGGAGCCCCATGCTCTTTCTCCACACTGGCAGGAAGCCTTGTGGGCGGGGAACCTCTTCTCCACCGCAGCCCCCTCCTCCGTGGCGGTTCATGCGCTGTCACTCTGGCTCTTGGAGAAAGCCTGAAGTCACAGTGGGCCTGACTGCATCCAGGTCACTGCACCCGAGTCCCCCACCCTCCTGAATCCCACCCCTCCCCTTGCTGTGAATTTTGCTCCCACAAAATCATGCTTCCTTTTACTATGTGGTGTGAATTCTATTCCCTTAAAACTAAACGATGGTCCTGCAGCAGGGCAATTAATAGGTTGCTTCTTTTCAAAGCATTCATTAGAAAAGTCCCTGATGCTGGGAAAGATGAAGGGCAGAAGGAGAAGAGGGCGTCCAAGGATGAGAAGGCTGGATGGCATCACTGATGCAATGAACATGAACTTGGGCAAACTCCGGGTGGACAGGGAGAGACAGGGAGGCATGGTGTGCTGCAGTCCCTGGGGTCACAAAGAGTCAGACACGGCCTGGCTACTGAGCAACAACACCACCTTTTCAGTTAAAATTAGGTTCAAACCACATTTGAATGTGCAGCACTGCTCTTTATTAAGTTTCAAATTAAAACACCTGATGCCTTGATTTTAGCCAGTAAGACCTGTGTCAGATTTCCAACCTACAGAAATGAAAGGGAATAAATCCATGTTATTTGAAGTCACTAAAGGTGTGGCCATTTGTTCCCACAGCAACAAGACACTAATATAAGTACTCAAGAAACCTTGGGTTTCTCAGTTGCTTCTGGGAAAGGGGAATAGTTGAAGGACAAGAGTGAAAAAAGCATACTCTTTAAATTTTTGAACTATGTGAATGTGTTATTTTAATACACATGAAAATGTCTTGAATGTTTGGGGACCTACTGCTGTGACCTTCAGGGTCACTCCCTTAACCCACTGTGGACAGGCTTCCACACACCTATGAGTGTCCAGTCTTCTCTGCAGCAGAAGACAGGATCCAGGAGAGAGTCGGTAGAGATCCCAATGAATCCAGGAACCCCAGGGAGGCTGGGCATCCCTCTCCTACCTTCCCACCCTTTCTCTGGCCCCTCCTGCCCTGCGGGAAGCAGCATGGTACAATGGAAGGGCCACTTAGAGTCTGAAGACTTTGGGTCTGAATTCCTTTTCTATCACTCACTCGTTTTGAAACTGGGCAAATTCCTTTACCTCTGACTCTGTTTCTTCATCCAAAAATGAGATGAGTAGCCCCCTGGCAGTGTTTTTGTAAGGATTAGGTGCATGGTACTTAGTCAGAGCTTCATAAATATTAGATAAACCTGGATCCTGTTAAAGTTCATCTTGTTTACCTTTGGGAGAATTTACACTGAGAAGTGCACTTAGCAGACATGAGATTCATATTTCCCCTGGCCAGAGAGCCCCTGAAAGAGACAAAAATGATCACCATTGCCATTCTGTAGGGCTTCCCTGTGGGCGCAGTGGTTAAGAATCTGCCTGTCAATGCAGGAGACATGACTTCGATCCCTGGGTCGGGAAGATCCCCTGGAGGAGGAAATGGCAACCCACTCCAGTATTCTTGCCTGGGGAATCCCATAGACAGAAGAGCCTGGTGGGCTATAATCCATGGGGTCACAAAGAGTTGGACACAACTTAGCACCTGAGCATACATGCACATCATTCTGTAGCAAATCACATTCTCTGGTCTGCCTTCACTTGGAGGACCACAAGCATCCCTCAAAGACGCCTGTCCTCAGCTACTGCCAGAGGTCCTTAGGTATGTCTGCCTCTGCCTGGGCATGCTGGGTGCACCCGGGGGTGTGCCTGGTTCTCCTGGGTGCTTGCTGCTGCTAAGGGTGGGGTACTGAGAAATTGGAGGCTGGTGTACTACCTATTGATCCACAGTACATTCTCTCCCACAGTTTCTTTTTTAAAAAAAAAATAACTTTATGTATTTTTTTTTTTTGCAGGGCTGGGTCTTCGCTGCTGCACAGGCTTTTCCGTAATTGCAGTGAGTGGGGGCTTCTCGTTGTGGTGCCTTCTCTTGTTGCAGAGTGTAGGCTCCAGGACGTTTGGGCTTCAGTAGCTGTGGCTCCTGGGCTATGTAGTTGTGGCTCCTGGGTTCTAGAGCACAGACACAACAGCTGTGGCACATGGGCTTAGTTGTTCCACAGCACGTGGGATCTTCCCGGTCCAGGGATCAAACGCATGTCTCCTGTACTGACCAGCGGATTCTTTACCCCTGAGCTACCAGGGAAGCCCTCTTCCAGTTTCTGAGAGTGAAGAATCCAGTAGTAGCCTAGCCACGTAGTTCTGGCTCAGGGTCGCTCACGAGGCTACGGTCAAGCTATTGGCTAGATAGATCTGCATCATCAAAAACGGTGAAAGCGTTCGAGGCTCCCTGTCCAAGAGGGCTCACTTCACGTGGCTATCAGTTGGAGTCCTCAGTTCCTTACTGACTATTGGTTGGACTGACTCCAGGTTACCTTCTGGGCCCCTCCAAACTCCACGTAGGGTCTCTCCAGGGCAACTGGCTCCCCCAGAGTGAGATATTTGTGTGCACGTGCATGCTCGAGATGGGGAGAGAGAGCAGAACAGAAGCCACGGTGTTTTCTATAACCTAACTCAGAAAAAGAAATGCATCTGTATTCTCCCTAATCTCAAGCTGAAATTCAGCATTGCTTTCAATTAGACATGTAGGCAACAAACTAAAGCACTTAAGAGGAAAGTTACTAGTTTCTTTATCATTGATGCAATCACAGACCTGTTCATATCATGTGACAGTTTGTTAGGGATGTCTCCAGATCTAGACTAAGGGCATCATCACATAATCAGATCAAGGCTGACTGCAGGTCCAATGCTGTCTTGTTGTCTCAAGTGTTCCCAATGATGCGCCTGGGCTGCCCTACCTCACAGCTTTATTCTCTTTCTTTCAATATCATTGTTTTTCTTTTAAATCCTATGTATTTTATTTCATTCATTCAAAAATAATATTGGCTACTAAGGGGGTCCCGGGAACAAAAAAGGTCAAGACTGCTGAAGCCAGGTGACCTGTCTCCTCTAAGACTCACCTCTGCATGGGCAAATCAGGCCTTCCACGTCTACTGCCACGTCTACATGTGGAACATGAACAGGCTCGAGCCCTTCACCCTCATTAATCCCGTGAATGGCTTCCTCGTGGATTTGCTGTTGTTTGCTTTTCGGTGATGGTGTCTGTTGTGGTGTCCGGGCCTGGCTGGTGACTCAGCGTCTAGGGTCTTGATGGGCTGCAGGTGGGTCCCTCCAGACTCTCTGTTCTTGGAGAAACGGCTGCTGAGCGTTCCCTGAATATGTATCAGGAACTGATTTCACTGGGGGAAGAAACCTGTGAAATTCTTTATGCAAATATGAAAGCACAGAGGGGAGCTTATCTCCCCTGGCCAAATCCACCTGCCTTGTCCTCAGCTGCTTCAGACAGAGCTCAGCCAATGGACACGTCTCTAAAGAGGGAAGTGGGGAACATCTGTGGAGCTCTTACAAGCATCTCCCCATTTACTGCTCCTAGCACATCTGGGAGGTGGTCTCCTATCCCCATTTAACAGATGAGGAAACGAGGCCCCAGAACTTTACAGGACTTCCTCCAGTTAACCCTGTTTGCAAGCGATAGAGCTAGGACTTGACCCCCAAGCCTGCAGCACACTGTTCTCACTGCCTCAGTGCTGGTGAAAGTTGGTGGCCTGGGGTTGGTGGGTGCCAGCTTGACTGCCAAGTTGAGCAATTATTTCAGTAAGTTCCTGAGTAAGTGAAAGTCGCTCAGCTACATCTGACTCTGTGACTCCGTGGACTGCAGGCTGCCAGGCTCCTCTGTCCGTGGGGTTCTCCAGGCAAGAATACTGGAGTGGGTAGCCATGCCCTTCCCCAGGGAATCTTCCTGACCCAGGGATCGTACCTGGGTCTCCTGAATTGCGGGGCAGATTCTTTACCATCTGAGCCTTACTGGGTAGCCACCAAAGCTTCCTGAGGTGAGGAAGTGATACAGTAAGAGTTTCACTTTAAGAAGTGAATTGGGGGCTGGAAGATGATTTATGGGGTCACCAGCCTGGAGACAGGTAAGGTGGTTAGGAAGGTATTGCAACTGATCAGGTGAGACAGGCTGAGGGCCTGAAATAAGATGATGGTGTGGGGTCAGGAAGGTGAGCCTGCAGGAATGGGGGCAGAAGCCAGACATCAGACTGCATGTGGGGGTGGGGCTGGGAGGACCCCATGGAGCATCTGGACCAGGGAGAGGTCATAGGAGCCGCCATACGGATGTGAGGGTGGCCGTGGAGCTGTCTCAGCTCCTTCACCCTTGGAGGAAGCCAAGCTGGCCTCTCTGGAGCCCGAGTTCCCCAGGTGCCTCTGGGGCCCAGGAGAGACCAGCCCTTCCTCGCCCCATACCTGCTGTCTGGTTTTCTCCTCTTCTGACAGTTTAGCCTCATAAGTTGCAGGAGCAGATGCTGTGACCGCAAGCTGGAGCCATGAAGCTAATTGTGGTTGCCTAGAATGAGCCGCCTCAGACGTGGGGGAGGGTTGCATCACTTTATGGGAGACCATCCGAATGGCGGAGGCACACGTCTCTTCCTTCCCCAAAGGGCCAATCATAGCAAGTTTTCTACTAAAGATAGGGCTGCTGCTGCTAAGTCGCTTCAGTCGTGTCCGACTCTGTGTGACCCCATAGACTGCAGCCCACCAGGCTCCCCCATCCCTGGGATTCTCCAGGCAAGAACATTGGAGTGGGTTGCCACTTCCTTCTCCAATGCATGAAAGGAAAAGTGAAAGTGAAGTCGCTCAGTTGTGTCCGACTCTTAGCGACCCCATGGACTGCAGCCTACCAGGCTCCTCCGTCCATGGGATTTTCCAGGCAAGAATACTGGAGTGGGTTGCTATTGCCTTCTCTGAAAGAAAGGGCAGTGGACCCAAATCTCACCAGTTCCTTATCAGGAGCCTCGGCAATGACCTCATCTCTCTGTGCCCTGAGTTTCCTCATCTGTAAAATGGGAATAATACCTGTGCCCACTTCAAAGTGCCCACTTCAAAGTTAAAGCTAAGTGGGTTAAACCATGATACTAGTACCTGGTATGTAATTGGAGCTTAATAAATAGGTATTGAACAGATGAGTGTTTCAGAAGAAGGAAAATCAG
This sequence comes from Cervus elaphus, assembly GCF_910594005.1. Taxonomy (NCBI): domain Eukaryota; kingdom Metazoa; phylum Chordata; class Mammalia; order Artiodactyla; family Cervidae; genus Cervus; species Cervus elaphus. The sequence goes on from NC_057825.1 coordinate 18,976,578, forward strand.
AGGTGGGTTTTTTTTTTTTTTTTTTGCATGTGAAATGACAAAACCTTAGATAAGAAAGTCCTGGCTTTGTTCCAGCTACTTCCCAATATAGTCCATTAAAGGGGGTGAGGGGAGAGTTACTGGAAGAAATAAATTTAAAGCCCACAAAAAATTATTTTCTTTCTCCTTTTCTCCTCCTCCAGCTCCAGACTCACATCTCCCAGGTCCCACCTGCTGCTGGACCATCTGCTCCAAGTCTTCCTGAACTTGGTAAATGGCACCGCTTAGCAGCTGAGAACAGAAAGCTAGAGTGGGCTTGTTTTCTTTTTCCCCCCAAGTTCACAGCCAAACTGTCTGTACCTTCTTGAGCCCCATTTTTGACCCAGAGCCATTTGCTCTCCAGGGCACCCTCTGCCGTGTCTGGGGACTTGTTTGATCATCATGATTTGGGGGTCAGTACTGGTGGGCAGAGAGACCAGGGATGCTGCTAAACACCCCACAGTGCCCAGGATACTCTGCCACAAAGTTGTTCAGCTCAGACATCAGTAGTGCTATGGCAGGAAAACCATGCTGTGGCCAGAATTTCAGCTGAACCACCCTGCCTCAGTACCACACCGGGTCCCAGATGCATCTTCTCCCGCCTGTGTGATAGCAGCATCCTCCTATGGGCCCCCTCGTCTATGCTGGTCCTCCTTCCGACTTGACTCCACATAAGCAGCCAGGGGCAACTTTCTAAAAATCCAGGCCATCCCCCCACCTTAAAACCATCCTGTGGTTTTCCACAGCCCTTAGAATGAAGCTCAGGCTCCTCTCCTGGCCAGCAAGGTCCCTGATAGTCTTTGCTGCTCCTCATCCGTCTCTCTCTCTCTCTCTGTAACAGGCTGCACTGGCTGCATCTCTTGTCCTCCGAGGTACCAGGTCTTGGCTCTCTGCCAGGGGTGCTCCCCCAGACGTTCTGTGGGTGCCTTCTCATCGCTCGGGTTTCTGCCCACGTCTGCGCCCACTTCAAAGAGTCGGGTGGGGCTGCCGGAGGGCTGTGTGGTTGAAGGCGGGTTTGGTTCCTGTGATTTTGTGATTCAGCCTGTGTTCACTTCTCTGCTCTGGGGCAGTGGGGACTAGGGGGTGTGAGGCTGCTTTTCGTCAAAACAGATCCAGAACTAGAGCAAGTCAGCTGTTCTCAGCATCTGGAAGCTTGCCTGCATCCTCTGATTTATGAGTGTTGAGCAGCAGCTGACTTCCTCCCCCTCCCTTCCTAACTGGAGTGGATGAGGAGGAAACGGGACCCAGAACCCTGGGGAGCTCTCCTCTGCTTGTTAACTTGCAGCCTGCAGCTTACACAGCTCACACTCCTGGCACAGCCTTCAGGGGCCACCGCTGTCTGGGGCTCAGCCTGGGCACAGCTCTTGTGACCCACCTTCAGCCCCTGGTTAGCTCGGGGCAGCCCCTCTGCCTGGAGTGAGTGTCCCCCTCCCACCCTTCCCCTCTGCCTGGCCCAGGGACGAGGGGCAGGGTGCCAGGACGGGAGGCACAGCGGGGAGACAATTTACTCAGGTGACTGGGTGGTGCCCAGCTCAGGTAGGCTGTTTACACGCTATTTCTCCTTTAACATATTCATCGTGCCAGACTGTCGGGCCGCCTTCATTATGCTCATTATCCAGACAAAGGACTTCCCCGGTGGCTCAGACAGTAAAGCATCTGCCTACAATTCAGGAGACCTGGGTTCAATCCCTGGGTCGGGAAGATTCCCTGGAGAAGGAAATGACAACCCATTCCAGTACTCTTGCCTGGAAAATCCCATGGACAGAGGAGCCTGGTAGGACACAGTCCATGGGGTCACAAAGAGTTGGACATGACTGAGCAACTTCACTATCCAGACAAATAGAGTCACAGAAATTTAGGTAACTGCCCAGGATTACACGGGGGAACAAGGTTCAAATCCCATTGCATGCTCAGCTGACTCCAAAACTCCTAGACACCTCCCTCTGAATGTCAGCTGAGGTGTATAATAACTGAGACCAAGAGAACAAAAGAGATCACGCAGGTGTGGGTGCTGGGGGTGGGGTGGTATTTGGAGCTTGACGATCTGGTCCTCCAAACTTTCTCAGCCAAAACAGGTGCAAAACTAGATGTTCTACTTTTTTTTTTTTTTTGCCAAGCTGTGTGGTTTGCATGATCTTAGTTACCCGACCAAGTATCAAACCTTTGTCCCCCGCAGTGAAAGCACTGAGTCCCAGCTGCTGGACCCCTAGGCACATCCCTGAATGGTCTGCCTTTTTGAAGTGTTGACCTGAAAACGAAACTCCTGTGAATAGAAAGTGAAAGCTCCGGGACCCACTTCCTCGGTGAACATTTGCTGAGTCCCGGGTGTGTTCTAGGAGAGGAGGAGACTTGTTCACAGCCCAGGGTGGAGGGTGTGAGTAAAGATGGGTTGGGGAGGGAAGAGGAGGGAGGGCCATGAGAGGTCACTGTTGGGAGGGTTCTGACGGTGAGCTAATCTGAGAAATCCTTGCTGTGAGATTTTGACCCCCCGCCATGATTTGGGGTGGGGGGGATAGTTTATCCCAGAGGTGTCAACTCTGCTCCTTTGTGGTCTGGTTTGTGTGTGAAGGGGTGTGACTTTGTGCATTGAGAGGAAAGCTAGCTGTGTGTCGGGGGTGTGTGAGTGTGTATCGGGGCGGGGGTGGTTCCCAGGGGCTCCTGGGAGCTGCTCGCTTCTTTGGCCCCCAGGTGGCCCCCTCCCCTGACTCAGAAGAGCCTCTGCCACCAGTGGAATCTGAGGTGTGTCTGAGGGGGAGCAGCTGAGGAGAACTTTCTACACCCTGAGGAGACATGGGCTGGACGTGTCCTGAGGGGATGCAGACTCAGAGAGTCTCCGCAGGCCATGCCACCTGAGCAGATTGGGAGGAGGTGCAGAGGGGAGGGAAACCCCAGGCGTGGGCGGCCCTCACGGGGCGCAGCCGTTGACAGAGGGAGTAGGCAGGCCGCCAGGCTCTGGGCTAAGTGCTGACATGAGTGTCGCTTCTGAGGCCGGGAGCCCGGGACGGATGGAGCCTGGGACGGATGGAGCCCCGGACAGCCTTGGCCGACTGCTCTTCACCCCAGACGGATCTCTTCCAGAAACGCGTGTGCTCTGGCCCCACAATACAGCCCAGCACCTGCTCAAGGTCACAGCAAACGTACCAACTCAGGAAACCAGAACTGAGCCACCGGGATGAAAGTGGTTCTGTCACAACTGGTGGGTGACCTCAGGCAGCCATCAAGGGCTCTGGCCTGGAGTTCCTTCCTCCTTGCGTACTGGGGCCAGCACCCCCAGCCCCAGCCCCAGGGAAGCTGTGGGGATCAAACCAGACAATAATAAAAGTGAAGCATCTATTCAGACTCCTGAGTCACCAGGGAAATGCAAATTTTGCTTCATGAGAGACCTCCTCCTGCCCACTGGGGCGGGGAGGGGCTGAAATGAATGACACCATGTCAAGCGCTAACCGGGACATGGAACAACTGGCAACCTCACATGCTGCTAACAGTTTGGTGGTCTCTTGAAAAGTTAGACATCACCTAGACATCTCCAGGTGGGCTTTCCTGGTAGCTCAGTGGTAAAGAATCCGCTTGCCAATGTGGGAAACATGAGTTCAATTCCTGTGGACGGATCCACTGGAGAAGGAAATGGCAACCCACTCCCAGTGTTCCTGCCTGGGAAATTCCATGGACAGAGGAGCCTGGTCACGAACAGTCCATGGGGTCACGAAGAGTCAGACATGACTGAGCGACTGAACAGGAAGAAGACATCACCAGAGAGTCCATGCCGCATGAGTCCACTGGTAGGGTCTCATCCCTGTGGTTCATATTTCAGCTCTGCTATCTCCTAGCTTGATGACTTTGGGCATAGTGCTTAACCTTTCTGGCCTCTGGGAGACTGGCTATTATTTTCATTTGTTCTGAATTATCTATATTGTCTAACGTGGTCTGTGAACCTGACTAACAGATTCACTTCTTTATTCATTTTTTCATTCATTCTTGCAAACACTCATTGGTGCCCTATCACATCAGACCAGCTCATTCCCAGGCCTATAGTCCTACCGACCCCCCTCATTCACCTGTTAAACCTCAATAATCGAACCCTATTTTAAAGGAGAAAGGGGTGGCAGAGGTTGAGATGGTTAGATAGCATCACCAACTCAACAGACATGAATCTGAGTCATCTTTGGGAAATAGTGAAGGACAGGGAAGCCTGGCATGCTGCAGTCATGGGGTCCCAAAGAGTTGGACTTGACTTAGTGACTGAACAATAACAACAAATGGGAGATAAAAAAAATACTAGTTTATTAGAAGTTCATTAAAGTGAGAGGTTTTCTGAAAGTGTATCAGGCCTTGTGCTAGGAGCACAGTTAAAGGACTGTCCTTGGGCTTCCCTGGCGAGCCAGTGGTTAAGACTCTGCCTTCCAAAGCAGGGGGTATGAATTCAATCCCTGGTTGGGGAACTAAGGTCCCACATACCATGTTCAGTTCAATTCAGTTCAGTTCAGTCACTCAGTCATGTCCGACTCTTCACGACCCCATGGACCACAGCACACCAGGTCTCTCTGTCCGTCACCAGTTCCTGGAGTTTACTCAAACTCATCTCCATTGAGTCGGTGATGCAATCCAACCACGTCATCCTCTGTCGTCCCCTTCTCCTCCCGCCTTCAATCTTTCCCAGCATCAGGGTCTTTTCAAATGAGTCAACTCTTCGCATCAGGTCACCAAAGGATTGGAGTTTCAGCTTCAACATTAGTCCTTCCAATGAACACTCAGGACTGATCTCCTTTAGGATAGACTGGTTGGATCTCTTTGCAGTCCAAGGGACTCTCAAGAGTCTTCTCCAACACCACAGTTCAAAAGCATCAATTCTTTGGCACTTAGCTTTCTTTATAGTCCAACTCTCACATCCATACATGACCACTGGAAAAACCATAGCCTTGACCAGACGGACCTTTGTTGGCAAAGTAATGTCTCTGCTTTTTCAAATGCTGTCTAGGTTGATCATAACTTTCCTTTCAAGGAGCAAGCATCTTTTAATTTCATGGCTGCAGTCACCATATGCAGTGATTTTGGAGCCCCCCAAAACAAAGTCAGCCACTGTTTCCACTGTTTCCCCATCTATTTGCCATGAAGTGACGGGACCAGATGCCATGATCTTAGTTTTCTGAATGTTGAGCTTTAAGCCAACTTTTTCACTCTCATCTTCTACTTTCATCAAGAGGCTCTTTAGTTCTTCTTCACTTTCTGCCATAAGGGTGGTGTCATCTGCATATCTGAGGTTATTGATATTTCTCCCTGCAATCTTGATTCTAGCTTATGCTTTATCCAGCCCAGCATTTCTCATGATGTACTCTGCATATAAGTTAAATAAGCAGGGTGATGATATACAGCCTTGATGTACTCTTTTTCCTATTTGGAACCAGTCTGTTGTTCCATGTCCCGTTCTAACTGTTGCTTCTTGAGCTGCATACAGATTTCTCAGGAGACAGGTCAGGTGGTCTGGTATTCCCATCTCTTTAAGAATTTTCCACAGTTTATTGTGATCCACACAGTCAACAACTTTGGCATAGTCAATAAAGCAGAAATAGATGTTTTCTGGAACTCTCTTGCTTTTTTGATGATCCAGCGGATGTTGGCAATTTGACCTCTGGTTCCTCTGCCTTTTCTAAAACCAGCTTCAACATCTGGAAGTTCACGGTTCACGTATTGCTGAAGCCTGGCTTGGAGAATTTTGAGCATTACTTTACTAGCGTGTGAGATGAGTGCAATTGTGCAGTAGTTTGAACATTCTTTGGCATTGTCTTTCTTTGGGATTGTAATGAAAAACTGACCTTTTCCAGTTGTGGCCACTGCTGAGTTTTCCAAATATGCTGACATACTGAGTACAGTACTTTCACAACATCATCTTTTAGGATCTGAAATAGCTCAACTGGAATTCCATCACTTCCACTAGCTTTGTTCCTAGTGATGCTTCCTAAGACCCACTTGACCTCACATTCCAGGATGTCTGGCTCTAGGTGAGTGATCACACCATCGTGATTATCTGGGTTGTGAAGATCTTTTTTGTATAATTCTTTGTATTCTTGCCACCTCTTCTTAATATCTTCTGCTTCTGTTAAGTCCATATCATTTCTGTCCTTTATTGTGCCCATCTTTGCATGGGGTGTGCAAAACAAACAAATAAACAAACAAAAACAAAAAAACAAACCACAGTCCTGTTCAGGGCCATGGTGGATACATAATACACAACAGACAGCTACAATGCAGTAGGAAAGTATAGGGCCAATGGAAGGCAGAAGGAGTTCTGGGAGCACAGAACAAGGACAACTAATTGGTGCTGGGCATATCGGGGAAGGCTTCATGGAGGAGGTGACACCTGAGTTAGACAAAAGAAATGGAGGAAAGAAGTCCTGTGGCAGCACAAATAAAAGCTAATTTTTTTTTAAAAAGAAAGAACTATTCCCAAGCTGTGGTAATTTGTTCTCTATCAAAAGAAAACAAAGAAACCACAGTGACCGACTCTCAGCTTCTCTCGAATCAGTCAAACAGGAAAGATTTAGAGCATCTGCCTGGGAAGGCAGCTAAAATCCCCAAGAAGGTGATAGCCATAGATTCTAACTGCAGCAGAGCTGTGATTAAACTGCCCGCCTCAGCTGCTGGCTACCCTCCCAGTAGCCTCATCTCTCAGGGGACCAGACAGAAACACTGGGCCTTTTATGCGGTCCCTCCAGAGGCAGGCCTCCATACCATTCTCTGTTCAGGGAGCCCAGGAAATAGGTGTCTGTATCACAGGTGAGGAAATGAGGAGGAAACCCCTCGAGCTAAGATCTAGGTGACCTTAGGCCCCAGTGCATGGGTGAGGAGAAGCAGAGAGTCACCCGGAGGGCTTTTGATGCCCGGGTCTGTCAGCCTCATTGAATTGGTCCAGGTGGTGCAGGAGACACGGCTAATTACTATAAGAAGCCAGGTGATCCTCACATGCAGGCAGGATGGAAAGTACTGACTCAGAGCGAGGGATTTGTGATGTCTCCAAGGGTTCTGGATTTGGGAAAGAGAACATAGGAGAGTAAGTTTGGGGGAGTCCAGAGAGAGACAGCAGTCCAGAAGGTACTGAGCTGGATGAGTTTGAGGCATATCAATTAAGACAGAAAGATGTCAGCTGCTTCTTGTTTGTTGTGTAAAGGGTGAAGGCGAGAATGAACAACTGGACCTCTCGGTTAGGGGTTGCTTCTGAACTCTGTGCAATGGGGATCAGAGAGGGCTCCTCAGAAACCCTGTTTGCAAGGAAATTTGCATTCAGGCTGAGCACCAGGTGGTGGGAAAAGGTGAGAGGCATGAGCCTGAGCCTGCGGAAAATCACAGAGCGAGCTGTGTAGCAGGTGCTGGGGACGAAAACCGAGCTCTGTTTTTACCGTCTCTGCTTCCAAGTTTTCTTCTCTGCACAGCTGAACGATGCACTAAGTTTGCTTCATAGCAAATTTCTTAATGGTCTCTGGCAGCGCAGAGGCAGCCTTCATATTCCATTTGTTCCTTGGATAATGAGCCTAACCTCAGAGCCAAAGGAGAAAGCCCCAGTGCTTGTTAAATCTGCTGGCATGGGCTGTCTGCTCCCCAGAACCTCCATCAGACTCTGTGATGAAATCTCCCGGCTCAGGAAGGCCGTTTGCATCTAGGAAAATGGCCCTTGGTGACTAATAGAAATCCAGCTTTATATTGATGGGGAAGGGCTTTGATAAGCAGCAGTAATTTTGATTGCACAGTGAAATGGAGCTCATCTCTATTTCCTTTTGGGGAGCCTGGTTTATGCTTCCCCCAGACAGCACTTCCCTGGGGCTCCCAGACAGTGGGTTCGCCAGGTGTAATTAATCTCAGAGGCTCCCTAGTCCAGTTTTTGCACACAGCACACAATCTGTCTTATTTTTTCCCCAGCCTCTCAGCTCAGAGAGAATTGTGATGATGGGGCAACCCAAATTCTAATAATGCTTCAAGTAGTCATTTGGGCTTGATGCATTTGGCCTGGTGCAGACAGAACCTGAACGGCTGGGAGGATTCTGTCTGGCTTTTCCTCCCCCCAGGAGTCTGGAAATTAAGGCTGTTATTTTCCATTTGGAGTCCTGGGAACTGGCTTGTTATTGCCAAAGACAAAGGAATGGGTTTCTAGAATGATCACTTAGGAGAACAGGGCACCAGAAAGGAAACCTAGATGCTTCCAGAAAGGTGGGCAGTGGTGATCTCAGCAGGGTAATCTAAATGTGAAACATCTCTGTCAACTACTTGAGATCATCTCACCATGGGTGGAAGACTCCTGGACACATCTCCACTGGGCATCCAGTCCCTCTGGGAAGGCAGGAAAGACCACTTTGCCTTAAGGGTTTTACTGCACCCTTTGGGGAAAAACTCTAGTCTTTCAGAGTTTCTAAGACACCCATTAAATGAGGATGTGTAAGCTAAGGCTTCCAGAATAAATTCAGTTCAATGCAAACAAAAGTGTTGCAGACCTACTGGTGCCAGGAGGGAGGCGGCGGGTGAAGATGGGAAAGGATGCACTTGATCACACAACTCTTGTGTCACGGACAGTCCCTGATCGAGCCCCGGCTTAGTACCAGGGTAATTTCTGCATGAGAGATGCAGAAATGAAGGAGGGAGGCCCTGACTGCTGGAAGCACTTCTATTTGGGCAGGTAGATGCGAACTACCATCAGAGCCACAGAGTGACAAACACTGTCCTGGGAGCTACGATAGAGACCCCAGAAAAGATGTAAAAAAAACCCAGAAGACACTGGACTTGATGCTGAGCATGGAAACAAGAGAAGCTGGAGAGAGGAGGAATTGGGATTTCAACAAAGCTTTGACCGTTTCTCTTCTTAGTCTGGTCAACAGTAGCAAGAGCTAACACGCCCACAGCATTGACCATATTCTTGGAGCAGTTTCAGGGACTTTACATGTATTCATTTAGTCCTCATCACAAGCCTTTGAAGTAGGTACTATCATTATCCCCATTTTATGGATGAAGAAACTGAGACACCAAGAGGTTAAATGACTTCTCCAAGATGACCTGTAATAAATGGCAGAATAGGATTTGGTCCCAGACAATCTGACTCTAGACAAATCTGGTACAGTTAGGTGGATCTCTTCTGGTTGAACAACCCTACCCCAAGAGGGTGTTTCTTCATGCTTTGCTTGGTTTAGTCAAAATAATTCATTTTGTAAAAGCAATAAGGCATTGGAGAAAGTTTGGAGAAAAGACTGAAGCTTCCCCTTCAGGGCTGACATGATGTTGGCATGAAGCGGTTGCAGACCGCTCTTCTGACCAGTGGGGGCGTTTCCTGGTATTACAGTTGGCAGTAACAGCCTCGCACCACAGAATAATGTTATTTCAGTGTGAAAAGTGGTAGTCACTCAGTCGTGTCTGACTCTTTGTGATTCCACTGACCTCACCAGACTCCTCTGTCCATGGAATTTTCCAGGCAAGAACATTGGAGTGAGTTGCCATGTCCTCCTCCAGGGGATCTTCCTGACCCAAGAATGGAACTCGGGTCTCCTGCATTGCAGGCAGATTGTCACCATCGGAGTCACCAGCAAAGCCCTATTTCAGGGCAAACCCCCATAAGAATCATTGGTCAAGCCCAAAGCAATGGTAAATACACATTGGGGGAGATAATACAGTCAACAAAGAAAATCTGGACACTGGGCCCTTACCCCAAAGAAGCAGCACAGGGGGCTGCAGCAATAGACAGCCTTTCCCCAAGGAAAAGCCTAAAGCCAGTAGACGAAGGGTACATACGACATCAGTGGAAGACCTCGACCCAGAAGAAACTACATGTAGAAAGAACCTGGTCTGAAGGACTGAGCTTTAGGCCTAGATAAAGCATTTTCTGGGGCTTCCCTGGTGGCTCAGCAGTAGACAATCTGCCTGCCAAGGCAGGAGACCCAGGTTTGATCCCTGGGTTGGGAAGATCCCCTGGAGGAAGAAATGGCAACCTGCTCTAATATTCTTGCCTGGAGAATTCCATGGACAGAGGAGCCTTGTGGGCTTCAGTCCATGTGGTCACAAAAAGCTGGACATGACTTGGCAACTAAACAACAACAACAGAGCATTTTCTACAGTTAAAGAATTTTCTATGGTGTCCATTTCCTGAATAGCTCATGTGGTCCATGTGCAGGGACACCTACAGACGTGCAGCTTGTCTTCTGCACAAGAGGGCCCACCTGAGGGACGAGTGAGGACTAGAATCCAGTCTGCCTTCCACTCACCACACTATGTGCCCTTGGGGAAAATGGAACATAGATTCCAAGGGCCAATATCTGGTGTATTTGTTGGCTGGGGGGAGAGCCCAGCAAAGATGGTGAGTGGGTCACCCCAGCTGCCACTGCTGGGTCCTGACCATCCTAGGAGAGAGGGCCAGAGGGGGTCCTTCTGCAGGTGTTGGAGAAATGCAGTGAAAAGAATGTTATCGAGAAGCACTCGCACACAAAGGGAGGTATCCTCTCTTCCCTGGCCTCTGCTGAGACACAGACAGACAGACAGATATGCATACCCGACCAGGTGCCAGCACAAAGGCAGACACCACCCCCCAGAGGACCCAGGACACACAATTAGGCATGGCTGGCGGCCCCCCGGCACCCCACAGACTGGAGTCAGATGAGCTGTCGTGTTTTCTACACCTGTGCCTATACACACGCACTCGTACACCTGTGCACACCCCCTGCCCCAGCAGGCGTGCACACCCACACGCGCACTGTCACTCTGGCCTGTGGGGGCAGGGTAGGAATGCGCATGAGCTCTGAGTCTTGGCCTGAGCAGGTGTGTGGGCGTCTCCTGACCCCAAACGGGTGGCCGGTTGCAGGAGACAGGCCTCGGGTTAGCTGCGCACAGTGGCCTGGCGCGCGGGGGTGGTGAGTGTTGTTGCCATGGAGATGAGAGCTGGAGATGCCATGCTGGGAAGCAGGCTCTGTGTGGGTGGCCCCGGGGCACGGATCCACACACTACAGGAATGGAGGGAGGGTGGGCATCTGAGGGTCTGGGCTGGGAGGAGGGCTCCTGGGGTCTGGTGGGGGCCGAGGGGGTCAAGGATGGCAGGACTAGCTGCCCGTATCTCAGGCCTGGGTATGAGGTGCTGAGCTTGTTAGCTGGTCTCTGGCTGGCTGCACAGAACCAGACGATGGGCCGTCTTCCCTCACTGGCAGTTCTGGCTCACCCACAGCTGAGGTGAAGCCCATAAGGAGGGCAGAGCAGGCACTTAAGATGAGAAAGATAACCAGCTTCAGGAGAAGAGCTATACGGGGAGGGTCATGGACAGACAGAAGTGGTCTGACTCTGGCAGATTTGATATCCGTTTCCTGGGCCATCACTTGTGAGCCTGGGCAAAGTACGTCACCTCTCTCATGGTCTGATGGTTGCCAGGGCCATGTGAACTCTCAGTCCATGGGCTGGACCCTCAACTGACCGGCCAGTGTCTCACCTGCACACCCAGTGGCTTTGTCCATGCTTCCGGAAGAGGGACCATCTACCCTCTGCTTCTCTGTAGGGGAAAGCAGGGTCCAGGCTGTCAGGACAGTGGGTAGAGGCTGGCTTTGTCACCAGAGAGACCAGGACTCAGATCCTGCCTCTGCCCCTCAGCTGTGTGTCCTCGGGAAAGCCGTGGACCTCTCTGAGCTTCACCAGCAAATACCACCTTCCTCAGTGGCTCAGCTGGGACCCCAGGGCCGTTGGTCTGGCGCCTGATGGAGTCTGATGCCTGACATGTTGTGCTTCTTAGGCCTCTCAGCTTCTGCCAAGGGGGCCTGTGGGGCCCCCCTGACCCCTGGGCCTTGGGGGAGGGCAGGTGTTGGAGGAAGATGCAGGAGTCTGTGTCTAAGGGGGCTGGCCGATGGCAGTGCAAAGCCAGGCAGGGGTGGGAGCCCTCCGCTTCCCCTGTCTGGGCCAGGAGGGTGAGATTGGACTCTCTGTGCTGAAAGCCTGGGGCCAGGGCACCCCTTCCTCCCCCAGAGAGGGCGTGGGGCCAAGCTGGCACCACTGGAAGCAGCCTTGAATAGAGAGGTGGCGAGAAACCCAGTGGAAGCCACAGAAGGAGAAGGGCTGGCTCTGGGCTCAGAGGCCTGGGGAGACAGTGGTGGGGGGTGTGCGATATGGGAGGAGGGTCAGCACCCACCACACTGATCAGCATCTATTGGGATTTCCGTGGAAATGTTCACTTAGGCAGAGAAAACTCTGTTACCTTGGAAACCCAAAGTCATCTCTGCCAAGCTGAGTCCCTTGGTGGGAGAACAATCTCAGGGATGCCAAGGATGGCAAACTTAGGGGTCTTCCGGGACCTTCCCAGGCAGGCCCCGGGGAGACCCGCAACCCTGCCCCAGGGGACAAGAGGGTCACAGCTCTTCACTCACTCTCTCACTCACTGATTCAATCAACAAATACCTGCTGGTCTCCATCAGGCCCTGTGCTGGGCCCTGGGGATGCAGAAATTCATCTAACATGGTCCCTGAACTTGAGGAAGACACGGTGTAATGGGGAGACAGGTGTGTATTGATAAATGAGAATGATTTAGTGGGTAAGGGCTTTCACAGGGCTGTGGGAGAATGCTGTGTAAGTACAGAGGGAGGATGGGAGGGCTTCCTGGAGGAGGTGACATTTTTGCTAGCCTGGGGCAGGGAGGCCAACCCAAGCAGAGGGAGCAGCAAGTGTAAAGTCAGAGAGGACAGAAGCAGGGTCTCAGGAGGTGGACGAGACTCACTCACATCCAAGGCGAGGCTGTGTGCTGCAGTGGTCAGTGCGAGAACCAGGCTGCCTGTCCTTGAACTCCAGCTGGGTGACCTTGGGCAAGGTACTTCAATATTCAGTGCCCAATTTCCTTATCTGTAAAACGGAGGTGGTAACACGACCCCCCTTAGAGGGCTGTTATGGGATAAACACCTTGGAATGTGCAAACCACTGAGCAAGGCTGGCCCCTGGTAATATTACTATTAATAATAGCTCTTCCCCACCCCACCCACCTGAGCTGCTCAGGGAGGGGCCGATCCTGAAGGCCAAGGGCACTGGGTGAAGGGCACTTCATCTCTGGCCAGGCTCCTCCTGGAAGGCACTTGGGAAACCCAGCCCCTCACCCGACCCCCACCCATCCTACAGCAGAGAACACGGAGATCCTTGGTCCCATCCTACAGCAGAGAACACGGAGATCCTCGGAGGGAACAGGGCTCACCAGGACCCACAGCAAATTCGCAGCAGTGCGCTGGTGGGGTTAGCGTTCATCGAATGAGAGGCTGTTATGTATCTGACCTGAATAAATAATTTATTCCTGGATTTTAATAATTTAAAAGCCTTCATTTCATCGGCGTCTCATCAAAAATAGAAACTTTCTGCTTTTTTCATTCTAGATTTCTTTTTAAAGTAGCACACGGGAACAGGGGCCAAAGTAACAGCCTTTGGAGGTTTTGTGGCAGCCGACCCTGGACAGGCCGCAAATCCTGAGTGTCTGTCTGGAGGCGAGTGGCCTTTGCTTCAAGCTTCCCCCCTTCACTTCGCTTTGGTCAGTATCTGCCTGTCCCTGGGTCTGCTGCATGAGGGGACAGGGGCTGCTGGAGGAGCTGGGCCAGAGCCCTGGGGCCCTGGGTGCTGTGGACAGCAGGCAATGGCCAGACCCCCATCCCCTATCCCGTGTCTGTGCCCAGACCTGGGCCCACAAGCAATAGCAGTGTCTGTCCCTGAGCAGGGGCAGGGGCGGGGGGAGCTTAGAGAAAATGTTGGGGAACCAGGTGGACAAAGATGCATAGAGGGAGGGAGCACTGGGGGAGGGGAGGCCTCCTCTCCTCCTGGGGGGTCTAGGGGTTTCTCTGAGCCCACCACTTGAGCTGGGGGCTCTGCCTGCCCCAGGACAGCCCCACCTGGTTCCCCTGTGACCTTGCAAAGCACAGCTCCCCAGAACCAGCATCCTCCAGGGAAGCTGGCTAGGGTGATGAATCGGCACAGGCCCAGCCAGCCTCACGGACCCTCTCAGCCGCCATCAGCACGGGTTTCCCCGCTCACCCCACGGCTGTTCCTGTCTGCTGCCCTCCCTGGAGCTTCCCCCAAAGGGTAACCACAGCTCAAGGTCTCCTCCCAAACGGGAATGCACCCCCAGCTGGCCCCCACTCCCTCTCCCAGCCTTCAACTCAGACTCTGTCCTTAGTATTTGCATCTCCGAAGGTCGTCACGCCCTGAGGCTTTGTCCAGCCCTGAACATCATGCTCTGTCTTGTTCAGCTTTTGGGGTCTTGGTACAATAACCTCTAACACAGCAACCTCTTGGGGAGCTTGGAAGCCTTCAATGGTTTCTATCAAATTAACCCCACTGACCCTAAACTATTCTAGTGCGTGTGTGAAGTCACTCAGTCATGTCTGATTCTTTGTGACCCCATGGACTGTAGCCTGCCAGGCTCCTCTGTCCATGGGTTTTTCCAGGCAAGGATGCTGGAGTGGGTTGTCATTTCCTTCTCCAAGGGATCTTCCTGACCCAGGGATTGAACCTGGGTCTCCCGCACTGCAGGCAGACCCTTTACCATCTGAGCCACCAGGGAAGCCAAACTATCCTAGTAGATGAATAGTATTTATTATTGAGTAACTTTCACGAAGGACTTCCCAGGTGACACTGAAAGTGAAAGTGAAAGTGACTCAGTCATGTCCAACTCTTTGCGACCCCATGGAATCTATACAGTTCATGGAATTCTCCAGGACAGAATACTGGAGTGGGTAGCCTTTCTGTTCTCCAGGGGGAATCTTCCCAATCCAGGTATCGAACTCACATTGCAGGTGGATTCTTTACCAGCTGAGCCAAAGGGGGAAGCCCAAGAATATTGGAGTGGGTAGCCTATCCCTTCTCTAGCAGATCTTCTCGACCCAGGAACTGAACTGGGGTCTCTCGCATTGCATGCAAATTCTTTAACAGGTGGTCCTAGTGGTAAAGAACTTGCCTGCCAATGCAGTAGATGTAAAAGATGCCAGTTTGATTTCTGGATTGGGAAGATCCACTGGAGGAGGAAAGGGCAATTGACTCCAGTATTCTTGCCTGGAGAATTCCACGGACAGAGGAGCCTACAGTCCATGGGGTCACAAAGAGTCAGACACAACTGAAGTGACTTAGCACGTTAGCCTCCTGGGATGTGTTCATTTCTTTAACACAATTTCCTCTCTTTAAGTATTTAAGTACTTGTTGTTGTTTACTTACTAAGATCATGGGATTTCCCAGGCAAGAATACTGGAGTGGATGGCTATTTCCTTCTCCAGGGCATCTTCCTGACCCAGAGATCAAACCCGAGGCTCTTATGTCTCCTGCATTGGCAGGCGGGTTCTTTACCACTAGCACCACCAGGGAAGCCCCATATAAGCCCTTAGGTTCTGCCATTTCTTTGCGCCTTCATTTTCCTGTGAGGCCCCCATGGACAGGTACAAATCTGCGTGCTTTTCTCCTGTTCCTCTGTTCTTAGATCAGTTTAATCCTCAGGCCCAGCAGAAGACCTCGGAGGGGAGAGGTCAAGCCCCGCCTCCCACATGGGGGAACAGCCAGACGGTTCGGGGTGAACACGTGCTGTGTGTGCTAAGTCGCTTCAGTCATGTCCAACTCTGTGACCCCATGGACTGTAACACGTGGCGCCTGTGAAAGCCCAGGAGCGGCACGCACCTCGGCCCCAGACTGAGCAGAGGAGGAGCAGACACAAACCTCCAGCCCCAGAAGTCACGCAGGCTGAGTGGGGACCGATGAGCAGTTCCCCACCCCCGCCTGCCCACCTGACTCAGTCCACCCACTGCCTGAACCCTGTAGACGGCAGGTCTCTGGCCCGTGGTGGATGGTCAGGAGACAAGGAGGGGCAGCGTTGGAGCTAGAGGGTGGGGTTCTCAGAAGATGACTAAGGCATCCCCAGAACATACCTCCGTCTTTAATAAAGGCCACAAACAAGCCTGTGCCATCTGGGATGATGGCTCCTACGTAGCATTGCCGTCAGCAAGCCAGACTTGCCAAAACTCCAAGCCCCTAAAAGGCAACCAGAACTCTCGCCAAGTTCAATTCCAGCACCTCCAATAAATGATACAAACTTTGGGCAATCAGCTCTCCTGAAGGGACTTATTTCCTCTGCTGGACAATGAAGAGTGGTGGGTTTTCCCTTCCGATCTGAAACATCCCGTTTTTAGGATGTCAGTCTAATACCGCTGTTAAAAATAATCTCCTCAAATGGTAAGATTCTTCCCCACTAAGTCCTTATAGAGTATAATAAGAAAATTAGCCAGGCAAGCACGGAAATCCTGTTTTTAGGACACGTTTCCTTTGGGTTATAAATAAGCAGATCTTAGCGGAAGGGCGCCTCGAGGCTGGATCTCTGAGGTCCGGCTGCTTTGCCCTTCACCTGGGCACACACATTTCTGGTAGAAGGGACGTGATGGGCCCCTGGGGAGACAACATTCCTGTTGACAGTTGTTGCCAAGGGAACATCAGGCCAGGCGACACACAGGTAGAAAGAGCTGGCTCTTCTTGTTCACCTTGGAAAGCACTGGGAAGCTGATTACATTTTCTTAGAATTACAGGTGGGTCCCGAGAAGCCTATTCTTCTCCTCAAGCAGCTCACGACTCAGAACTGTACTGGAAACGGTGCTCGTGTCTGTGCCATGAGCACGCATCATGAATTTCACAGGGTTCCCTGGGGAGGTCGCGTCTCTGTTTCCCCACCTGCAACACAAAGGGTTATTTCCAAGGAAAAATCAGGGGGTTTCAGGGTGCCCCTCAGGAGACAGCCTGGGCAGGAAGCCCTGTGCGCTTAGCTGCTCAGCTGTGTCTGACTTTGCGACCCCATGGACTGTAGCCCGCCAGGCTCCTCTGTCCACCCCATGGACTGTAGCCCGCCAGGCTCCTCTGTCCATGGGGATTCTCCAGCCAAGAATACTGGAGTGGGTAGCCATCTCCTTCTCCAGGGAATCTTCCCAACCCAGGGATCGAGCCCAGGTCTCCTGCATTGCAGGCAGATTCTTTACCATCTGAGCCACGAGGGAAGCCTAAGAATACTGGAGTGGGTGGCCATTCCCTTCTCCAGGGGATCTTCCCGACCTAGGAACTGAACCAGGGTCTCCTGCATTGCAGGCGGATTCTTCACCAGCTGAACTACCAGGGAAGCCCACTCTCATCCATTTTTTCCCCCAGAATGTAGAAATAGATTTATTTTTCACACGTCTCCATCTGGGCGTGTCCAAGTTCAATTACGAGTTA
This sequence comes from Cervus elaphus, assembly GCF_910594005.1. Classification (NCBI taxonomy): domain Eukaryota; kingdom Metazoa; phylum Chordata; class Mammalia; order Artiodactyla; family Cervidae; genus Cervus; species Cervus elaphus. Next base: position 18,993,801 of record NC_057825.1, read on the forward strand.
AGTAACAGCAGACCTTTTGTTTCAATCAAAATGCAATACTTAGCCCATCTAACTCTAGAGGGTCAAATGAAGTGGAAATCATATATATCATAATGCTTATGTTAGAATCATCCCTCTTTGAAGATAAGAGCAGGTGTGGTGTCAATTAAAATAACAGCAACTAAACTAAAAAACATTGACCAAAATTTCTCTCCTAGGAGAGAAAATGGGCAAACATCTCTGGGCTGGTGGGGTGACTGCTGCAAACACAGAATCACCCCCTGGGTGACCCGGGTCCCCCAACTCTGGAGGCTCAGTGGCCTCCTCCCCTGGGGGTCTCTGCCTGGGGCCTCTGCCTCCACAACTTGGGTCCGCATCACCCCTGCCTCTCACTTGCCGGGCTTCCCCTCAGTGGGAAGGGCAGGTGCCCACACTTCTAGAGGAGGAGACAGAGGACTCTGTACGAAGCAGTCGGCTCCTTTCAGTCCCCTCCCCTGGTTCCTGCCTTCTGCGGGAGCCGCTCCAGGGATGTGTGGCTGATGTTTCCACCACGCAGGGGAGATTCTTCTGCACCTCCAAGGAGCATATCCCCTCCATGACCTCCCTCCTCCTCCATGACCTCCCTCCTCCTCCATGGCCTCACTCCTCCCCCACAACCTCCCTCCTCCTCCACCGCCCTCCTCCTCCATGGGCTCCCTTCTCCTTCACCTCCTCCACCACCTCCCTCCTCCTCCACCACCCCTCTCCTCCTCCATCGCCTGCCTCCTCCTTCCCAGCCTCCATCCTCCTCCTCCTCCTCCACGACGTCCCTCCTCCTCCATGACGTCCCTCCTCCTCCACCCCCACGACCTCCCTCCTCCTCCATGACCTCCCTCCTCCTCCATGGCCTCACTCCTCCCCCACAACCTCCCTCCTCCTCCACCGCCCTCTTCCTCCATGGGCTCCCTCCTCCTCCACCTCCTCCATGACCTCTCTCCTCCTCCATGGCCTGCCTCCTCCTTCCCGGCCTCCATCCTCCTCTTCCTCCTCCTCCTCCACGACCTCTCTCCTCCTCCATGGCCTCCCTCCTCCTCCATGACCTCCCTCCTCCTCCGCCCCCACAACATCCCTCCTCCTCCATGACCCCTCTTGTCCTCCATGACTTCCCTCCTCCACGGCCTCCCTCCTCCTCCACGGCCCCTCTCCTCCTTCACTCCACACCCTCTCTCTTCCTCTACCACCATCCCCACGGCCTCCCTCCTCCGCCACGACCTCTCTCCTCCTCCACGACCTTTCTGAGAAACCCCATGTGTGGCTGGTGGGGAGGTTAAGGCAGGATGTGAACTCTCTGGACTGCTCCTGCATCTCACGTCCAGCTGAGGGGTTTCAGGCTGCAGATTGCTCTCTTACCTTGGAGGCTTCTCATCCAAACTATAAACACTTTGCTCATCTGCTTTTCCTCACAGAACGTCTCCTGTATATTCCTTGCTTTCTTCCTCGGAGCCTTTGGAAGGAGGGGAGCACAGTGGGCCCTCTGCATAGAGAACAAAAACTCCACATGTCTGGGCTTGAAGCCTCCTTCTATACCTGGATGCCCCCTGGGAAACAAGAACACAGGGCCTTCCTCTTTCCCTCCCATGAACCCTCATGTTCATTGCAACACTGGTTACAATAGCCAAGACACGGAAGTAACCTAAATGTCCATTGACAGATGAATGGATAAAGAAGATGTGGTACATATATATATATACAATGGAATATTATTCAGCCATTAAAAAATAAAATAATGCCATTTGCAGCAGCATGGATAAAGCTAGAGATTGCACCAAGGGAAGTCAGAGAGAGAAAGACAAATACCATATGCTATCACTTACATGTGAAATCTAAAATATGACACAAATGGGCTTATTTACAAAACAGAAATAGACTTACATAGGAAACAAACTTATGCTTACCAGAGGGGAAAGAGAGTAGGGAGGGATAAATTAGGAGTTTGGATAAGCAGGTACAAGCTATTGTATGTAAAATAAATAAACAACAATATGGTCCTAACATAGAGCATAGGGAACTATATTCAGTGTCCTGTAATAAATCATAATGGAAAAGAATATGAAAAGGAATATATATATGTTAAACTGAATCACTTGGCTATACACCAGAAACTAACATAACATTGTAAATCAATTATTCTTCTATCAAAAATTAAATTCTAAAAGATCCATATTTTTTTCCATATTTTAACATCCCTGAAGTTAGAGTGTCCCTTATATTATAGAGGGTTTCCTTATGTTGGTGGCTCAGATGGTAAAGAATCTGCCTGCAATGCTGGAGGCACAGGTTCAATCCCTGGGTTGGGAAGATCCCCTGGAGAAGGCATTGGCTACCCACTCCAGTATCCTTGCCTGGAGAATTCCATGGACAGAGGAGCCTGGTGGGCTACAGTCCATGGGGTCACAAACAGTCAGACACAATTGAGCAACTAACACACTTGGGGCTTCCCATGTGGCACTAGTGATAAAGAATCTGCCTGCCAATACAGGAGACACAAGAGACTCAGGTTCCATCCCTGGGTCAAGAAGATCTCCTAGAGTAGGAAACGGCAACCCACTCCAGTATTCTTGCCTGGAACATTCCAAGGACAGAGGAGCCTGGTGGGTTATAGTCCATGGATTGGCAGAGAGTTGGACACAACTAAGTGACTAAGCAGCAGAGTGTAGTATAGAGTCTGTCATAGTTTGATCGCTGTAGAGTCTCTCCAGCTGGGGCCCTCTTCATGGGGTCAAGGACATGCCCTCCCATAGCCACCCTCCTCCAATTCCAAGGACTCTGTAGGCTTGTTCCAGAGGTCTGTTCTCCTGGAGCCCATCCAAGACAGGTGTTTGTGGGGGCAAGGGGTGCAGGTGTGGGCAGGCTGGGTCGATCACGTGTGTGCCTGCTTGTGTGAATCCTTCAAGTGTGCTGAAGTGTGGACAGGAGCAGAAGGGGCGGGTGAACTGGCTCCCTCACACCATGGTGTTTTGGTGCATAACTCCAAGGACGCCAAAAATTCTGAATTTGAACCTGGTCTTGCAGGTCCTCGTGAAGGAATAGGTGTCAAGGTAAGAGGCTGGAACATATTTTATTTAAAAATTTATGAACTTGTTGCATAACTTTATATCCACAGAATTCTCCCTGCCAGAATACCGGGGTGGGGAACCATTCCCTTTTCCAGGGGATCTTCCCCACCCAGGGATCGAACCTGGGTCTCCCACATTGCAGGCAGATTCTTTACCATCTGAGCCACCAGGGAAGCCCCAATAATTTATGAACTTGATGTATAACTTTAAAATATTTAGACATGCAGCATGTGAACATCTGGTTGCCCCAGGGCCAACCGGTCTTAGGGTGAGTTCTGGAAAGTCCTCTTCTCTGAAAACATCAGTCCTGGAATCCTCACAGGTTGTCCCCTTTACAGGAATGCCCTTCCCTATTTGTCTGCCTGTCCAGCATCAATTTTGTCCTTAAGTCTCAGCTCGGATTCCTGACTGTCCCCGGGCAGGCTTGGGCTCAGAGGGGCCTGTGCACCACTGTCCTTCTCAGCACTCACAGGTCAGCGCTGCCTGGGCTGTGTGGAGGCCTGACTGATAGAGGGAGCCGGGAGGCTCTGACCTTGACCAACACTCCTGGAATTCCTAGGTCTTGGCATGGGTGCTGGCTGGGGAAGTTTCAGGGGGTGCCTGCATCACCCTGCAATACATTTACCCCCTTAGCCCATCTGCTTAAGACGGACTGCTCCTCAAACCGCTGTGTGCATGTGAATCACCTGGGCTCTGGTTAAAAAGCAGGTTCTAATTCTGGGGCCCAGGGTGGGGCCTGAGACTCTGCATTTCCAACCAGCTCCCCGTGGATGCCGATGGTGCTGGTTGGAGAAATGCCCTTGGAGTGGTGAGGCTGAAGCGTTCATCACTTCCAGAATGTCAAGTTCAATAAATGTGCTGCTTGTAGCCAATGCTTTCATGCAAGCTGTGGACAATGCAACTCAGAAACCAGCCTGCAGCTGCCGCAGTGGGCCCGTGGGAGAATCCGGAGGGGCCATCCCAAAGAAGAGCGGTTCCGGGCCTTTGGGAATCACCCGAGGGTGCTTGGAATCCAGGGCACTAGCCCTGTGGCTCCCGGGCCTGTGCATGGCTCTCAGTTATGGGCTCAGCTGAACCAGGGCTGGCCCAGTGTCCTGGGGTGGGGCACCTTCTCTGAGCCTCTGCCCCATGGGCACTGTCTGCCATTAGAGTGAGAGAGGGGACACTTCTCAAAGAAAATAGGACAGATGTGGACAACCCTTACCATGTGCCACACACCCTTCCCTGTGCTTTCCCTGGGCCGGTGACTTTAATCCCCATGGCAACCCTCAGAGGTGGGCACTTGCCTTCTTATTAATGTCTTACTGATGGGGAAATTGAAGTCCCAATAGAGGAACTGCCCAGGGCCACATGGTGCCAAAAGGCACCAGAGAGTCTGGCTCCAAAGCCCAAGTACTTAACCAGCTGGTCCCTGGCCTCTCTGGTATGAGGCTGCTTCAGATAGTGATGAGTGGGCTTCTTCCTCTACCCCTTACCCCCCAGCCCCAGGGCTCCTCTGCAGACATGGCCACAAATGTCTTCTTTGGCCCTGGGGCTCTGGCCACAGACAGATCAGTCCTGGAGAGCACCCCAGGGCCCCTCCCACCTCTCCTGGGCATCTTTGGGCCTCCAGAGCTTGGACTGGCCAAATCTTCCTGGACCTGGTGTTGCTGGCCCCTGGAAAAGGCTCCTATTCCTAGATTTGGAGCTGTCCTGTTTAAAACTAGCCCTATTTTGTGACCAGGAAGATCCCCTGGAGCAGGAAATGGCAACCCACCCCAGTATTCCTGCCTGGAAAGTTCCATGGACAGAGGCACCTGATGGGCTACCGTCCATGGGGTCACAAAGAGTTGGACACGACTGAGCACATGCACACACACACACACACACACATTTGGTGACACCTCGAGCTCTCCCAACATAAGCCCCTTCCTCATTGTACCGTCATGGTCTGTTTTCTCCTCGGTCTTCCCCTGCTGAACCATATGCTCTCATAATCCAGGCATCTTCCTCTTTTCTCTCATTTCCAGCTCTGCCCCTGGGGTACCGTAGGTGCTGAACTGAGTTGCATCCTGCAGGGGTGATGCGTTTGCAGATCCTGCCACCAGAGGGCAGGCGCTCCCAGCAGCAGGAGGTCAAGCCACAGGGAGATGGCGGGGCTGGGTGGATCCGAGCGCCCAGAGACGGACCTCTGGACAGGAGAGGACCAGGCGAACCGGCTCCCTGCTTAGGACATCTCTGCACTTTCCCCTGCCACGTCCAGCCGTAGCTCCAGAGCCCCTCTTTTCTTTCTTTCCTGCCTCTTCCCCCTCCTTCTTTCCTCCCCCCTCTTCCCTTTCAGTTTCCCGGGTCAAACTGGACGTTGCGTGCCTTCAGGCCAGACACTTTCCCCTCTTAAGTCTTAGTTTCCTAATCTCAGCTGTTGTGCATTTCTCCTACCTGGGGACTCGGGGCCCTCAGTGTAAGGCCACCCTTAGCCCAGCCCAGCCCTTCTCCACCCGCTTCACCACCACCCCCACCACCCCCGGAGGGAGGAGGTCCAGGCTGAGGCAGAATGGTGGCCCCTTGTTGTAAGCAGCCCCCTCATCAGGCCTCCTGCTCCATTCCTGGCGGACGGTATCCCAAGGCCAGAGTCTGTGGTGCTGCCTGGGGCGGGCTGCCGTATTCGGACCGGGATGACCACCGCTTCTCCAGCCTACGCTAGATGCTCACCAAACACCTGCTCTGTTTACAAATAGATGAGAAGACAGGAATGGATAGATGGATGAGTGAATGGACACATGGAGGAGAGAAATTCATGGCTTGCATCAGAGCATTTGTTCAGTTCAGTTCAGTTCAGTCACTCAGTCATGTCCGACTCTTTGTGACCCAACGGACTGCAGCACACTAGGCCTCCCTGTCCGTCACCAACTCCTGGAGTTACTTAAACTCATGTCCATTGAGTCGGTGATGCCATCCAACCATCTCCTCTTCGGTCATCCCCTTCTCCTCCTGCCTTCAATCTTTCCCAGCATCAGGGTCTTTTCAAATGAGTCAGTTCTTTGCATCAGGTGGCCAAAGTATTGGAACTTCAGCTTCAGCATCAATCCTTCCAATGAATATTCAGGACTGATTTCCTTTAAGGTGGACTGGTTGGATCTCCTTGCAGTCCAAGGGACTCTCAAGGGTCTTCTCCAACACCACAGTTCAAAAGCATCAATTCTTCAGTGCTCAGCTTTCTTCATAGTCCAACTCTCACATCCATACATGACTCCTAGAAAAACCATAGCTTTGACTAGACGGACCTTTGTTGGCAAAGTAATGTCTCTGATTTTTACTATGCTGTCTAGGTTGGTCATAACTTTCCTTTCAAGGAGCAAGTGTCTTTCAATTTCATGGAAATTAATTTCAGAGCATTTGTAGCAAAGGGAGTTTCATAGTCACTGCTGGCAGAGCCCTAAAGCCTTCTCAAGTCTCTTGGAGTTTGGCTCCAAAGAGAGTCAGCTGAGGGCTTTGTCCCCCTTTTGAAGCTCCTGTCCACTTGGGACTTCCCACTGATGCTAGCCCTTCCCACTTGGCTCTGGTCCGGGCTGTCTTGGGTACAGGGCGGGGTAAGGATTCCACTAACTGTGAGGGTTTACTCCTTCGCCCCAGGTTGGCTGCAGCACCAGCTGGCCAGCTTCAGAGGTAGTCACTGGCCAAAGGACCAGGTGGGGGGACCCTGGGTTGCTCCAGGCCCAACTCCAGGGTCCTGAAGGCTGTGTGACCACCCACTGCCAGACGTCCAAGCCGGATCCTGAACTCGAGTGACCACTCAGCCCCCACCCTCCCCTCACGCCATCCTGTCTCTGGAGGAAGGGTTTCTGGGTGGGCCCGGAAATGAGATGTGTCATGATAGTGGGTTCTCGGTCCCCAGCTGAGCTCATGCTTTCTTATGTCTCTCCTGGTGCTGGGGCCACATGTAGGGACTTGCCCGTTGCTGACCTAGATTTCCAGGCTCCTCCGTCAACACCTCCAGGGCAGGGCAGGGCATGGCTCCTCAGAGGCCCAATCAGAATCTGTGACCCACATTTCAGAGACTTGACTGGCCGTAGGGGGACACCCACCAGCAGTCCACCTGGGGCTCAGGGGGCTGCCGGGGGCTTCCTGGTGTCAGCCTGGCTCGGCCCCTCTCCGCAAGGCACGAGTGAACCCCACTAGGTGCCTCCCAGTGGGGAGGGGATGGGCAGCACCCCAAGGAGGCATTTAGAGACATGAAATGAAAGAGCCTGGAAGGAGGGACTCTGTGTGTCTCCAGGGCGGTTTCTTCCTTATGGCTCTCGAACAGTCCCTGCTGCTGGTGGTGGGGTGGGGTGCGGTGGGGGTGGGGGAGTGGGGAGGTGGGGTGGGGTGGCATGGGGGTGGGGGGTGTTGGTGTGACTCAGAGCCTCCTTCCCCACCCCACCCTCCCGCACCAACCCCCGCAGACTTCTGCTGCAAGCTCCGCCCCTAGGTTTGACACACACAGAGCTCTTGTTGCTACCTGGCCTAGAAAATTCTGCCGCTGGCTTGGGGCTCTGGTTGCTGAGTCAAGACGAAGCACACATCGTGGGCTGTGTCAGAGGAGACTGTAGGGAACCGCAGACCGCAGACTGCACGGCTGAGGCCCTGGCCCTGTTGGAATTGCCCTCTACTCCCTCCCTGCTGCCCCCTCCCCACCATGGGCCACGACGTCTTCCGGCTTATCTGGGTCCTTCTCTCCGTGAGCCTGCAGTAGTTCAGACAGCCCCATGTGATCAGTGCCCCCAAAGCAGGGCCGGGCCACCGGAAGTCCAAGACTGTCTCCACTTACTGGAAGTTTGTCAGGATGAGCCAGAATATGTGAACTGTATTCCTTGTAGATTTTTCCGAGATTACAGACACCTAATTAAAAGTCTTCTTCATAAAGAATTCCTAGAATCCCAAGCAGACCTAGGGGACCCAGTTTGAGGCACTTTCAGAGAGTGGAAATTGAAGGTCAGGGACTAGGCCAGTGTCTGGTCTACCCAGCTGTCCAAGTGCTGCCCTTCTCTGATCCTTGCTTCCTCATCGAAGCTTCCTTGATTGGACATCCTTGCCTCAGTGATTCCTCAAAGACATCCCAAGCCCGATGGCCGGTCAGATACTGGGCTTCAAGCTTGGAGCTACATCCAGAGGTGGTAAGCTGGCTGCCAGCGGAGGCCCCTCTGGGCGGAGGCTAGGATGCACCCGGGGCTGGGAGACTGGGAGCCTCTGCCTCCCCTCTGCTGCAAGGTCACCACTCACTCTTCAAGGTCGTCTGCACATTGATAGCTCGCTGTTTGGAAGAGCTCAACTCAGGTCTCCTAACAATGACTGACTAGGGGTCCAGGCTGCACAGGGCGCTGACCCTGGCGGGGGCCTGGCCTGAGCTGGCGACTGCAAGGTCCATGTACTCAGGAGGGATGGAGAGAAGTTCTGACAGACAGCCCGGGACATCCCCCTCACCAAGGTTCTGGAAACACGGCCCCGGCTCCCTCCCCAATGCCAGGAGGCTGTTGCCCCCATTCTCAGGAGGTGCTGAGGATGAGGGGAGGCTGAGAAACTGCTCCCAAGGCCGAGCCCAGAGCTCTCTCAACACACACACACCACATGTGCAGACATTCGCGCTGGACGGTGTGTGGAGCTCACCTGGCCCACACGCTCCCCATGAGAGAGGGCTGGCCCAGGCCCAGGGCTCCCTGGTGGCCATCAGGGACACCTGGGCCTCCTGGCTCCCGGCCAGACCTCTGGGCTTCAGAGTCCACAGCTGAGACCTCTCTCTGAGAATCCAGCTGCGACATCTCTGATTGGCTCTGTGACTGCGACACGCAGGTCACAGCAGAGGTGTAAGGACCACTTAAAAGAGGCGGGCTGGACAGGGCTTTTCTCGGTTTCCCCTCCGTCTTCCTGACCGCCCCTACCATGACCTCCTCCACACGGGGCACCATCTGGAGGACCCACCTCAGAGGGTCCCATCCTCACCTCCCCACCGTCTCCTGTCACCCCCTTACATGCTAAAGGGACAGGCTCAAGTCTCGGCCAGCTGCTGTCCCTGCTAGGATTCGAATCTGAAGAAAGGGACGGAGCACCTGGGTACCAGGAGACAGTCTACCCTGGGGGTTCCTGAGGGGCTGAGGGACAGCTGCTTGGCCCAGCTGCATGGGCTCCAATTGGATCTTTCGATTCTCGCTCCAAAGTCTCTCACTGCCCTGGCTGCTGCTGCGCCCAGACCCGGTTTTCCACCCTCTTTTGAATTCAGTCTCTGTTATGGTTTGACTTATGTTTCCCTAAAATTCATACTTTGAAGTGGTAATCCCCAGATAATCTAACCTTAGTTAGAAATGGCATCCTGGCAGATGGAATTAGCTAAGGTCATACCGGAGAAGGGTGAGATCCGAATCCAATCAATTAGGAGTGGTAGTGTCGGTCGCTCAGTCATGTCCTACTTTCTGCGACGCCATGGACTGTAGCCCACCAGGCTCCTCTGGCCATGGGATTCTCCAGGTAAGAATACAGGAGTGAGTAGTCATCCCCTTCTGCAGGGGATCTTCCTGACCCAGGGAGTGAACACAGGTCTCCTGCATTGCAGGCAGATTCTTTACCATCTAGGCCATAGGGAAGCCCTGGTGCCATTATAAAAAGGGTGGATTTGGATACAGGCCTGCATAGAGTGAGCATGAAGGTGGCATCTACCAGCCAAAGAGACAAGCTTGGAACACATCTTCCCTCACCGTGCTCGGAGGGAATCCACCCAGCTGACACCTTGACCTTGGATGCCTGGCCTCCAGAATTTACTAATAAAATGCAAGAAGAAAGATGTATGGAAGAAGGAATTCTCCTCAAGACATCAGCATAGAGATTCTGCCCGAGTTTCCAGTCTTCCAGGCTGCCTTACAAATTTTGAACTTGCCAACCCCCAATCATGTGAAATAATTGCTTAAAATAAATCTTTTTCTCTCTCTGAGCCTTGGAGTCTCTGTTTCCCTGGAGAACCCTAATACAGTCTCACACATATTCTTCCAATAAATTAACTTTGCTTACACTAACCTAAGCTTCATTTCTTGTAATCAAAAAATCCTGATATAATAAAAGATTTTTCCATTTTGATTGAATTTTTAAAGGCAGTTTGATAAAGTGCCCATCAGAGGGCTAAGAACTTATTCAAGCATGGGAATAGGAAAGGAGAAACACAGACCAACGCTGGCAACATCCCTCCAAATAGAGCCCAGGGAGAATGGTTAGTGAAACTCAAGACTATTTGTGTGGTTGGCAAAGCCCTCCCCATCAGGGAGGTCTCCTGCCATTGACTATCTGAAACGTTCAATCCCCACATTCTGATTCCATCGCACCAAGAGAACTTCTGCTTCCTAGAGAGAAAAATGCACTAATCACACCTATGCAAAATGTTGGTCCATATGACATTCATTTTTAAAGTTTGTTTTTAATTGAAGGATAATTGTTTTACAATCTTGTGTTGACATCTTCCATGCAATGAGAATCAGCCACAAGTAGACATATATCCTCTTCCTCTTGAACCTCCCACCAACCCTCCACCCTATCCCACCCCTCTGGGTTGTTACAGAACACCTCATTGAACTCCCTTTTATATAGCAACTTGCCATTAGCTATCTACTTTACATATGGTAATGTATATGTTTCAACGCTACTCTTTCAATTTGTCCCACCCTCTCCTTTCGCTGCTATGTCCAAAGTCTATTCTCTATGTCTGTCTCTATTACTGCCCTGCAAATAGGTTCATCAGTACCATTTTTCTAGATATGTGTTAATATACTATATTTGTTTTTCTCTTTCTGACTTACTTCACTCTGTATAACAGGCTCTAGATTCATCCACCTCATTTCAGCTGATTCAAATTCATTCCTTTTTATGGATGAGTAATATAGTCCGTTGAATATAGGTACCACAACTTCTTTCTCCATTCCTCCATCCACAGACATCTAGGTTGCTTCCGGGTTCTAGCTATCGTAAATAGTGTTGCAGCGAACATTGGTGTGTATGTCTTTTTCAGTTACGGTTTTCTCAGGGTACATGTTCACTAGTGGGATTTCTGGGTCACATGGTAGTTTTCTTCCTAGTTGTTTTTTTTAAGGAATCGCCATACTGTTCTCCATGGCAACTGTGTCAATTTACATTCCCACTAACAGTGCCAGGGCTTCCCTGGAAGCTCAGATGGTAAAGGGTCTGCCTGCAGTGCGGGAGACCCAGGTTCAATCCCTGGGTTGGGAAGATCCCCTGGAGAAGGAAATGGCAACCCACTCCAGTACTCTTGCCTGGAAAAATCCCATGGACGGAGGAGCCTGGTAGGCTACCCTCCATGAGGTCTCAAAGAGTCGAACATGACTGAGCGACTTCACTTTCTTTCACTTTCTAACAGTGCAAGAGGGGTTGACATTTTCTACATCAGTCACGTGATCTCGGTCCTCGTGAGCCCTTCCGCCAGAGATGGATCCATCTTGGCCAGTTGGCAAGTCCTCTCGGAGCCCACAAGGTGGACTCCAGAGCCCTGGTGGGTAAGCCCTGTGAAGTTGTGAGGGCCGGGCCCCGCCGCAGCCTTTCTGGGAGGAGCGGGCCTGCCCTTTACCAGCTGGGCGCTGCCCCACCCCAACCCCTCCTGTGCTGACTGTTGGCTGACCGCCCCTTCACCGCAGGCTGCCTCTCCCCACCCCACATGGTGCGCTCAGAGTTGAGGATTAATGGCACTTTGACTCAGCTCTCTTCTAAGAGCCTCTCTTGAGGGCAGGGGCCCCTGCTTTGGGCTCCCCCAGGAATGTCAGCCCTCTTTTTATCCACCTGCCATTGGTCGGCTTCCCCCAGAGTGGCCCTCTCACCAGCCCTTGGAGATCTGTCTCTTTTCTTCCCATTCTGTGACTCTGTGCCCACTGGCCTCTCTGCCCCAATCTGTGGCCCTTCTGAGACATCCCCAGGCCTCGGGGCTGTGGCCCGTCTTCCCCAGGAACCATCATGAAGGCCGTGGACAAACAGCTTCTGCTGTAAAACAGGGCTCACCCTCAGCCCAGATCACAGGAGACGCCCTATCCTTGGCTCAGTGCCTGGACACGGCCTGCCCTGCCCACCTGCCCCTCCCTGCCTCTCTGGCCTTCTCTGACACCCTACCTTCAGCTCCAGAGTGCTTGGAGCTTTGCTGTTCACCCTCCACCTCCAGCTCCCCCAGGGCCTCCTCACCTACGATGAATTCTGACCCTACTGCCCGAGGCCAGACCTGCCCAGTCACCCTGCCATAGTCAGAGCCCTAGCTGATGTGTGCTCTGCCCTGCCAGCTTGCATACCCACTCCTCAGGCGGCCCGGACAGTTAACCTGGAGCCTCTGCCCTCCACTCTGACTTCTTACTCACGCCCCGTCTCCACCTGAGTCAGAACCATGGCTCCAACCCCTAACGTCAGTCCTGCCTTTGAACCCTGGGTTGGTATCGGTCCCAAGCAAGCTGCTGGGCAAGCAGTTAGAGCCTGACTCCCAGTGCCATGGCAGATTGGCCTGTGTGGTTCCCCAAGCCCATAGAATGACGAGGCCTCAGAGACCAAGGGGACAACAGCAGTAACAGCTCACGACTGCTGGAAGCACGCGGAGCCAAGGTCACGGATGTAGCAGCACCAAAGTCACACCCGAGGGCCTGCAGGCCAGGTCAGTGGCAATCCAGGTCAAGTTTGCCTTGCAGAATGGCAGGCTATTGAAACCCTTGAAGTCAATGAAACCACAGGAGGCCTGGCGTTGAAAAGAGGGGAGTGATGGAAAGTCTTTATTCGAGAGAGCTGGATCCCCCATGGGTACTGCCTTCTACAAGGCCAGGAGACCATCCACTCCCATCCCCGGGGGGCTGCTGGGAGAGTCTCTGGAGAACCTGAGTCAGAGGGGCCCAGAACTGGAGACAGGTGGGGACCGGGAGGGGTCAAGGCAGAGTGGGAGCACATCAGTGTCTGCAGAGCCATCTGGGCAGCCCTCCGCCCTGCCTGGCCTCCACTCCCTGTAGTGGACACTGTCCGGCTCCACCAGGATGCCTATGTCCCTGGGACTCCTTCCAGGTGCCCCTCCTGGACATCAGCTGCTGCTGCTCCCTGGGGCTGTCCTTGCAGCTCTCCTGGGAGCTGGGGGCTCTGGCTCCTGAAGCCACTGGGCCAGCACTTGCTCGGTCCCCCGGGGTGGCCTTCGGCCGGTGACTGGTGGCTATTCCAACATAGTTTTCCATCCAGAAGCTTTCCTTCGGGCCACCCGATCTGGACGTCTTAAAGAGATCAGGATGCAGGGGTTGGGGTCACAGCTCCTGAGCCTGTAGGGAGCAGGCGGCCGTGCCAGCACCACGAGATGCTGGCCAGGGAGACAGGGCCATGCCCAGCACAGCATGGATGGCCCAAAGGGAAGCTTCTGGACTCTACTCAGAAGTTCCCTCTCCCTTTAAGATGTGGATCCTCCTGAAGGCAGCCCAGCAACACGGTGATGTGCACCAGCCCGGCTCTAGCCCCTTCCCCACCCCTTCCGGTACCAGAGCCCTTCTTTCTGTGGCTCACTTCTCTTTGTGTCCAGCTTGGCACCACTTCCCATCAAGCCCCAGTGGACGCTCCATTCTGCCAGCCTGGCTCCCCCTCTAGAGGCTCACAGAGACCTGGGGCCACCAGGCTTGCATAAGTAGCCATTCTAAGAGTACTTGATGAGTGGATGGGTCCACATGTGTTTGAAGACATATTTGCGGTCTTAGTTCCCCTGCTCCTCTGGGGACCTTTGACCCCAGTGCCGCTCCCCCAGGCTCCGTGGCATTGCCCCGACTGGCCCAAGGTGCATCACCACTCACCTTCCCAAGATGGCACGCCTCCCCGGCCACTCCCACTGCCCCACCCTGGAAGTCCACTGCCTGGGCCCCCTCCTTGTCCGTCTGCTCCTCTGCCTCCTAAGTCCCCTCCATCCCCCCCGACTCTCGCTCACAAGGGCTGGCTCGGCCCCCTTCGGGGGGTTTGCTGTGAGGACTGGCTTGCTGAGTGGCATGCCTGAGCCAGAGGCAGGCCCGTACCAGGAGGGCCAGAACCCATGTCTGGTCCCGGTGGGGCACTGACTGCAGCTCCCTGCCCACCCCACGTTCACCTGGTGTGGACAGAAACCTCTTCCCTTGGCTCAGCCTAGCACCTGGTAGAAGAGCAGATACAAATAACCAGGTTTTCAAAGGACGCTTCTAATCCTGTAGTGAACTCGAAGCTTCGGGGTCAGGATCAGATCCTCCCATCACCGGTGGTCTCGGTCAGATCAATAGAGTCCCTGCATCTATCACATCCTCAATTGGGAAATGAGAATGCCTACCTGCATGGACAATCTCTGCATGCTGGGTGCTTGGCATCACTGCCATACCAAGAGGGCCCTTAAAGGTGGCAGTGATTATTGTTACTGCCATATCCTCTTGCCATAAAGAGTTGGTACCAGCCTCTCGGGCTTCCCTGATAGCTCAGTTGCTGAAGAATTCGCCTGTAATGCAGGACACCCCGGTTCGATTCCTGGGTCGGGAAGATCCCCTGGAGAAGGGATAGGCTACCCACTCCAGTATTCTTGGGCTTCCCTTGTGGCTCAGCTGGTAAAGAATCCGCCTGCCATGTGGAAGACATGGGTTCGATCCCTAGGTTGGGAAGATCCCCCGGAGAAGGTAAAGACTACCCACTCCAGTATTCTGGCCTGGAGAATTCCATGGGGTCGCATGGATATAGCCCATGGGGTTTCAAACAGTTGGACATGACTGAGCAACTTTCCCTTTCACCAGCCTGTAGGGGGCATCTTACTAGAATTTGCTCCTGGAAAATCAGCGTTGGGGCAAGAGCATCTTGATTTCAGACACAAGTGTCCTTGTCATCACTGCACGTTAAAGAGTTAAGCATCAACCCTTTACTTGTGGGGTGACTTTGGGTGACTCTGGGAGCACAAGCTGGAATCAAGATTGCCGGGAGAAATATCAATAACCTCAGATATGCAGATAACACCACCCTTAAGGAAGAAAGTGAAGAAGAACTAAAGAGCCTCTTGATGAAAGTGAAAGATGAGAGTGAAAAAGTTGGCTTAAAGCTCAACATTCAGAAAACTAAGATCATGGCATCCGGTCCCATCACTTCATGGCAAATGGATGGGGAAACAATGGAAACAGTGAGAGACTTTATTTTTGAGGGGTGCTCCAAAATCACTGCGGCTGGTGACTGCAGCCATGAAATTAAAAGAGGCTTGCTCCTTGGAAGAAAAGCTATGACCAACTTAGACAGCATATTAAAAAGCAGAGACATTACTTTGCCAACAAAGGTCTGTCTTGTCAAAGCTATAGTTTTTCCAGTAGTCATGTATGGATGTGAGAGTTGGACTATAAAGAAAGCTGATTGCTGAAGAATTGATGCTTTTGAACTGTGGTATTGGAGAAGAGTCTTGAGAGCCCCTTGGACTGCAAGGAGATCCAACTAGTCCATCCTAAAGGAGATCAGTCCTGAATATTCACTAGATGGACTGATGCTGAAGCTGAAACTCCAATACTTTGACCACTTGATGTGAAGAACTGACTCATTTGAAAAGACCCTGATGCTGGGAAAGATTGAAGGCAGGAGGAGAAGGAGACAACAGAGGATGAGATGGTTGGATGGCATCACTGACTCAGTGGACATGAGTTTGAGTAAACTCTGGGAGTTGGTGATGGACAGGGAAGCCTGGTGTGCTGCAGTCCATGGGGTCGCGACTGAACTGAACTGTCTGGGGGCCCCTCTGGGCCTCAGCTTCCTCCCCCGAAACCAAGGTTCACAAAAGAGATGAAGACTCCCAGGGAGATCCTGGATCAGGCATGCTGTTCCCACACAGCGCCAGCCTGGACGTCTGCGCCGGGTTTTGTTTGTACCGGTGCTGGCGGAGGAGTGGGTCTGCTGTGGGAACTCCACGCAGAGAAAAGATGCTCATGGAGAGAGGTTTCAGACACCCCAACAAGACAGCTGGTAGACCTGTGGGCACTGTGGCCCATCCAGTTTCTCTCACTGACACACACAGCACTGGCTGATTCCATGAGAACCCTCTCTCTGCACCCTAAAATCCTCTCCCAGGCCAGGACCAAGGAGCCGAAGTCACCAAGAGGCCCCGGAGTCTGGCAGGCAGGCCTGTTCCATGCCTCCTGGCTAGGAGACACTGAGCAAATCATGTAACCTCTCTGGGGAAGGAAGCAAGCTGTTCCTGTAGTGAAGATTTCAATAGTGTCTGTAGCGAGACAACAGGAGAACCAAGATACTCAGAAGTAGTGGCTGGTGTTCCCTCAGCCAACGGGTGGGCAGAACTAAGAAGTTAAAGCCTCCCAAACAGGCCTGAGACTCATCCTGGTCCACCCGGAATGGGTGTCACCTTAGTGATCTCCTTCCTCTGGCAAATCCTGCCTGAGAACCCTTGGGGTCTGTGGGTGACAACTGGGTGATGCTCACACAGCCCCAGATCAGGGCCTCAGCCTTTGGGAGTAAACAGGGTGGGATCAGCCTGCACATCTCCCAGCAGGGCTGGGGGGGTAGGTTTGTTTTGGAGGTCTCAGCCTGGAGTCCCCTGGGCCAGCTCAGGCAGGTGTTGATATCTCGGGAGCAGATGTCCTGGCTTCCCTCACCCCCGGGAGGCAAGGAGGTGGGTTCAGGGCAGGGCCGCGGATGCCAGATGAGGCTGAGCCCCAGAGCTGCCACCCACCCCTCATACATGCATGCACACGCACTTGCACACTTGGTCGGCCTGACACACGGACGGGCTGGTTCTCCTGGCCATCGTCCGAGGGGAGCTGAGCCTCCGGGCAGCAGGGCTGGCTGGACCCAAGAGAAGGGCCGGCAGCTCAGGCCATGCCCTTGGGCACCTGCCAGGGTGGCCACAGGGATCAAGCGGCTGGAGAGCTCAGAGAAGATGTTGCCCTGATTCACTGCACCCTCTGCCCACCCTGGACACCGGGACTGAAGTCAATGAGGGGCTTCAGACCAGACCCCCAGAGAGGTCTCCTATCCCTCTGCCCTGGGAGGTGGTAGCGAGATTCTACCCCAGACGGAGGTAGGTGCCTCCGTGCCCTCAAACCAACCCAACCTGGCACAGGTGGGCAGGGAGGCTTCCTGGAGGAAGCAGGCTCAGGCCAAGGGGAGGCGGCAGCCCTGGCAGGACCTGCCAGCCCGGGTGCACTCTCTGTCATCACTAAAACGCTCAGTCCGAGCCCGATTCCATCACTCAGCGCGGGGCCCAGTGCAGAGTAGGTGATGGTGAGCCTTTTGTTGAGTTGAATCAAAGCAGGAGGAGGGAAGGGAAGGCGTCTTCCCTTCTGGTTCGACGAGGGCTCCCTTCTGCTCTGTGGAAAAGTTCTGGGAGCGTACCAGCATGTCTGGGGGCCAGAGGAGGGGCACCTGAGCTGCCCATGGGTGTATAGCAGGACAGCCAGTCCCAGCCGGACTCCAGGGCGGCATCCACAGGGAGGCCAGCTGGGCGTGCTTCTCCAGCTGTGTGGTCTGGCCGCCCCGGCCTAAGAATGTGTCCGGAGCCCCAGCCTCCCCAGCAGCCCAGGCTCCCTCGGAATGTCAGGCACCTTGGCGAAGGCGGGGCTGCAGCCTCACCCACTCAGGCCCTCCCTGCTCAGAGGCCAGGCTAGCCCAGCCCTCCCAGCACAGCCCGTGGGGCACCTGTTCCGGGACTTGGGGCCAGCAGGTGTCCGCCCTTCTGCCCTGCACCCTCTCTTCCTCCCCAGAAAGAGGAGGAAGGGAGCACAGTCCTGTCTTTTCCAGAAAGTTCTGGACGCAATCCCAGGTCTCCGTTCCTCTCTCCTGGAGCCTGGCTCAGACCCACGCTCTCTTCCAGCCAGTCCTCACCTTGCCCAGCCTGTGGGCACTGTAGTCACAGCTCTGTCTTCTGTGGCTTCCTTCCCGGGATGGAGCAGACACCCCGCTGCTCTGACTGGATGCGGGCAGAGCTCTGGTCTCTTGGTTGGCATCTCAACACCCAAGCTCTCCCAAGAGAAACTTGGGGAGTGCCCCCCACGAATTCGTTATTCACAGACCATCCCCTAGAAGACTTGCGTGTGACCTTCTCATCCATCTTATGCTGGTCTCACAGCTCCCATGTCAGGAGCCACCTCGGACCCCCGTGTCCACCTGAGCAAAGTACCCAGCGCTGCATGAGACGATCCCGAGCCTGCCTGTGTGGACCACCTCTCAGGCTGGTGGGGGTGACCAGCAAGTAGGTGACAGCCCAAGAGGGGCTGGAGTGTAGTGATGAGGGACCCAGGGGCCAAGGGGAGATGCCCCCCAGACAGGGCAGGGAGTGCGTTCCTGGAGAAGGTGCATGGATGCCATTTAAGTCCATCAGTTGCCACTTTTAGTGCCTATTAAGTGCCAAGAGTCTCTGTCCCCATCTCCAATTTCTAGGAATGCCCCTGGTGTAAACTGGACTTCCTTGGTGGCTCAGACAGTAAAGAATCTGCCTGCAGTGTAGGAGACCCAGGTTCGATCCCTGGGTTGGGAAGATCCCCTGGAGTAAGAAATGGCAACCTACTCCAGTATTCTTGCCTGGAGAATCCCAAGGACAGAGGAGCCTGGTGGACTACAGTCCTTGGGGTTGCAAAAAGACACTACTGTGTGACTGTTTTTTTTTTTTTCACGGTGTAAATTATTATTGTCTTTTTAAAGATGAAATCTGAGCCCCCAAGAGATCAAGTGATGTCTGTGACGGCAGACTGGTCAACCTGGGCTCCTCTGTGGGCCAGCTCGTCCTCAGCTCCTACACCCCACTGCACCCCGACAAGGCAGCAGAGTCAGTGAGACCTGAGATGGGGTTGGGGGGCCGGGATGGAGGGATATAAGGACCTGTAAGAATGAGACCAATAGGACTTTCCCCTTCCAAGCGCTTAAACCGTCTTCTCTGTCAGGAGGCCCTGGGTGCCCAAATGACCCGTGTTGGTGGGACTCGGGTGTCGGGACAAGCAGGATGAGAGGGTGCAGTCTTCTCTTCCAAGGTCCTGGGCCCTCAAGCTTTGGGATCCACAGAGATTAATCCATCAAGGGTCAACATTCAGCAGGATAAATGCCTGGAGCCACAAGGTGGCGCCCACACCCCCTTCTCAGGGCCAAGTGCTCAGTCCACTAGAATTCAGCAGGGCAACTTGGTGCCTTACTGGAGCCAGGGGGCCAGAGACAGCTTCTGCCAGAGGGGCATCCTGGAACCTTTCCGAATGCGGGGACTTATGACCCCCGGGATGGGGAAAGGACCTCCAAAATGAAGGGAGGACCTAGGGGTTTGAACGTGTGTGTGTATAAGACAGTTCCCAGCTTAGCTGTGCCTGAACCCGTGTTTGTGAGAAAGGTCCTAGTTTTGCATCACAGGTCACAGTCCTCATACGTATCCTGTCCTTGTCACTTTGCACATCTACGTATTCTTGTTCAGAGAATACTCGTAGGGTCTGCGGGCAAAGTTGGAGGGGACATGAGCCTGGAGAGATGGGCCTGGAATGCCAGGGGTAAGGAGCTTGTTTAGCACTCAGACGACGATGGGGAGTGTCTGAAGGCTCTGGATCACTCTGGCTGCATGTGATCGGAGGTGGGGGGAGGGCAGGAGGGGAGAAGCTGTGTCCTGTACTAGGCACCAGGCGCTGGGCGATCAAGTGGAACAGAGTGGGAGAGTTCCCTCGTACTGACACTTTTGCCCGGAGTCCGCACCACCTGCCTCCACATCCCTCTCTAGACAGTCCCAGGAGGGCATGTCCTCCCATCTCAGTGCCCTCCTCCCCTTGGTGCCAGGAGGGCATGTCCTCCCATCTCAGTGTCCTCTTCCCTTTGCTCCCAGGCTCAGTCTTCCTATTAAAAGTGACCTCCCTACGCCCCGTTCTTTGCAAGCTCTGCTAACAGGGAGCTGATGACCTCAAAACCAATCTGTGCCTCTGGACTAGCAGGTATGTGTACACACACAACCTGCTGCTTCAGTGTCTTAGGCCCAAGAGGGGACCAGCAGTGAAATTTCAGGAAAAGTGGCAGGATTTGGAGATGATCGAGTATAGTGGGTAGGAGCCTTCTGAAGTGTCTCCAGTCAGATCAGAGAGACAGGCCCTCATCGTAACCAGAAATGTCAGCTCCCTGGGATCCTGCGACTCATCTCTGGTTCCCAAGGCCATTTCCTGCTTCATTCTCAGTGACAGCACATGGACCAGCTGGCCCAACATTAGTGTCCAGCTCTGCCCCAGGCTTCTTACTGTAGCTAGAAGGTGGTGACAGTTTGAACTCAGGTCAAGGGGCAATTTGTGGCCCAGAAAGATGAAGTCAGTCAAGCAAGGTTTCTGTGTCAGAGCCAGCCCAGCTGCAAGACTGAGGCTATTTATTTATCCTGAAGATTTATTTCCTACATTATGCAATACCTATGTGCATGGTTATTCCTTGCAACCTTATATGTAAGAGCAAAAATAGTGGATACTCCCTGAATATCCATAAGCAAAGATTGCATGATTTAAACATGGTACATCCACAAAATGGAGCATTAGGCAGAGGTGAAGAAGAATGAGCAAGGGCTTCTCTGGTGGTTCGGTGGTAAAGAATCTGTCTGCCGATGCAGGAGACATGGGTTCAATCCCTAACCTGGGAAGATCCCCTGCCCAGGAGCCACTAAGCTGACATGCCACAACCTTTGAGCCTGCGCTCTAGAGCTCGGGAGCTGCAACTACTGAGCTGAAGGAACTGCAGCAGCTGAAGCGCTGCAACTACTTTAAGCCCACATGCCTAAAGCCTGTGATCCACAGCAAGAGAAATGAATGAAATTACAAGCCGGCACACCTCACCTAGAGAGTAGCCTCTGCTCACTGCAGCTAGAGGAAAACCTATGCAGCCCCGAAGACACCGCATAGCCAAAAATAAACAAATGAATAAATAAAATTATCTCTCTCTTTCTCTCTCTCTCTATATATATACACATATATAGAGAATGAGAAAGAGCTCTAAAAGCTGTTATGGAATGATTCCCAGAATATACTGTTAAGTAGAAACATAGAGTGATACAGGGCATGTCAGCTTTTCTGTAAAAAGAAAAATAAGAAAATACATACGAATCTGCTTATTTTTTTGCAAAAAAAAAAAAAAAAAGAAACACAAGAAGGGTAAACTAGAAACTAATGAAATTAATCACCCACAGGGGTGGGTAGGAATGGAGTGAAAGGGAAAGGAAAGGAAATGCTTGTCCCCAAAAGAGACAGGACTTCTTGGACAAATGGGTGACTCTAGGGCTGGGAAGGGGAAAGCACAAGATGAGCCTGGAACTTTTTGTTATGCCTGAAAATAAGAAAGGATGTGATATAGGAAGGGTGGGAACACGTCAAAATGATGTTCAGCCAGTCCACTTGAAGAGGATGCCCCTGGCCAAATCTGGGACCATTTGAGCATCAGAAAGCATGATGATAGTGATGGATTATGACATATTGATTCAAAAAGAATCCATGGGTCTACAATGATCCTAAAAATGAAACCAACATATAAATAAACTGGGGGAGATGGGAAAGCTCTTCTTCATAGGAGAAGGATGACAAAAGTAGCAGGGATAAAAGTTAGAAAACAAACCTGCAACCATTATTGAGTAATTGATACAAATAAGAATATTTAAGCTATTGAGTGAAGATTGTTGGGTAAACAAATCTTTACAGTCTCAAAGTATCTCCCCAGAGTTGATTGAGTAATTACAAAGAGAAAAGAAAGACATCTTTATGGGAGAGAGATGCAGTGGAGAAGGTAGAGGGCCCTGCCTTCATCCAGTAATTCAAATAAACATCAACAATGATGACACACTCTGACATCAAGTGTCTCCTGGTGTAACTCCCTGAGAAGAACACAATGTCACTGGCCCACCGCTCCTGCCAAAATTGTGACATTCAAATCAAGGTCTTGAGGAAACAATCTAACAAATACAAATTGAGGGACGTTCTCAAAACAGTGGATTTTATTCTTCAAATATATCAATGTCATGAAAGACCAAGAAAGGATGAGGGCTTTCCAAATTCAAAAGAATGGGGTTTTTTACAAGAGCTTAAAAATTTATCCTAAAATTTACATAGAAAGTAAAAAAGACCCTCAGATATGCAGATGACACCACCCTTTTGGCAGAAAGTGAAGAAGAACTAAAGAGCCTCTTGATGAAAGTGAAAGATGAGAGTGAAAAAGTTGGCTTAAAGCTCAACATTCAGAAAACTAAGATCATGGCATCCGGTCCCATCACTTCATGGCAAATAGATGGGGAAGCAGTGGAAACTGGCTGACTTTATTTTTTTGGACTCTAAACTCACTGCAGATGGTGACTGCAGCCATGAAATTAAAAGATGCTTGCTCCTTGAAAGGAAGGTTATGACCAACCTAGATAGCATATTAAAAAGCAGAGACATTACTTTGCCAACAAAGGTCTGTCTCGTCAAGGCTATGGTTTTTCCAGTAGTTATGTAGGGATGTGAGAGTTGGACTATAAAGAAAGCTGAGCACCGAAGAATTGATGCTTTTGAACTGTGGTGTTGAAGTAGACTCTTGAGAGCCCCTTGAACTGCAAGGAGATCCAACCAATCCATCCTAAAGGAGATCAGTCCTGAGTGTTCATTGGAACGACTGATGTTGAAGCTGAAACTCCAATACTTTGGTCACCTGATGCTAAGAGCTGACTCATTTGAAAAGACCCTGATGCTGGGAAAGATTGAAGGTAGGAGGAGAAGGGGACGACAGAGGATGAGATGGTTGGATGGCATCACCGACTCAATGGACATGAATTTGGGTAAACTCTGGGAGTTGGTGATAAACAGGGAGGCCTGGTGTGCTGCAGTCTGCGGAGTTACAAAGAGTTGGACAGGACTGAGTGACTGAACTTAACTGAACTGAAAAAAGACCCAGGACTTCCCTGTGGTCCAGTGGCTAAGACTCTGCGCTCCCAATGCAGGGGGCATGAGTTCGATCCCTGGTCAGGGAACTAGATCTCACATGCCACAACAAAAGATTCCGCTAACTAAGACTCGGCACAGCCAATTAAATAAATACATAAACATAAATGAATGTATAAACATAAATAAATATTTCAAAAAGTAGATCCTTGACTCAGTAAGTCAACTGTAAAAAAGGAAAGCAAAAAGGGAGGATTACCCTGACAGAAATTAAGACTGACCACAAAACCATTTTAATGAAAATAGCCCTAAAACAGACCAATGGACCTATGCGACATAGAGGAGCACTTAGACTCCTATATATTCGCAAATTTAATGTAAGGTAATTTGACACCACTGATCAATAGGGGAAAGACAGATTTTTTTTAAAAAAAGATAAACAATATTGGGAAAACTGGCTTACTATGAGGAGGAAAATAAAACTGCCAGTTACCTAACACAACACAACCTATTGCAAAGACACACTGGCATTTTATGAGAGTCGTGCTTAAGGCAAGCAAGCGTATTCTGCTAAACTCGTCAGTAATCAGAGACAAGGAAACCAGAGTAACAGAAGGCTGGCTTCCCACAGTAAAGGGCTGCAAGAACCAAGATCCGGGAGGGGCAGGAAGTGGGCAGAGGCCCCTCAAAGTGTGCGGTGGGAGTGGGAGGTGGAATTCTTACTCTAGTTCCTTACTGACTCTTAAATTAGGTTCATCTCTTACGTGACTCAGCGATTCCGCCCTTGGACACCCATGGGGGTGTTCTTCGTGACCTTGTTTGTTGGTGGCTTTCCTGGGCAATGTCAAGATCGATTGATTCCAGGTCAGATACATTGGACCAGATCCTCAAGGAGCCAAAGACACCAAAGTCATGTCAAAGGAACTCAGTGTCCACCCTGAAGACGCTCCCACTGGCCAAAGACCGGCTGAGCCTTCATAACAGTGATGACCACAATTAAAAACAATCGAATATGTTTACATTCACAAGTCTATAATGATGCCAAAAAACAAGCAAGCAAAAAAAAAATATTGATTGCTTTTAGACAATACTAGGAAATGGCTTCATTATTTTGAAAGCAGATAAATAAAGGGAAAGAATCAAGTAATTATCCTGCCTTTCTGAAAAGAATTGTACCTCAGAGTTAAACCAAATAGGTGATAAAGGGACCATTCTCTTTATATATATGTGTGTGTGTGTCTCTGTGTGTGTTTATACAGACACATTTATACATGTATACATATATATATTCCATCCAACACCACAAAGAAAGAATGATACAAATGACAATATCACTGTTATGGACTGCATTTTATCCTCCTGAAATTCACAGATTGAAGCCCTAACTTCGGTGTGATGGTATTTGGAGACAGAGCCTTTATGGAGGTAATGAAGGTTAAATAAGGTTAAATGGAGTCTGGAAGTCCAAGATCAAGGTGGGTCCTGCTGGTCCCTTGCACGGCGCTGTGCAGAGGCAGCAACAAATATTTGTCAAGTTGAATGGGATGAAATTATGAGAGAGCCGGACCTCATGTGTGGTTTTTCCGCTCAAAGCCTCACCCTCTCTCACTGGGACATAAATGTCAACAGAAGACAGGGAATGAGGCATGTCGTGGTTTTTTTTTTTTCTGTGATTCATTCTCAGTTCTACATGCAGCAAAAGAAACTCCCTTTCTGGGGTCACCCAATTCACATGGAGAGAGACCCTAGAGATGTCTTCTCATGGCTGGAAACGTCTTCCGGGGAAGAGTTCAAAGATGTTGAAGTTGACAGAAATATTGCAAGAACTACTGCAAAAGTCTTCCTGGCTGCTTGCTGTGAGAATGGGGGGCCCAGAAGTTCCCAGGCGGTTTCTGGTCTTCAGAGTCTGGTTTACCTGAGACCCTGGAAGCCACGACATGTGGAAATGTGTCCTTTTCCTGAAGCACCATTGGGTCTCTGGGCACAGAGCTGGAGGAACTCCTGCAGGGGGAGGCAGTGGGAGGGCAATATGAAACAGCACTGGGCTCACTGGAGGTCCAAAGGGTCCCAGGAATGTGTTCAGTCCCAGTGTTCAGCATCTCTTGTTAGGAGAAGTCATGCGCTCTGCTGGCCTTTGTGAATCTGGGACTATTAGTGGTTTCTAGAACGCAGGCCTCGTGGGACTCAAGGCCTGCTTGATTCCTGGCCAGTCTGGATCCTTGTCCTTAGTGCTCCCTACGATACTTCAGGAGCTGAGCAGGGATGTAGGGGTGGGTTTTTGGTACGGGTTTTGGTCTTGGGGGACAGGGACACCAACACACAATGACGGGATTGCACAGTGTGGGGCCCTCAGCAGATGGAAGTGCCTCTCCTCTGCCTTCCCAGACCAGGAGGCCATGTCCAGAGATCAAGGTCATGATTTCTGTCCAAGGTCAGACCGGGGAGAGTTAGCTCATGCCTCATGGTTCTGGCTCCGGGGCTAGGAGAGCAAAGGTGAAATCATGAGAGCCCACTATGAGGGCTCCTCCAGACTAAGATCTCAGATGAAGTCACAGCATCAGAACACTGGCTCCTGGACCGACCATCCTGCTCTGCCAGGCCCTGGAGCTGGGGAGGGGCTAAGAGCCCAGGTTCCATCTCTAAGAGGCACATAACGGACATGTGAATTTAGGGAAGCTACTCCCCTGCTCTGCTTTGCTTTAACCCTCAGTGAAACCCACCCTTGTAGAGAGTTGTGAAGATTGAATGACTCGAAGCAAGAAGTGACATGAATGCACAATAACTACAGCCTCCGGACCCAGGGGGAGGGTCGGGTGGGGGTGCAGCTAGAATGCAGGCCCCACCTCCCCACAGGGGACTCTGTCTTGGAGGAAATCTCACAGCCTCTCTGTCTCCCAGCCTCAGAGTAGGGAGACTCATTCCATAATGATGCAGTGTGTGTGGAAGCACTCTGGAGGGCTGAGCACAGGCCAGGGTCCAATACAACGGTTACCGTCTGAACTGATCTGGTCTGACTCCCTCCACTCAGGGAGGAGAACAGAACACGCCACCTGAACATATGCATCTCTGGCAAACTGACCATTGTGAGTTAAAGACACGTGAGGGACACCAGATGCAAAAAGACCACCCTGACTTTCCCTTCTGTTTCTTAAAAGGGAGAGCTGAAATTCCCAGGACTTCCCTGGTGGTCCAGTGGTTAAGAATCTGTCTTGAGATGCAGAGGAAGTGGGTTCAATCCCTGGTTGTGGAACTAAGATCCCACATGCCACGGGGCAGCTAAGCCTGTCAGGGCCCACAACTACTGAGACCTTGCAACAAAAGACACTGCGTGAAGAACAAAGATCCCATGTACTGCAACTGAGACCCAACTCAGCCAAATAAATAGATAAAACAAAAACAAACAAACAAAAAAAGCCAGCTAATATATTGTACAGTAAAGTTCTTGGTGAAAATGGAAAAAAAGGGCAGGAGAGAGATGAAATTCTCAGGTGAAAGATGTCCTCCTGACCCTAGACAGAAAGAAGTGTGCTTAGTAACGGGACGGGCAGGTAAGACCAGAGAATTCTGGGCCTTGTGAAAATAACTCATCTTCCTTTAGCCTGCTCACACATTTCAGTTTCTTTTCCACAATAGCATCTCTCTGCTTTACTCTGTGTAAAAGTATGGAGGTTTTGCCCCTTCTTTGGGTCTTCATTTCGTTTTGAGGGCTCCTGTGGTTCAGTGGTAAAGAATCTGCCTGCCAATGCAGACAGGTTTGATCCCTGGGTTGGGAAGATCCCTGGAGGAGGAAATGGCATCCCACTCCAATACTCTTGCCTGGAGAATCCCATGGACAGAGGAGCTTGAAGGGCTACTGTCCATGGGGTCGCAAAGAATCAGGCACCACTTAGCGACTGTACAAAAACAACATGTCTTCTTTGGAGAAATGTCTGTTTAGTTCTTTGGCCCATTTTTTGATTGGGTCATTTATTTTTCTGGAATTGAACTGCAGGAGTTGCTTTTATATTTTTTGAGATTAATCCTTTGTCTGTTGCTTCGTTTGCTATTATTTTCTCCCATTCTGAAGGCTGTCTTTTCAACTTGCTTATAGTTTCCTTTGTTGTGCAAAAGCTTTTAAGTTTAATTAGGTCCCATTTGTTTATTTTTGCTTTTATTTCCAATATTCTGGGAGGTGGGTCATAGAGGATCCTGCTGTGATTTATGTCAGAGAGTGTTTTGCCTATGTTCTCCTCTAGGAGTTTTATAGTTTCTGGTCTTACATTTAGATCTTTAATCCATTTTGAGTTTATTTTTGTGTATGGTGTTAGAAAGTGTTCTAGTTTCATTCTTTTACCAGTGGTTGACCTGTTTTCCCAGCACAACTTGTTAAAGAGATTGTCTTTTTTCCATTGTATATCCTTGCCTCCTTTGTCAAAGATAAGGTGTCCATAGGTTCATGAATTTATCTCTGGGCTTTCTATTTTGTTCCATTGATCTATGACTGTGGCTTTGTAGTAGAGCCTGAAGTCAGGCAGGTTGATTCCTCCAGTTCCATTCTTCTTTCTCAAGATTGCTTTGGCTATTCGAGGTTTTTTTGTTATTTCCATACAAATTGTGAAATTATTTGTTCTAGTTCTGTGAAGAATACCGTTGGTAGCTTGATAGGGATTGCAATGAATTTATAGATTGCTTTGGGTAGTATAGTCATTTTGGCAATATTGATTCTTCCAACCCATGAACACGGTATATTTCTCCATCTGTGTCCTCTTTGATTTCTTTCATCAGTGTTTGATAGTTTTCTATGTATAGGTCTTTTGTTTCTTTAGGTAGATATATTCCTAAGTATTTTATTCTTTTTGTTGCAGTGGTGAATGGCATTGTTTCCTTAATTTCTCTTTCTGTTTTCTCATTGTTAGTGTATAGGAATGCAAGGGATTTCTGTGTGTTAATTTTATATCCTGCAAATTTACTATATTCATTGATTAGCTCTAGTAATTTTGTGGTAGTCTTTAGGGTTTTCTAAGTAGAGGATCATGTCAGTGAAGTAAGCCAGAAAGATTAAGACCAATACAATGTACTAATGCATATATATGGAATTTAGAAAGATGGTACCAATAACCCTATATGCAAAACAGAAAAAGAGACACAGATGTACAGAACAGACTTTTGGACTCTGTGGGAGAAGGCGAGGGTGGGATGTTTTGAGAGAACAGCATCAAAACATGTATATTACCAAGGGTGAAACAGATCACCAGCCCAGGTTGGATGCATGAGACAAGTGCTCGGGGCTGGTGCACTGGGAAGACCCAGAGGGATGGGGTGGGGAGGGAGGTGGGAAGGGTGATCGGGATGGGGAATACATGTAAATCCATGGCTGATTCATGTCAATGTATGGCAAAAACCACTACAATATTGTAAAGTAATTAGCCTCCAACTTATAAAAATAAATGGAAAAAAATTTTTTAAAAATTTCAAAAAAAACCAACATGTCATATGAAACTCCTATTAAATAAATCTGTATGCTTTCTCCTGTTGATCTGTCCTATATCAGTTTAATTCTCAAGCCCAACTGAAAACCCCTAAGAGGGCAGGAGGATCTTGCTTCCCCTACAGAAGCTAAGCCTCAGAAGGTCCCAAGTCTGCTTTCCATGGAGCTTCCATCTGGCTGGTGATTATCTGCCTCCCTCACCTGTCTGATTTTAGTCTGAGAAGTCAATTCAAGGCCTGAATCAGCCCATCCTTCTATATGAACCCCTCCCCACTAAGTTTCCATCAGAGTGTTAGCACTCCTGGGTCATGGGTGCCTGGGGACAAGGCAGAGGCCCTACTTAGGACATGACAGCACAGGTCACACAGGCAGGGTGTCCCCACAGCAGACACAGGGTGGAGCGCTGGGAAGCCAAGCTGAGAAGGATGCTGATGTCTGAGAACCTCAGAGCTGGCAGCAGGCCGGTCCTGATGCTCAGTTTGTTGATAGAGAAACTGAGGCCCAGAGCGAGAACGTGACACACAGGGACACATGGCCCCGGTGGCAACCCTGGGATGGAATTCTGGCTTGCAGTTCTGTACTCTTCCTCCCACACCTTGCCCTCAGAATGAATATTCTAGTAAGTGCAGGCTTCGACCTGAATGTGTTCATTCTGAGCTCACAAATGCCTAATCCGCTGTAACATTCCTGGTGAGGGCCTTGAATGCAGTTCAAGGAGCTAATTCCCAGGGTTATGTGTCATAAACCCAGAACTGCCCAGCTTTGGTGGTTTAAAGTGGTCCTAGTATTATAATAACATGTAATAGAATTGCTTGGCTTCCCAGGTGGCCCTAGTGGTAAAGAACCCACCGGCAAATGCAGGAGACATAAGCGACACAGGTTCGGTCCCTGGATTGGGAAGATTCCCTGGAGGAGGGCATGGCAACCCACTTCAGTATTCTTGCCTGGAGCATTCCATGGACAGAGGAGCCTGGTGGGCTACAGTCCATGGGGTTGCAGAGTCAGACACAACTGGAGCACCTGAACACAAAAACACACACATAATACTATTTATATATTAACTCCTGGCACCCTGCTTCACTGTTTGCTTTTTCTCTACATGATCTTATAACTCTCTCAACAACTCCTTGAGGCAGGTGTTAGGGTTTCCATCCTGGGGACCCAGAGTCTTAAACAGAGGGACTGAGCCACTCAGCTAGTAGTGACTGGCACCCACGGTCTCGCCCTAACCCCACAGAGGCCTCGAGAGCCCACACTCATTTGCTACCGGCCAGAGGAACGTTCTTCCTGGAGGTGGAGACAGGCTGACTACCTACAGGTGGATATACTTTGTTTGGCCTCAGACTAGTTTTAAATATATTGAGTCCACATTTCAGAATCCAGCAACTTCTTGAAAAGTGAGGATTTCTGTCTTAAAAAACAAAATCTGGAAGCCCTGGCAACACCAGGGACCCCACCCCGTTTCTCCTTCCCTCTGTTTAGGAGAGCTTCTTTCTTCGACCCGCCTGCTTTGTCTGGTTCTCGTCATCTTGACTCTGCCGGTTACTGAGCTGTGATGAGACGGCGTCTGGAAACCGCTTCAGGGCTGACAGGGCCCCATCCTGGACCAGCTGCCGGATCTTCCTCAGTCCGGAAAGAACCTCTTCTGGGGGCTCCAGCTGGGTCACAAGGAAAGAGATGTGCAGATTTGTGCACGGCTGTGTCGGCAAACATTTACGGAGGACCAGCGGCAGCCGGGCTCTGTTTGTGCTGAGGGGTGTGGAGCAGAGTGGGAATTCCTCTGCCTCAGAGCAGTCTCGGCTGAACTGGGTACAAGAGTGCCACACCTGGGTGCTCTGGGTCCAGTGCTGACCAGTTGTCCCCGAGTAGCATGTGCCCTGGGCAAGATATATCCCCACTTGGGACTTCAGCACCCACCTCCGAGGACCAAAGGGCTCGACCGACAGCTCAGGTGACTGCCCCCTTGTCTCTCCCGGAGTCCAGGTGATAAAGGTTGTGGCGGACTCTGCTCTGCATCATCTCATTTAGAGAGGTGGGCAATGAAGGCACGCTGCCCAGGGCTCCAGAGCCATCTTCAGAATGCGTATTGCTTTGTCCTGTGATTTCTTGTTTTTAATAGCACTGAAGAGTGCCCCTGGGCTGTGCTGGAGCCCACTGACTCCTGGATGGCTTACTGAGGGCACAGGTCCTGGGAACAGCAGAGGAAAATGAACACGATGAAAAGGACAGGCTGTCTGGAGTATAGGCCTTTATTAAATCCCAGAATGCTGGTAACATTTTGGGGTACAAAGAGATTTTTCTCTCTTCTGGAGCTGCCAGAAAAGGTTTAAATCAACAGCCTTTTTGCTGAGTGTTGCCTACGGTGGATAGCTTGGGGTGGTTGAGCTTCAGCCTTGTAGGAGAATCACACACAGCATATGTTTGAATGGCACTTTACAGTTTACAGAGCCTGTTCATGCTGTCTCAGTTAATCCTTACTGCAGTCCTGGGAGGAATCAGACAGAGAGGTGAGGCAAGTTGCCAGGCACAGATCAACAAAGAGGAGAAGCCAGGATTAATCCCACATCTTTTGCCTACAGGTTCAGACCTCTTCATACTATATCATGAAGTACACACAGTTAACTTGTTAGGAGACACAAGCTGGAGAATCTAAAACATATATTATTATTATTTTTTGAAAGGCTCTTGGAGGGGTTAGCATTTGAAATAGGTCTTGAAATGGCTATCAATTTTTTTTCCTATTTCAGAACATCATTGTAGACAATTTGGAAATGCACCAAACAAAAAAAGATTGATAACCCTGACACAGAGGTGCAGCGTCTATAAATCATTCACATTGTGTTTTTTAAACTAGTTGAAATCATACTTTCTATATAGTTTTGAATTTTTTTTTTCCTTTAACATACATTTTATCACATTCACTTTGAATGGGTTGAACGCCAGTGGGTGTATGATTAGGGAATTCTGGCCTAAGAACACAGCTGGAGAAAAGGTGTGGGGACAGGGAAACAAAGGGCATATTCAGCAAACAGTGAGTAATTCTTTGAGGCTAAACTTGTGACTCTATGATGAGCTGAGGTTTAGCAAGGAGTCGAGAAAGACTTTTAATGTCAGATGGTGGAGAGCCTTGAATGACACACTAGGAAATTTGTAGTTTATTCTGTTCTCCTTAAAGAATAATACATTTTACACTGTACATATTTAGAAAAAGATGAATGGAAGCATTCAGAAATAGTTCACATCCTAACTAGGCAGATGCAATTGCTCTTAGTATTTTGAAATGTATAACCTTACAGTTTTTTTCTTTACACATTTCTTTTTCTCTCCAAACGGGGACCTAAAACATGGATTCTTTTCTAATCTGATTATAATTCCATTAACATCTTTCTTGGTCACTAGAAATTCTTTTGCAATAATAGTTTTTAAATTTATGCACCAGAACTCTGCTTTTAAACAAAGTCTTACCAGGAACCTCAAAAGCCAAAAGGGAGACATAAAGCCTCTATAGAGGGATATAGAGCTACTGTGATCAGAACATGAATGGGGGCCCTGACACCTGCCTGACCCTGTAAGACACTCTGACCCCATTCTGAAAACCACTGTTGCATAACGTCATGCTTTTGGCTGCAAGGTCTGAGTACAGCATCACTTAATCAGCTTGCTCAGTTGTTTCCAATTTTTCCCTTTGTAAATTGACACTACATTCTTTGAGAGCATCCCATAATTATTTCCCAATGAAGGTTTTTGAACATGGGTGTGACATAGTCAGAGCTATTAGTGTGAATGCCAAATACAGTAAAATCTTACTTAACTGGAATTCAGCTAACCACAGTCCTTAATTAGCCGATTCTCTTTTGCTCAACTTTGGGGAACATAAAGGAAATCCTCTTCCTCCCTCCCTCTTTTTTTTTTTTTTTCTCTCTCTCAAACACATACACAAGCACACATGTACAGAATTATGAAGTAGGGATACAGTTAACAAATATATGCAATAACTGTATTTTGAAAACTACGTAACATTACTGAGAGAAATTAAAGTTGAGTGCAAATGGTGAGATACACCATACTTACGCACTAGAAGATTCAGTGTTGTTTAAAATGCCAATTCTCCCCAAAATCAATCAATAGATTCAGTACAATGACATTCAAAATATTAGCAGGGTTATTTTTTTAAATTTAATAAGAAAATTTTAAGGTTTATATGGAGGTGCAAGCCATGTAGAATAGCCAAAACAACATAGAAAAAGAGCAAAGTTGCAGGCCTTATCCAATCTAATTTCAAGATCTTTTAATACTATAAAGCTGACAGTAATTAGTACAGAATGGTATTCAAGCAAAAGTTGACATATAGACCAATGGGACAAAGTAAAAAGTCCAGAAATAGATCCACATATGTATGTGTTAGTCACTCAGTTGTGTCTGACTCTTTGTGACCCCCAGTCCTTGGGGGACTGTAGCCCACTAGGCGCCTCTGTCCATGGAATTCTCCATGCAAGAATACTGGAGTGGTTTGCCATTCCATTCTCCAGGGATTTTTCAGACCCAGGAGTCAAACCTAGGTCTCCTGCATTGCAGGCAGATTCTTTACCATCTGAGCCACCAGGGAAGCCCAGATCCACATGTATTTGTGGTCAACTGGTTTTCTAGCAAAGCTGTCAAGAAAATTAAATGGAAAAAAGCATAATTTTTTCAATAAAACGTGCTAGAATAATTCATTGGCTACATGTACAAAAGTGAACTAAAACTACAAATTTAAAAAAAATAGGATAAAACCTTAGTGATCTTGGGTTAGGCAAATATTTAAAAAATAGGACACATAAATTTAAAAAATCACTTACTTGGACTTCATCAAAATTAAAAATGTCTGCTCTTGTGAAAGCACAATTAGGAAAAAGAAAAGACAAGGCAGAGACTCGGAAACTATGTTTGCAAAACATACACAAAATAAAAGGACTTATGTCCACAATACATAATGAATTATCAATATTAAGACAAGACAAACTTAGGCAAAAAAACTGAACATCTTATCAAAAACATAGATGCCAGAAAAGCACATGAAAAGACATTCAACATCACTGGTTGTTAAGGAAATGCAAATTTAAACCAAATGGAGATACTACTACATATCAACTGTAGTGGATAGAATTTAAAAGACTTGGCAATGCCAAGTGTTGGCTAGAATGTGGAGCAACAGGTTAGCATTTATTTACAAAGTTAAATGTTCACTTACCATATGACTCAGGAATTCTACTCTTGAGCATTTTTGGTGAATAATAAAATTTGGGTAAAAATAAAATTGGTGAATTTTATTGTAAATAAATTACACTTCTACTGGCATTTGGATTCATCTTTGTTCACTTTTTTGTCATTCTTCTAGCCACTCAGTGGTCCACATTTAATGGTTCACATTTTCAATGTCTGCTAGTGTTAAGAACAATCTATTTCTGTTTGTTGTTATCTTCGTTTTTTTGAGAGAAAAAAGATGTGGGAACCTCTTTCCTTCACCCTCTTAAATGTTGAAGTCCTATAGATGATGTGAAAAATCATGGAACAAAAAGAAAAAAATTTTAAAAAGAAAAACCATGGACTGGGTCTATCCCCATCTCTTAGTGTATTAATTCTCATTTTGAGACACTACCACAATGATAAATAAGAACTCAGATCTCCCTTACTTTCTCATTTCCACTTCCCTATCCCCTCAACACAGTTATAGTCAGGATGTATTTAATTACGATTGCACAAATGCCATTCACTAGAGACCCACCTGTGGAGAAGGAAATGGCAACTCACTCCAATATTCTTGCCTGGAAAATTCCATGGACAGAGGAACCCAACGGGCTACAGTCCATGGGGTCGCAAAGAGTTGGCCACAACTGAGCACGTCAGCACAGAGACCCACCTGAACACTCTGCCCATCCCATACCACTTTCACTTTTACTGGAGTTACCATGGACAGAGGAGCCTGGCAGGCTACAGTCCATGGGGTTGCAGAGAGTTGGACATGACCGAGTGACTTTCAGTCACCCACTCATTCATCTTCCCAGGTGCCCGGTTTTCTACACACTTATCATTAATTTCTAATGCCCCAGTAAAGTCTGCTTCAATTCTGTTAGTAATGTTTTCCATAATCTCAAATATGTCATATTTATCTTATTCTTAGAGACCTTCTTCTCAGAGCCTTCCTTCCAAGGTCCCCAATTTACACAGAATGCTGTACAGACGTCATCTGGAAATTTCCATTCATCTTCATTGAGGGAATTCTTGTTGCCTCTTACACTTTGGATCCCTCACTTCCTAGATTCCAGGTATTCATTTCTTGGTTTACTCCCTCTTTTCATTGGATCACTACCTCCAGTAGTTCATTAAATGTACAAGAGAAGTAAATGATTTTCATTCTTACATGTCTGAAAATATCTTGTTCTATCCTCATCTGATGAACAGTTTCAGCTCAGTTCAGTGGCTCAGTCATGCCTGACTCTTTGCGATCCTGTGGACTGCAGATCAAAGGAGATGAACAGTTTAGCTTTATATAGAAGAGGGGACATAAGGGAGAGCATCTAAGGCATTAGTCCATTATCCACTAGATCCCAAAGCTTTGTCATTGAGAGATCTATTGGCTCTGACCCTATTCTCTT
Organism: Cervus elaphus; assembly: GCF_910594005.1. Classification (NCBI taxonomy): domain Eukaryota; kingdom Metazoa; phylum Chordata; class Mammalia; order Artiodactyla; family Cervidae; genus Cervus; species Cervus elaphus. The sequence goes on from NC_057825.1 coordinate 19,028,821, forward strand.
TTCCTCAGGAAGTTTATACTATCTTCTCTGTATTGCTGGTATTCAGAGTTGACAGTGGTGTGTCTGACTTTGGGTTTTTTCTTTCTCTCTGCTTAGCATAGCCCTTGAGTGAGCTCTTTTGAGTTGAAAGCTCATGCCATAGTTCTGAGAAAATCTCCTTGATAATTCTGTCCCCTTGGCTCACTTTCTGGTATTTCTAGTTGTTGGTTTTCAACCTCTTAGACTTACCCTCTTGCTTTATCTTTTCTCTATTTTCCATTTTTCTGTCTTTTTGTCCTGTCTTCTGGAAGTTTCTCTGAATTTACTGTTTATGTTAAATTTTTATTTTGACTCATATATGTAAGTTTTCTCTGTTTGGGGGATTTTTCTAAAGATTTTTTTTTTCCATGTACACTATATCATCCCTACTCTTTTCAGAGAGTTAGTTTGACACTCTCTCTGATTTCTCCCAGTTCTTTTTTCCATTTGTTTGTTTTGTTTTCTGTCTTTCAAGTTAGAAGCTTTCCCACATGTCTGGAGGTACTTAGCTGTCGCCTCTCACTTGGGAGCCTAGAAAGCTCTTTGCACATAAACCAGACTTGGGACCTAGGGCTTCAGTCTAATAGGACAGAAGTTCACACCAGCTCATTGTAAAGAATCCTAAATGGTGGTGTCTGGGCTCCGCTCGACAGAAGATGCTTATCTTTTGCCTGGTGTGGCTGGGGCGGGGGGTGGAGGATGTAAAACTTGCTACGGGCATTCTGGGAAGACAGAAGGGCAGCATTCAAATTTTCATTCATTTCTGAAATTTGTATCCTCCTATCCCACCTGCCCACTCTCAAAGCATCTTCAGTTACCATTGCCTCTCCTTCCATTTCCCTAGTCCTTGTGGACTTAACCCTTAAAAAATTATTGAAATAGTTGGTTTGCAATGTTGTGTTAGTTGCAGGTGTAGAGCAAATTGATTCAGTTTAACATTTTCTTCCATTAAAAGTTACTACAAGATATTGAGTGTACGTTTATAGTAGCCAGGACATGGAAGCAACCTAGATGCCCATCAGCAGACAAATGGATAAGAAAGCTGTGGTACGTATACACAATGGAATATTACTCAGCCATTAAAAAGAATACATTTGAATCAGTTCTAATGATATGGATAAAACTGGAGCCCATTATACAGAGTGAAGTAAGCCAGAAAGATAAACACCAATACAGTATACTAACGCATATATATGGAATTTAGAAAGATGGTAATGATAACCCTACATGCAGGACAGAAAAAGAGGCACAGATGTATAGAACAGACTTTTGGATTCTATGGGAGAAGGCGAGGGTGGGATGATCTGAGAGAATAGCATCAAAACATGTATATTATCAAGTGTGAAACAGATTGCCAGACCAAGTTGGATGCATGAGACAAGTGCTCGGGGCTGGTGCACTGGGATGACCGAGAAGGATGGGATGGGGAGGGAGGTGGGATGGGGGTTCAGGATGGGGAACACATGTAAATCCATGGCTGATTTATGTCAATGTATGGCAAAAACCACTACAATATTGTAAAGTAATTAGCCTCCAACTAATAAAAATAAATGGAAAAAAAAAGATATTGAGTGTAGTTCCTGTGCTATATAGTATCGGACTTAACTCTTTTACTTTACTGTTATTTTAGTGAAGTTCTGGGAGGAAAAAAAGCAAATAACGCATTATTCAATCTGGCCTATGCTGTTTCAATAATAAGGAGATGATAAGAGATTCAGAGAGGACTTGCCTTCTCTGTGGGACCCCATGACTACCCAAGTCACTGCTTCTGACTGGGTCTCTATTATATGCATATATCCTTCTCTTTTTAAGATTCTTTTCCCGTATACATCATTACAGAGTATTGAATAGAGTTTCCTGTGCTTTGCAGTAGGTACTTCATAGTTATCTATTTTATATATAGTAGTGTGTATACATCAATCCCAATTTTCCAATTTATTGGCTCTCCTCCCCTTTGCCCCTGGTGGTCACGTATGGATGTGAAAATTGGACCATAAAGAAAGCTGAGCACCAAAGAATTGATGCTTTTGAATTGTGGTGACAGAGAAGACTCTTGAGAGTTCCTTCTACTGCAAGGAAATCCAACTAGTCCATCCTAAAGGAAATAAACCCTGAATATTCATTGGGAGGACTGATGCTGAAGCTGAAGCTCCAACTCTTTGGCCACCTGATGCAGAGTCGACTCATTGGAAAAGACCCTGATGCTGGGAAAGATTGAGGACAGGAGAAGAAGGGGGCGACAGAGGATGAGATGGCATCGCCAACTCAATGGACATGAGTTTGAGCAAACTCCGGGAGATAGTGAAGGACAGGGCAGCCTGGTTTGCTGCAGTCCATGAGGTCTCAAAGAGTTGGACATGACTCAGTGACTCAACAACCTTCCCCCATGGTAACCATAAGTTTGTTTCCTATATCTATGACTCTATGTTTGGTAAATAAGTTTATTTGTACTATTTTTTTAGATTCCACATATAAGTGATATCATATATTTGTCTTTACTAGATGAAAATTTAAAACTCTTTGTATTCTAAAATTGTTTGTTTCAGGAAACCAGATCTCCATGGCTACCTTATTGATTTGTCTTATTTTTGGTGTTCCTAAGATGTCCCACCAATCTGTTTTTAAGATCTTTAAAAAAAAAGAAAAGATCGTGTCTTCCCTACTCTGGAATTGACAGCCACAGGCAGGGCTGGCTTCATGGGTGGGCAGTCTGCAGTCACAGGGAAACCCATACACAGAAGCGACCCAGGCTAAGTTTAGCACTCTGAAGTCACCGTCTTGAAATTCTTATTAGTTTTCAATCCACATTTCCAGTTTGTGCTGGGTCTCACGAACTATGTAGCTGTACTGGCCACAGGAGGGTCACAAGCCAGGACTCATCCTTCAAGGACTTTAGGGCCCGTGGCCGGAGCTACGAACACCACTGTTCTGTTAACTCTGCTTCCTGGGAGGGAGGGAGGAGCAAGACATATTTGCCTGAAGATTAGATATAGAGAAACCAACCCCCAGCAGGTTCTGCAACTTGGCTGAGATCTTATCACTCAAGATGAGAACTCCTGACTTATTTAAGCTGAGCGCCTCACATGAATCTTACAAGGCTGTTTTGCTTCTGTTTAATTGGGGCTGTGCCTTCTGGCTGTTGATGTCTTCTGACAAGGCAGCTGTGAATCCAGAGGACTTTATTCATTCATCCACTCACTAATTCTCTATGAAAACCTTTATGAAGCACCTACTCTGTCAGCAGAAAGAGTGGGCCCTTTGAAGAAGGGAGAAATGAGTTATAATGTACCCCCTCCAACTCTTGCTGGCCATGTGACCTGGTTTGACCTCCTGGGCCTCAATTTCCCTTCCCCTCTGATGAGAAGAGATGATTGCCTCCCAGCCCAGTGATGAGATAACCTGAGTAATGGGCCTTTTACAGCACCAAACACCCTGGGCCCATTGAGTATCCATTTCTTTACCCTTCTCCCCAGCATTATGAAAACCAAGGCTGTTTTAGCCTCAGTGATGGACAGACCAGGCTGAAGCAGGCCTTGGAGCCCTTGGTGGTCCACAGTTGATTCCCTCTTCCTCCAGCGGAAATATCGATGGAACCTAGGGGAGAGGGGAGGCTCATGCATATGATAGGTGTCAAGGATGGCGTTTGCTCTCTGGACTAGCCCAGTGCTTTGTTATTAGCATTTAATAGGTCCCCAGAAAGCTTTGAAGATAATAATAGGTCTCCCCTCCCTTTCAACTGATGATCTTGACGAGATATACTTATGTCTGTAATAAAATTCAGAGGTTCTCACAAGGAGCCAAGACTTGCTCTTATCTTTAAAAAAGAAAAAAACTTAAAAGTCTAGTTATGAAAATTAAACTCACAGAGAGGAGTGGCCCAGGAATGTGTGCTAAGAAATGCCTCCTCTGCAAGCTGTGCCTGTTTTGTGAGATGGATGGGGGGATGACGCAGTGAATGAAGCCTCAGGACAACTTAGGGCATTTGTAGCTCACGTACCAGCTTACAGAACATTTGAAAAAAATTAGTTGTTTTCATGTGTTTATTTGGTTGTGCTGGGTCTTAGCTGTGGCATACAGGATTTTTCAGTTGTGGCACGTGGGATCTAGTTCCCCAACCTGAGATGGAGCCCTGGGCCCCCTGAATTGGGAGTCTTAACCGTTAAGCCATACCACCAGGAAAGTCCCCAGCATCCTGTTACCACCTCACAGTCTCAGAAGGTGTCTTGGTAAAGTCATCATTTCCACATGCAGACAAGAAACCTGAGACTCAGAGAAGTGACTCGTCCAGGTCACACGGCTGGCAGGTAAGTTTCAGGGCCAAGATTCAGATCTGCACTCCTGATTGTAGTCTCTCTGCTCTGTTGCCTCCTGGAAACAGTACTTAGCTATTCCCACACTCAGCAGATCCTCTTAACTAAAATCTAGCTGAGCTGTCCTGGGCTCTAAGCCCTGGGACATTGAGAGCATCTGGGGGGGGGATGGGGTCAGGAGGCGGTGGTAGAACCAACTCGGATGCTCAGCTGTGGCCACACCCAGCAGATCGGGGGCCCCAGCCTGGCCGAGTGGTGGTCACATTCCAGAGATTTCCATGGCCTGGTCAGGTGGGAATAATGCAGCCCCTCAGGGTGGCCTCATCGGGGACCAGTCTGTCGCTCTCATCCACTCTCGGAATTCTCTGCAGCCCACTCTCCTCCTAGTCAATACTTCATTTCCATTCACATAAAAACGTGCTGCCATAGTTTACATTTTTACCCCTCTGCACCTTCCTACTCTTCCTTACAGGCCTTTATGGACTGTCAGTCCTGTTCCTCCGGCTCAGCCTTGACCCCACTCCAACTCCACTGTGATCCTTAACGCATTACTAAAGTCTTGTCAATGCCGTTTTGCATCTGGTGAAGTCCTATGCTAAGCTCAACTCTACGCTTAGCTCAATGTTGTTCAGTCACTCAATTGTGTCCGACTCTTTTCTACCCCATGGACTGCAGCACGCCAGGCCTCCCCATCCCTCAACAGTTCTCGGAGCTTTGCTCAAACTCATTTCCATCCAGTAGGTGATGCCACCCAACCATCTCATCCTCAGTCATCCCCTTCTCCTCCTACCTTCAATCTTTCCCAGCATCAGGGTCTTTTCCAATGAGTCGGCTCTTTGCATCAGGTGGCCCAAGTGTTGGAGCTTCAGCTTCAGCTTCAGTCCTTCCTATGACTATTCAGGGTTGATTTCCTTTAGGATGGACTGGCTTGATCTTCTTGCTGTCCAAGGGACCCTCAAGAGTCTCTTAATAGCATTTGGCATTTCTTCTTTCTTGAAACTCTCTTCACATGGCCCTGGTCACCACACTTCGCCCATTTTCCTCCTTCACATCAGCTGCTCCTCCTCTACCCCTTTACTAGGCTGTTCTGCTCTTCCAACCTCCAAATGTCACAGGGCCCACGTCTCAGCCAGGGGCTCTCACCTCGCATCCACTTGCTGATCTCACTCCCCAGGAGCTCTCATTTAGACCCAGGGTTTTAAATCTCATTTTTACACAATGATGCCCAAATCCACGTCTCCAGTCAGAACATCTCTGAATTCCAGGTTCACCTAGCTATCGTATTTCCTCTTGTATTTCTAATAGACGAATTAAACTTAGCATGTCCCAATCTTGATTTTCACCCCAAAGCTTCTCACAACCATCTCCGCTTCACCATTCACCTCACGGTGTCATCCTTGATTCCTCTCTTTCTCACAACTACATCTGATCCACTGTTGCTCCACTTTCAAAGTATATCTGTATCCCACTGCCCACTGTGACACTCTTAACCAAGTACAGCCCTTTCTGGCCTGGATTCCTGAAACAGCCTCCTGTGGACAGAGACTGTTCCTGCCATACCAGTGAACAGAGGACGTTGTGGCCACAAAGACATCAGTATCCCCTCTCCCCATGGCACACCCTGAGGAGGTTCAGAATGGAGAGAACAGGGTACTGGTGCTAGGTAGCTAAGGTACACATCAAAGGAACGATGTCAGTGAGCCCAGACTCTTGCATTTTCCCATACGTAAAAAAGTGCTAAATTCATTAACTTCAGTTCAGTTCAGTCACCCAGTCGTGTCTGACTCTTTACGACCCCATGAACTGCAGCACTCCAGGCCTCCCTATCCATCACCAACACCCGAAGCTTACTCAAACTCATGTCCATCAAGTCGGTGATGCCATCTCCTTCAACTACTGAAGCCGAGCACCTAGAGCCTGTGCTCTGCAATAAGAGAAGCCACCACAATGAGAAGCCCTCGCATGGCACCTAGCGAGCAGCTCCTGCTCAAGGCAACTAGAGTAAAGCCTGCGCGACAATGAAGATCTGGTACAGTCAAAAATAAAAAAATACATAAAATTATTTTTAAAAATAAAAGTCCCTTGGACAGCAGGGAGAACAAACCAGTCCATCCTAAAGGAAATCAATGCTGAATATTCATTGGAAGGACTCATGCTGAAGCTGAAGCTCCAATACTTTGGCCACTTGATGCAAAGAGATGACTCATTGAAAAAGACCCTGATGCTGGGAACGATTGTGGGCAGGAGAAGAAGAGGGCGGCAGAGGATGAGATGGCTAGATAGCATCACTGACTCAATGCACATAAATTTGAACAAGGGAGATAGTGAAGAACAGGGAAGCCTGGTGTGCTCCAGCCCATTGGATCACAAAAAGTTGGACACAACTTAGTGACCGAACAACAGTGAATGACAAAATTTTTAAAAAATGAAGTGTGAAAGGAATTATTGAACTTCTGAGGAGCTGCTAACAAGAAGATGCACCAGGGAGCATATATTCTCAACAGTAAATAATTTTTGTTATGAAAGCAATATTTTTGGTAAAACTGTATCCATACAACCAGTGAAGGAGTGGCTGCTTTGACCAGGACGATAAAAAGACTGAGATTAGGTTGCCTTCAGTGCTGTGGGCATAACCCATCCGTGGCCTCATCCACCAGCAGGAAGTGGCAGCAAAGGCTAAAGGCAGGATTGTGCTCATCACTGCAGGATGCCATGTGTGTGTTAAGTCACTCAGACATGTCCGACTCTTTGTGACCCCCATGGACTATAGCCCACCAGGCTCCTCTATCCATGGGATTCTCCAGGCAAGAATACTGGAGTGTGTTGTCATTTCCTTCTCCAGAGGGGATCTTCCTGACCTATGGATTGAACTCACTTCTCTTTTTGTTCTGCATTGGGAGGCGTTCTTTACCTCTAGCGCCACCTGGGAAGCCCAAGGTAGGTTAATGGATCTAGTTAATTTTTTTAAACACAAAACTGTTCAGCTGTCACCGGATTGCCACTGTAACCTGTAATGGGCGGAATCTCCGTGGAAGTCCTTCCTTCCACAGTGATGGTTGTGGATATCTAGTGGCAAAATGCTTAAAAAACCTATCAGGCTTACAGATAAGTTATCTTTTTTCCTTTTCACACCAAAATACAAGTATCAGATTTGGACACAGGATGACAAATGGCTGTCAGTGGTATATTGCCCAGGAGATATTTTTGAAATTGTCAATACACCTAATGGAGTAAATGGGATGTTTTAACCAAATAAGTAGCTGAGTGACTGGGTGTGTTGAGTGGCCTTATCTTTATATTTAAGATCACAGACATCCAGGGGCCCCTAATGCTGCCTGATAATTTATTAGATTTCTGGTTTAACTCTCCCATTTCCAAGAGATGTTACCTCTGACCCCTCCTCAGACCTTCCATACCCCCACCCCCTAACCCCACACTCAGCTGATGATGTCCCCTCTCACCAAAAATGATCAGAAAAGCCTTTCTGGGTATTCCCATAGTGCCTGAGTCAGCTCACACACTCTCATTTCACAGAGGAATTGTCTACAAGGCCAATCCTTCTGCTTGGCCATCTCTCAGCTCAGGGAGAGCCCCCCTGAAATTGTGCCCTCTCTCTTTTGCATCAGCACTTTTCTCTCCCTGACAGTTCATTTCCATGAGCTTATAAATGTCTTAAAGAAGTGGGCTCTTTGCAATCCTATGGACTGCAGCACACGGGCTCCTCTATCTTTCACTGTCTCCTGGAGTTTGCTCAAACTCATGTCCATTAAGTTGGTGATGCTATCTAACCATCTCATCCCCTGCCACCCCTTCTCCTTTTGCTTTCCATCTTTCTCAGCATCAGGGTCTTTTCCAGTGAGTTGGCTCTTCCCATCAGGTGGTATCGGAGTTTCAGTTTCAGCATCAAATCAGCATCAAATCAGTCCTGGTTTGATCTCCTTGAAGTCCAAGGGGCTCTCAAGAGTCTTCTCCAGCACAGTTCAAAAGCATCAATTTTTATCACTCAGCTTGCTTATGGTCCAACACTCACATCTGTACATGACTACTGGAAAAACCATACCTTTGACTATCCAGACCTTTGTTGGCAAAGTGGTGTCTCTGCTTTTTGATATGCTGTCTGGGTTTGTCATGGGGCTTCCCAGATGGTGCTAGTGGTAAAGAACCCATCTGCCTAATGCAGGAGACGCAGCTTCAATCCCTGGGTCAGAAAGATCCTCTAGAGGAAGGCACTGCAACCTACTCTATTATTCTTGCCTGGAGAATCCCATGGACAGAGGATCTGGGCAGGCTTCAATCCATAGGGTCACAAAGAGTCAGATACAACTGAAGCAATTTAGCAGGCACGAACTAGGTTTGTCATAGCTTTCCTTCCAAGGAACAAGTGTCTTTTAATTTTATGGCTACAGTCACCATCTACAGTGATTTTGGAACCCAAGAAAATAAAATCTGTCACTGTTTTCACCTTTTCCTCTTCTATTGTCATAAAGTGATGGGACTGGATACCATTATCTTAGTTTTTTTAAATGTTGAGTTTCAAACCAGGCTGGCTCTTTAGCCATAAACAAAAAGACAAAAATCCCCAATGCCATGGTGCTCATTAGTTCAGTTCAGTTCAGTCGCTCAGTTGTGTCCGACTCTTTGAGACCCCATGAATCGCAGCACGCCAGGCCTCCCTGTCCATCACCAACTCCCGGAGTTTACTCAAACTCATGTCCATCGAGTCGGTGATGCCACCCAGCCATCTCATCCTCTGTCGTCCCCTTCTCCTCCTGCCCCCAATCCCTCCCAGCATCAGGGTCTTTTCCAATGAGTCAACTCTTCAAATGAGGTGGCCAAAGTACTGGAGTTTCAGCTTCAGCATCAATCCTTCCAATGAACACCCAGGACTGATCTCCTTTAGGATGGACTGGTTGGATCGCCTTGCAGTCCAAGGGACTCTCAAGAGTCTTCTCCAACACCACAGTTCAAAAGCATCAATTTTTCGGTGCTCAGCTTTCTTTATGGTCCAACTCTCACATCCATACATGACCACTGGAAAAACCATAGCCTTGACTAGATGGACCTTTGTTGGCAAAGTAATATCTCTGCTTTTTAATATGCTATCTAGGTTGGTCATAACTTTCCTTCCAAGGAGTAAGCGTCTTTTAATTTCATGGCTGCAGTCACCACGTGCAGTGATTTTGGAGCCCCCAAAAATAAAGTCTGACAATGCTTCCACTGTTTCCCTATCTATTTCCCATGAAGTGATGGGACCAGATGCCATGATCTTAGTTTTCTGAATGTTAAGCTTTAAGCCAACTTTTTGACTCTCCTCTTTCACTTTCATCAAGAGGCTCTTTAGTTCTTCTTCACTTTCTGCCATAAGGGTGGTGTCATCTGCATATCTGAGGTTATTAATATTTCTCCCGGCAATCTTGATTCCAGCTTGTGCTTCTTCCAGCCCAGCGTTTCTCATGATGTACTCTGCATATAAGCTAAATAAGCAGGGTGACAATATACAACCTTGACATACCCCTTTTCCTATTTGGAACCAGTCTGTTGGTCCATGTCCAGTTCTAACTGTTGCTTCCTGAGGTGCATACAAATTTCTCAAGAGGTGGGTCAGGCGGTCCGGTATTCCCATCTCTTTCAGAATTTTCCACAGTTTATTGTGATCCACACAGTCAAAGGCTTTGGCATAGTCAATAAAGCAGAAATAGATGTTTTTCTGGAACTCTCTTGCTTTTTCGATGATCCAGCAGATGTTGGCAATTTGATCTCTGGTTCCTCTGCCTTTTCTAAAACCAACTTGAACATCTGGAAGTTCATGGTTCATGTATTGCTGAAGCCTGGCTTGGAGAATTTTGAGCATTACTTTACTAGCATGTGAGACGAGTACAATTGTGCGGTAGTTTGAGCATTCTTTGGGATTGGAATGAAATCTGACCTTTTCAAGTCCTGTGGCCACTGCTGAATTTTCCAAACTTGCTGGCATATTGAGTGCACCACTTTCGCAGTGTCATCATTTAGGATTTGAAATAGCTCAACTGGAATTCCATCACCCCCACTAGCTTTGTTCCTAGTGATGCTTCCTAAGGCCCACTTGACTTCACATTCCAGGATGTCTGGCTCTAGGTGAGTGATCACACCATTGTGATTATCTGGGTCATGAAGATCTCTTTTGTATAGTTCTTCTGTGTATTCTTGCCACCTCTTCTTAATATCTTCTGCTTCTGTTAGCTATCCATACTATTTCTGTCCTTTATTGTGTCCACCTTTGCATGAAATGTTCCCTTGGTATCTCTAATTTTCTTGAAGAGCTCTCTAGTCTTTCCCATTGTATTGTTTTCCTCTGTTTCTTTGCATTGATCGCTGAGGAATGCTTTCTTATCTCTCCTTGCTATTCTTTGGAATTCTGCATTCAAATGGGAATATCTTTCCTTTTCTCCTTTGCTTTTCGCTTCTCTTCTTTTCACAGCTATTTGTAAGGCCTCCTCAGACAACCATTTTGCCTTTTTGCATTTCTTTTCCATGGGGATGGTCTTGATCCCTGTCTCCTGTACAATGTCACGAACCTCCATCCATAGTTGATCAGTACACTTCAGTACTCTTGCCTTGAGAACCCCATGAACAGTATGAAAAGGCAAAATGATAGGATACTGAAAGAGAAACTCCCCAGGTCGGTAGGTACCCAATATGCTACTGGAGGTCAGTGGAGAAATAACTCCAGAAAGAATGAAGGGATGGATCCAAAGCAAAAACAACACCCAGTTGTGGATGTGACTGGTGACAGAAGCAAGGTCCGATGCCGTAAAGAGCAATATTGCATAGGAACCTGGAATGTTAGGTCCATGAATCAAGGCAAATTGGAAGTGGTCAAATAGGAGATGACAAGAGTGAATGTCGACATTCTAGGAATCAGCAAACTAAAATGGACTGGAATGGGTGAATTTAACTCAGATGACCACTATATCTACTACTGTGGGCAGGAATCCCTTAGAAGAAATGGAGTAGCCATCATGGTCAACGAAACAGTCCGAAATGCAGTACTTGGATGCAATCTCAAAAATGACAGAATGATCTCTGTTCGTTTCCAAGGCAAAACATTCAATATCATGGTAATCCAAGCCTATGCCCCAACCAGTAACGCTGAAGAAGCTGAAGTTGAATGGTTCCATGAAGACCTACAATACCTTTTAGAACTAACACCCCAAAAAGACGTCCTTTTCATTATAGGGGACTGGAATGCAAAAGTAGGAAGTCAAGAAACACCTGGAGTAACAGGCAAATTTGGCCTTGGAGTACAGAATGAAGCAGGGCAAATGCTAATAGAGCTTTGCCAAGAGAACGCACTGGTCATAGCAAACACCCTCTTCCAACAACACAAGAGAAGAAGACTCTACACATGGACATCACCAGATGGTCAACACCGAAATCAGATTGATTATATTCTTTGCAGCCAAAGATGGAGAAGCTCTATACAGTCAGCAAAAACAAGACCAGGTGCTGACTGTGGCTCAGATCATGAACTCCTTATTGACAAATTCAGACTTAAATTGAAGAAAGTAGGGAAAACCACTAGACCACTCAGGTGTGACCTAAATCAAATCCCTTATGACTATACAGTGGAAGTGAGAAATAGATTTAAGGGACTAGATCTTATAGACAGAGTGCCTGATGAACTATGGTGCTCATAGTCTAGTTCAATTACTTAAGAGTCACTCAGTCATGTCCAACTCTATGTAACACCATGAACTGTAGCCTACCAGGTTCCTCCGTTCATGGGATTTTTCAGGCAAGACTACTGGAGGGGATTGCCATTTCCTCCTCCAGGGGACTTTCCTGACCCAGGAATTGAACCCAGTTCTCCCGCATTTTGGGCAGACGCTTTACCATCTGAGCCACCAGGGAAGCCCCTGGTGAACTTTTAGTTCAATACACAACTGCTATTTAGTTGGATATTCAATTCTGTCCCCTGCCCATTATAATATTTCAACATTTGAAATCAGGGCCAGTCTTGAAAATTAGAGGCTTATAATCAAGCTGTTCATATGACAAGTCTTGGTGCTTTGAAGATAGCTAAGAGTCTGAAGTTTCAGAGCCAAGCCTGGTAAATGACAGCTGGAGAAGAGCATTTAACTAGCACCATGATAAAATAATAAGACTGAAGACTCCACTGCAGTGGTTGCCTCTTGACAGGAACTTTGTCCTGTTTATCTGTAATTTCCCAGTTCCTGGCACAGTGCCCTGACACACAGTGGCGTTTAATGACTTTGGGAAAGAAATGAATTGACAAGTGAAGAAGGAGTGAGCGAATACAGAGCTACTCCCTTGCTGATCTTAACTACTCTCACGACTTTAAATACCATCTAGGCAGAGAGTACACCCAAGAATATATCTTCAGACCAGAACTTGCCTCTGAATGCTAGACTCCTACATCCAATCACCTTCTCATCCTACCTGCACATCTTATAAGCATCTCTAACTTCATATGCCAAAGATCAAATTCCCGATTCTTCCTCTACCTCCTCCCAAACTCTTCCAACCATAGCCTGCCCCCACTCTGTCAAATATATCGTCACTCTTCCAGGTGCTCAGGACAAAAATCTTGAAGTCATACTTGACTCCCTTCTTCCTCTATAGCTGCTTGATGGACTTTTCGTCCATCAAGTTATCCCTAGGGTTCTACCTTCAAAATACACAGTTCCATGTCTACTTTTCACTGTCTCCCCTGCTTTCACCTGGCTCAAGTGGCCAGGATTATTGCAGTAGTCTCCTGACTTGCCTCCCAGCTTCTGCCTTTACCCCTGGCAGTCCATTCTCACAACAGCCAGTGTTGGTTACTTAGGCGTGTCTGAATGTTTGTGACCCCATGCACTGGAGCCCGCCAGGCTCCTCTGTCCATGGAATTTTCCAGGCAAGAATACTGGAGTGGGTTTCCACTTCCTCCTCCAGGGGATATTCCTGACCCACAGAATGAATCCGTGTCTCCTGCACTGCAGGAAGATTCTTTACTCTCTGAGCCACTGGGGAAGCCCCACAATAGACAGATTGATCTTTTAAACATGTCAGATTGTGTAAATCCTCCACCTGCTTATACAGTTTCTCTAAACCCTTACAACTGGATTTTGTCCCCACCTCATTTTCTGCTCTCCCTTTAGTTCACCATTGCAGCCACTGGCTGACCTCCTTGCTGATCCTGAAATGAACTCAGGACTAGGGCTCTGGTCCTCACTGTTCCCTCTGCTGGGAATGGTATTCCCAGCATGGTTCTTACTTCCTTGCCTCATAGGTCACCTTCTCAGTGAGAACTTTCTTGACCACTTCACTTATTTTTTTTTTTAATTAATTTTTTTTTAAATTAACTTTTATTGGTATGGTTGCTTACAGTGTTGTGTTAGTTTCTATTGTACAGTGAAGTGAATCAGCTATAGGTATCCCACATACGTGTATCCCATCCCTCTTCTTTTTGGATTTCCTTCCTATTTAGGTCACCACAGAGCATTGAGTAAGGTTCCCTGATCTATACAGTAGGTTCTCATTAGTTATTATTTACACTTAGACTTAGTATCAATAGTGCATATATACGTCAACCCCAATCTCCCAATTTTCCCACCCCTCTTTGTCCCACCCCTTGGAGTTCATACTGTTGATTACTCCATTCATACTGTGGACCACTCCATTTAAAATTGAAAACACATTATGGCTCCCATTCTCCTTTACCTGTTTTATTTTTCCCTCCTTGGCTATCATGCCCATTTAATATACCATATATTTTCATTATTTCTTTTTTCTTTCCCCACTAGATTATAATCTCTATAAAAGCAGGAATTTTTCTTTACTGGGCTCACTACTGAATCCCCAAGACCTAAAACAGCACCTGTTTAATGAAATGAATGTGTTCAATGAAGGGACAACAATGAAACTAATTCAATAACTATTTACCATGCGAGGATCCCTTGCAAGGGACTCATGGGTAGTAGCTAATTTTTACAGAGGAGGCACAGAAAAGCCATGATTAGAAACCTAGGTCTAATTCAACAATGTGTTCTTTTCTCCAGAACCCGGTACCTCTCCTGTGCTGTGAAAAGCCAGAAGGAGGTGGAGAGTCCAGAGGGGTCGGGGTCCAAGCCATGGCACCCCTCATAGCCCACATACTTAAGTGTGGCCAGGAGAGATCAGCTGTCAGTTCAGTTCAGTTCAGTCACTCAGTCATGTCCGACTCCTTGTGAACCCATGGACTGCAGCACACCAGGCTTCCCCGTCCATCACCAGCTCCCGGAGCTTACTCAAACTCATGTCCATCGAGTTGGTGATGCCATCCAACCATCTCATCCTCTGTCATCCCCTTCTCCTCCTGCCTTCTATCTTTCCCAGCATCAGGGTCTTTTCAAATGAGTGAGTTCTTCACGTCAGGTAGCCAAAGTATTGGAGTTTCAGCTTCAACATCAGTCTTTCCAATAAATATTTGGACTGATTTCCTTTACATTGATTGGTTGGATCTCCTTGCAGTCCAAGGGACTCTCAAGAGTCTTCTCCAACACCACAGTTCAAAAGCATCAATTCTTCGGTGCTCAGCTTTCTTTATAGTCCAACTCTCACATCCATACATGACTACTGGAAAAACCATAGCTTTGATGGGATGGACCTTTGTTGGCAAAGTAATGTCTCTGCTTTCTCATATGCTGTCTAGATTGGTCAAAGCTTTTCTTCCAAGGAGCAAGTAGCTTTTAATTTCATGGCTGCAGTCACCATCTGCAGTGATTTTAGAGACCCCCCAAAATAAAGTCTCTCACTGTTTCCATTGTTTCCCCACCTATTTGCCATGAAGTGATGGAACTGGATGCCATGATCCTAGTTTTCTGAATGCTGAGTTTTAAGTCAACTTTTTCACTCTCCTCTTCTACTTTCATCAAGCAGCTCTTTAGTTCGTCTTCACTTTCTACCATAAGGGTGGTGTCATCTGCATATCTGAGGTTATTGATATTTCTCCTGGCAATCTTGATTCCTGCTTGTGTTTCTTCCTGCCTGGCATTTTGCATGATGTACTCTAAACATAAGCTAAATAAGCAGAGTGACAATATACAGCCTTGACATATTCCTTTCCCAATTTGGAACCAGTTTGTGTTCCATGTCCAGTTCTAACTGTTGCTTCCTGAGGTGCATACAGGTTTCTCAGGAAGCAGGTCAGGTAGTCTGGTACTTCCATCTCTTTAAGAATTTTCCACAGTTTACTGTGATCCACACAGTCAAAGGCTTTGGCATAGTCAATAAAGCAGAAATAGATGTTTTTCTGGAACTCTCTTGCTTTTTCGATGATCCAGCAGATGTTGGCAATTTGATCTCTGGTTCCTCTGCCTTTTCTAAAACCAGCTTCAACATCTGGAAGTTCACGGTTCACGTATTGCTGAAGCATGGCCTGGAGAATTTTGAGCATTATTTTGCTAGCGTGTGAGATGAGTGCAATTGTGCAGTAGTTTGAACATTCTTTGGCACTGCCTTTCTTAGGGATTGTAATGAAAAACTGACCTTTTCAAGTCCTGTGGCCACTGCTGAATTTTCCAAACTTGCTGGCATATTGAGTGCACCACTTTCGCAGTGTCATCATTTAGGATTTGAAATAGCTCAACTGGAATTCCATCACCCCCACTAGCTTTGTTCCTAGTGATGCTTCCTAAGGCCCACTTGACTTCACATTCCAGGATGTCTGGCTCTAGGTGAGTGATCACACCATTGTGATTATCTGGGTCATGAAGATCTCTTTTGTATAGTTCTTCTGTGTATTCTTGCCACCTCTTCTTAATATCTTCTGCTTCTGTTAGCTATCCATACTATTTCTGTCCTTTATTGTGTCCACCTTTGCATGAAATGTTCCCTTGGTATCTCTAATTTTCTTAAAGAGATCTTTAGTCTTTCCCATTCTATTGTTTTCCTGTATTTGTTTGCATTGACCACTGAGGAAGGCTTTCTTATGTCTCCTTGTTAGTCTTTTGAACTCTGCATTCAGCTTTCCTTTTCTCCTTTGCCTTTAGCTTCTCTTCTTTTCTCAGTTATTTGTAAGGAAGGCCTCCTCAGACAACCGTTTCGCCTTTATGCATTTCTTTTCATTTTTTGCATTTCCCACCAGCTGTCGGAACAGACTGAATCCGTTCAGTAGTAGGCACCGCCCACCTCTTTTTTTTTTTTTACTGATTAGCTTCGGTTCCTAGAGTAGGAACGGGATGATTTCTGGGAGGGATGCCGGATTAGCGGAGCTTCCTCCCGCAGCTCGCGGAGGCTTCCCTGAGGCTGTAGGAGACGGAAATCCACAGTCAAGAGTCTGGGTTTCCGCCCGGAGGGCTCTTCCTGCCGCTCCCGGAAGCTGCGCTCGCTGCCCGGGTAACGGGTCCCGGCGGCTGAAGCGGCTGAGTTGCACAGATGGATCTGGAGGAGGCGGTGAGAAGTCCGGCTGCCGCGCGACCAGGCGACGGGGCGGGAGGGCCGTGAGGCTGAGGAGAAGGCGCCGGAGGACGCCAGCTGGCTGTGGAGGCGCTCTGGTCTCGAAGTGGGGCGGGTCAGAAAGGGATGGAGCTGGCGGGCCGCGGGTACCCGCGTGGTGGGGGAGACAGGCTGGAGCTGCTGGCTTGTTGAGGTTGTGAGTGGAGACGGGGTGAGGTGTTGATCGAGAGGGGTGTGTTTTAGGGGGAGGATGAATTTGTAGGTTTTGTGAGGTGGCCGCCCTCGTGGCTCACCTCCTCTAGACTGGACCACCCGCAGGTTCCCTTTGATGTTGGAGGTTGGGCGAGGGAGGCCGGGGGCTGGAACCAGAATGCCCCCCCAAGTAACCCCTGTAACCCCAAGTAACGTCACATCTCCCAGCACCTAGTCTTTGGGAATCCTCGTCTCGGCCTTGCGTAGGGAGGGCCAAATTCGGGTGTGAGGGCACGACCAAGATTTCACTAGTTACCAGTATGGAAGAAGTCAAGTGAAGTCGCTCAGTCGTGTCCGAGTCTTTGCCACCCCATGGACTGTAGCCCACCAGGCTCCTCCATCCATGGGATTCTCCTGGCAAGAGTATTGGAGTGGGTTGCCATTGACCTGCTTTTGAAATAAATTGGCTGTGCGTTTTGCTAGTCTTTGATGAGAATCCCTTGGACTGCACGGAGATCCAACCAGTCCATCCTAACGGAAATCAGTCCTGAATATTCACTGGAAGGACTGATGCTGAAGCTGAAACTCCAATACATTGGCCACTTGATGCAAAGAACTGACTCATTTGAAAAGACCCTGATGCTGGGAAAGATCCAAGGCTGGAGGAGAAGTGGAGGACAGAGGATGAGATGGTTGGATGGCATCACCAACTCAATGGACATGAGTTTGAGTAAACTCCAAGAGTTGGTGATGGACAGGGAGGTCTGGCATGCTGCAGTCCATGGGGTCACAAAGTCAGACACGACTGAGCGACTGAACTGAACTGAACTGATGGTGTTAGAGGAATATTGGGTAATTAGATAAATGATAATATGATTTCACACACCAAAGAGCTGAGAATTGATTATTCAGTGCCAGTCTATGTATGTACAGAAGCATCATGGTGATAGAAGGCTTTTCTCATTGTAGGTACTCAATAAATGTCTCTTGAATGATGGTTAACGGTGTGTAGATGCTGGGTTAATGAAATGAACAACTAGAACTCACCATGAGCCTGTAGAGTTATGAGTAGGGATCTTGTCTGTTTTGCTCAACGTCACATCTCCAGCACCTAGTTAAGTGTCTAGAGCATACATAGTAGGTACTCCTTGGATTGCTGAATGAGCAAATGGAAACTTGAAACAACCCTAATAAAACTCTGGTTCCTTTGTGGTGGGTTATGTGTTCTTAGTGTCCTGGAGGAAGTTCCAAATGGTATGCTGTTTCTTTTAAGTCTTCTCTATACTTAAATCTCATCATCTTTTTTCCTCACAGCATTTTCAAGTTTTATTTACTCATCTTCCTCCACCCCCCACTTTACCCCCAGCATCTTTTTTCTTCCCCTTCCCACACACTGTGTGTTTTAGAAACATTTAATAGTTTAATTCCATTTCAAACTGCTCAGACTGAACTGCTATTCTCCTTGTTTGTAGATAATAGTCTCTTTGGTATGTTTTCTATTTTCAGTGTTTCTGTACTGATAGAGTAGAATTGCAGGGAAGCCTGTACGTAGACCTGCAGGGTTTAGGTGCAGTGTGTTAAATGTGATGTTCCTTTTCTCCCACAGAGAGAGTTCAGAGAGCGCTGTTCTCAGTGTGCTGCTGTTTCTTGGGGTCTTACTGATGAAGGCAAATATTATTGCACTTCTTGCCACAATGTTACAGAAGTAAGTAACAGGTCTCATTTATGAATTTGCTTGTGCTTTAAAAATGGCAATTTCAGCATAATATATGGCATAGTACCCCCCCCCCCACCAGATTGATCTATTTTTATTACTAAGCAATGCCCAAATACCAAGAATATAAGTCATCCTCAAGTACTGACACAAGGGTTAAAGACTTCGTTAATTAGATTTAGGATGAACTTCTGAAACTATCTTGGGCCATGAATATAAGTGTTTTCCTGGTTCGGACTGTATGGTATATTTATTTGTAAGGGGAAATAATTAAACTTGCACTTGGAAGATGATAAATTTCTTTTCATTTGTTAATACTTACTTAAGAGTTTTTAATGTGCCATGATAGCATGGAGGTTTGGAAGATAGAATGTTGGAGGACTATTGGGAGTACTGGAAATATACATTGTTATCATTATGTCTTTGCACAGTGCATTACACATTATGAGTATTTTCATGTCCATTCATTTATTTCCTACTCTTAACAATGTGTGAGATGCACTATTATGCCTGTCTACTGGTAGGGCAAGTGGGCCTCATCAGGTGAATGAGTTTGCCAAAGTCTCATGGCTAGAAAGTGTTGAGGCAGGATTTGAACCTGAGGCTTCTGACTCGTGTTCATTTTATACCACCACACCTGCCTCTTAGGACAGAGGCTGACATCCTGTCCTGTGGGTCCTTGGTAAATGAGACTGCATTCACACAGGGAGTGCGAGGTCCTCTTCTGGTCACCACCACCCTCAGGACAGGACAACATAACCAAAATAATCAGAGTGTGGACAGCCTGCTGTTGAGTGGGCTAAACACACCAGGACTTTTCTCTCCGGAAGAGGATTTGCTCAAAGTCTACAGAGCCAGGAAGAGCAGATATATTTATTACCTTTGCCCTGTAGTCCTCCGGGATGTTTGAGAAAAGTGATTAACTTAGCTTGCAACTATCATTGAGACAGTCATTGTTCTTCATTCTGCTTCGCACTTGGTCACCCACAGTATTCATAAGATATGAACTCACTCAATGAAATTGTTGGGGTGATGATATGTTAATTACCTCATTTGTGGTGATGGTTTCATGGATATACATACACACACATCAGATCATACACTTTAAATATGCTCAGTTTGGTCCTTTGCTTTGATGTTTGTTGAGGCATTAACAGTTTTTGGTTTTGTACCAGCAGTGCAAATGTAAACACGATGAAGCAAGATGTCTGTAATGGACTGTCATTAGCAGATGAAGACAGCATATACTTGTTTTGGAGAAATTAAACTATTAATACATTAACTAATTGCTTTCTTTTATTTGTCTTTTGATAGTATTTCTATTTATTTCTGTCTGACAAAATCTGCTGCAGTCAGTTTTTAACTTGAAAGATCCTAATACCAGTATTTCCACATTTGAAAGATACCAGCTTTGTATGGAATAACCTGTCAAGAGTGGAACGTTCTGGATGGTGGGCACCATCTTCCTACAGGCCCAGAACCTGTCTCAGTGCCTCCCGTGTGATAGAGCTGTGTGTTGCACAACCTCAGTGGTTCTCTTGGCTTTATGGCACGTTCTTCAGATAGGAAAGTATGTGACTGGTGTGGGCTTGGCATGCCAATGTTTAAATCCACCTGGTGGGAAATGGCTGGTGAGCTGTGGTTACACCTACAGAATGGAGGTTGCGGTATAGCTTTCTGTGTTTTTCTGCTCCTTTCATTGCCCCTCAACTTACTCTTGTATGTAATTTTCATTTCCTAGATAGCCATCATCTGAAGGAAGGCCTTCTGAATTGATAAAGGAATTAGAATGTTATCTTGATTGATTTCATACAGGAAAAATATTTTGAGGTCTTAAATCTGGTCTATGTATAGACATTCTTGCAAGTATTTTGTGGATATTTAATAAAGGTGTAAGTTAAGATAGTGTGAGTTTAACAGATTTATATGATCGTAAGAGCAGATTTACTGTAGAAAATGTAGAAATGATGAAGGTGAAAGCTACAATCACCAGTGAGCTCAACATACATTTCAGTAGCTTCCATTTAGTCTTTTATATGAGAGACTGTCTGTATATGAAAGGGGCAAGGGGATATGGGTGAGTACCCCCAATCTTGTGTGAATGTGTTAATTAACTGCATAAACAGTCCACAGTATAACCATTCTCTAATTAGTTACAGCTTCAGTCAGGGTATTTAGCTTTTTTTAGCTTTTAGTTATTTTGCATTTTGTCTAATTCTTGTTTTAAGCCTTCCCCCGCCATCCCTCCCCCACCCCCACCCCCACTCTTTATAGGTTTTACCTGTTTTTGTTGGGTAATTGCTTTGTTGTGTGTTCTGAAATGTCTTACGTTCTCAATGTGGCCAACCCCATCCACCAGAACGGCTTTGAATGTGATTTCTGTGGAATACAGGGAGAATGTATTCCAAAAATCCTGTTGTTAGAGGCATTTCTTTTATTTTTAATGAAAGTTGAAGATAAATTTCATTCTAAATCTCTAACTTTAGACAAATACATAGGTAGTGTACGCTGTTGGTTAAAAATCTTCACCTTTCCCCCATCACGTAGGGCTGATGCTTTTATTAATATATTTTGGTTGTGAGAGAACCAGAATCTTAGGTCCCAGCCCTTGAGAGCACTTGGAATTGAAGACTTTGGGATAAACTGTACTCAGCAATAAGTCATTCTAAAATCCTGTCGGTCTGATTAAGAATGAAAGTAGTACTTTTATAATTTCATAAAGCTGTTTTAGAGTATGATTCAAACACGTAGAAAAGTTGGATGAAACTAATCTGTGTGTAGCTTAGGCATTGCTGACTACAATAAATACAGACATTATTTTAGTTTCAAAGTGGTTTGGGGTGGGGAAAAAAGGTGAATAAATTTGACTTTAGGATTGGGTGTCAAACAGTTAAAAACTGATTGAAAATAAAAGGTTATTCATTTGACAGTTATTTATTTAGTATGTTTAAAACTGTTCTCCGACAGCATACTATCTATAGTGAGACAGATCACCAGCCCAGGTGGGATGCATGAGACAAGTGCTCGGGCCTGGTGCACTGGGAAGACCCAGAGGAATCTGGTGGAGAGGGAGGTGGGAGGGGGGATCGGGATGGGGAATACATGTAACTCCATGGCTGATTCATGTCAATGTATGACAAAACCCACTGCAATGTTGTGAAGTAATTAGCCTCCAACTAATAAAAATAAATGAAAAAAAAAGATACATACAATATGTATGTTTAAAAATTAAGAAAATAAAGAAATGGAAAAAAGTGAAAAAAAATGACTGATAATAACGTACTTGGAAATGAACAGAATTAAAAATTGAAAATTATTAAAAAAAATAAAAACTGTTCTCCACACAGTTTTAGGTACTAAGAAGTTTTGAAGCAGAAAATAACATAAAGGCTAACCAGAGTGTTACACTTTATCTAATTTTCCCAAAATGCTACCGTCATTGGTCCTGGCATCCACGGTCTGGTTCATTATACACCCCAAAGTATGCTTGGAAATATAGTCAAGGACATGTGAAACTACCTTTGTATGGTCTTTTTTAATGGTCTGCTTCTGTTTCCTGCAGAGATCTACGGAAGTCATAGACACTGGGGCTATTCCTAATACTAAAATACAAGCCATCAACCGGGGACTTAAAAGAAAACGAAAACTTGGTAAGCTCTTTCTTCATATGTGCTTAGTATTTTTCAATCATGTTTTCATTTTCATAATTTGGGTGTGTGCAATTGGAATTTTAAATAGATTCTAACGAAGTTGCCAGAATTTTAAGCCAAAATAGAGTTAAAGTCGATAATTATTTTTGGTAAAATTGGAAACAACTTCTTAAAGCATACCCATTTTTATTCTGTTTATTGTAGATGATTTGATTTTTTTAGTGGTACAACTACTGTGCAAAAAATAATAATAGTCAAGGGAGTGTATTTCTTTGTATCTGTTGGCATATGTTTCTCTATTCTGTATCTATAATCTCTCATGATTTTCTGTGCTTTTAAAGAAAATTGCTTCTTTTCTGACATGTTTCAGCTATGGAGTTGTCAGGTTAGGCAAGTTAAATATGATACTCAGCTTTCAGAAATCCATTTCTCACAGTGATTTTGAACACACCCTTTTATAATAGGGAAAATTAATTTCCTTTAAAATAACCTCAGCATGGGTGTGCTTTGAAAGGCAATCTATTTCATTAATCCAGGGAGTACATATAATTAACCATTATTGAGAAGAATCTGAGGTGAAGTTTAGTTGATGCTTTTTATTTCTGTGACTGATTGCCTAGTTTCAGGTTTGAAATTAGACTAATGATAATGGCGGACTCTTCTACCTGAGGTAGCTTTAAGGATACACACATGAAATATATAATATGTATAAATGTTGGTGAAATAACTGCATGAAATACATTGCTGATCTTAGATAAATAACAGAGAATGCCTAGATGCCAACTCATGTTCCTGTTTAAACTTTAGTAGTGACTATTTTTATTAGGCTAAAACCTGATTAATCTTAATTAAATTTAATTAGAGTAAAACCTGATTAATTTGGACTTGGCATCTAGGTAGTAAAAACTGTATAGTTTAAGCTTAAATTGCTGAAAGAACATCAGGTGTTTCAAATTAAATGTTGAGAGTCTTATATTCAACTGCTTTGTCCTTAATTTCTTCATATGTAAAGTAAGACAGTAATACCATTTATTATAGAGAGTAGGAACCCAGACTTAGAATTTAAGATACGACTTTAGTTTGTCAGAACAGGGTGCAGGAAGGAGAGAGCACGCACGGCTGGCTATAGCGTGGGGAGTTTAAACTCCCTCACCTTTGGAACGCGTCAGAATTGCAGGCTTCTTATTTTACTCCTGTACAAACGAAGACCCTTTCCAGAAAGTGAGTTAGTCAGCAGAGGTGGGGAGACCTTGTGACCCTGAGGTTCGGGAGGGGCACAGGAATCCTCTGACTTTCTGCAGGGGAGAGGGCATCTTGGAGTCGTAGCAACAGACTTCAGAAGCATATTTTTTCAAAGAGTTGCAGTATTTGTCAACCTGGGAGGGGTAAAACGTAAGAGTCTTAACAGATTTGAGCATTTTCTTTTAACTGGTAGTTTTATTTAAACATGTAGCTTTGTCCATTCCTTCAAAATCTCTTAAGACTGTTTTGAGGTTGCAAGAAAATAACCTATTAATACTTAAAATACGTGGTGACTGGACCGAGTTCAATAAATCTTAGTTTCCTTGCTTTCAGTTTCACACTCTTACCTAGAACCATCTTGATGAAAGGAGAAAGCTGTTGAGCAGTTTGTTTTCTTTGTGTGTTCTTTTTGTACACCGTTTCCAGCGATCTTGGAACTTCCCCTCTTTGCTTTTTAGTTCATTCATTCTCCAAATCTTGGAACTTCCCCTCTTTGCTTTTTAGTTCATTCATTCTCCAAATACTCATTGTTCCCTTTCTGTGTGAGGTGGGATAGAGGAGTCGGAGGGGAAACAGTGGCTGAGTGTTGAGTATCCTTTCATTTAGGTTTCTGCTGGGCATTGTTCAGTACATTTATAAAACTTGTTTTCTTTTTTCAATGTGGTGACTAACCATTTTTCTGCCCTTACATTGATATTTCAGAAAAATTAAATTTACTTTAGCATTTGTGTACAGATTTGCCAGACTGGAAGTGAGAGTATAAGAATGGAAGCTCTACTCAGGGATATGAAAAAATTCCAGTTGAAGTGTGTGAAACACAATTGTAATTGTGCAGTAGCATTACATTTAGTAAGTAAGAAACTCAGATGTCTGAAATCTGTCATTTGTCATTTAGAGAAAGGCTGGGATTGGTATGTGTGTGAAGGTTTTCAGCACATACTTTATCAACAAGCAGAAGCCTTACAGAGCCTTGGAGTAGGCCCAGAGTTAAAGGTAAGTCCGTTTGAGTTCAGATGTTAACCTTTCATTTTGTTGTTTGAAAAACAGTAGACTTAGAGTGGAACTAAGAGTAGTAGGGTTATCAGTAATAGCATTTGGCTTATTAGAAAGAATCATTTTTCTGATGATTTTTCTTTAATCCTTTTGCAAGACCAGCAATTCCCAAAATGTGTAAATAAGCAGTACATCCAAAAGAAAGTAAGAAAGGTTTTAGTCTTCAGATAATTAGGAAACATTAGGTTAAAGTAAAATAAATAACTTTGTCCACTTATTAGTGCCTTTTATGTGTTAATGTGCTTTTTAATTTCCTAGGGGATGCAATGTGCAGTATTCACAATTTGAGAGTAAAATCCTCTGGTGTGTGTGGGAGGATGGGATGGGGGAAGTAGCATCCATCAGGACTTCTAGAAAATGCACTTTGTGCAGTGATACATTAAATCAGTGGTTTTCAAACTTGAGTGTATATCAGAATCAACTTGAAAGGCTTGTTAAAACACAGATTGCTTGACCCCATTCCAGAGTTTCTGATAAGCAGGTCTGGAGTAGGGCCCAAGGATCTGCGTTTCTAATCAGTTGCCAGGTGATACTGATGCTACTGGAGTCAGCTTAGTTGGAGAGAAGTTTCCATGTGTATGTGGAATGAGTGAATAGGACATCATATAGCACTATGCTCATAAATGAAAACGAGCAAAAAGCGAAGGAAGAAATATCAACTAGTGAAGTCACCAAGAAAAGATTGGTAAAGCAGCCTTTGCTATTCAGAGCAATGGATGTCCGCAGCAGGCAGGCAGAGTGGCCACAGGCCGGTGCACAGCCTGAGTGGTGAGCCTTAACCCTGACAGGCATTGCTTAGGTAAGCCTGCTGGTAGCCTGCAGGTTTGTGGATCTGGTTTTTCCTGGCAGAGGCATCTGATGTATGAGTGTTTTTTAATAAATGGTTTCAGGTGGTTCCACCAAAGAGCTTCAGTAGGGTTTACACCTGTATAGCTTTCTGTTGATACCTACTTCATCGAGATTAATCCTGAAAACAGTTTCTCTGAAATTAACCAATAAGTATGACTGTTTATACCTGGCCAGCTAAGTGGTGCAGGAATGGTGTGATGATAAGAACCCAGGCTCCAGAGTCAGAACTGACTCTAGATCCTATTCATGGGTCATTTTGGCCATGTTACTCAGTGTCTTCAGTGGTGAAATGTGAGCTAACAATTGTTTTGTAGGATTGTGTTAAAGCTTATGGATGCCTTGTGCCCAGTAGGTGATAAATAAATGGAAAAGCTGTTTTGTTTTGTTTTACTTTCACTTGGACAGAGGGTGGGAGGAGGAAGGGGGTGTCAGTAGGTCACTAAATGCAATAGCAACTTTGCTCCTAACTAGAAGTGTAGTCACATGTAAGTGACTTTCTTTCTCTGGATCTTAATTTACTTAACTTGTAAAAAGAAGGGATTCAACTAGGTGATTTTAAGGAACTAGTTCCTTCCTTTCCTAAAATCTAAGATTAGGAAGACTATATTCAGTGCTTCTCATATACCTGATACTGAAATGATAATTCTTTCAAGGAAATTTAAGTAAGAAAGGTAAGAATACATTTAGATGGAAACAGTATGTAAAGTACAAGAGAATAGAGGTTCTGTGATCTGGATGTGCCAGTATATTTTCATCATAACCTGAAGCATTCTTGTTTCTCTTTCACATTAGAATGAAGTTTTGCATAATTTTTGGAAGCGCTACCTTCAGAAGAGCAAGCAGGCATATTGTAAAAACCCAGTTTATCCCAGCAGAAGGAAAAGTACGGTAAGTCACACGTCTGACAAGTGGGACCAAAAGACATATCTGGTGAGAGATAGAAATGAAGATGAGGTTCAACCTTACCTCAGTTATGGTTTTCAGAGGAGTTTCAGTGAAGAGGTTTCATTTATAGTCCAGAAGGACAGGGTCAGTGATGTAGGCATTGAAATTAATTTTGACTTCTTATTTGACCAGTTGAAAAATAAATAAATTTGTGGTTAAGTTTCTAAATAGAAGTTTAAAGGAGTTTCTACCATTGTACTATTAAAAACTGTTTTGCAAATGTTATTCTTTTTGTTTGGAACACCTGCTTGCTTTACCTGGCATTTCAAGATTCAGCTCAGTTGTCATCTGGATGCTTCACCACCCCACCCCCATCCATCAAAGCAGTTATATTTTTAGCAGTTTTCTTTTCACTGCTTATTAAATGTGCCATGGATCATTTTGTTTGGAATAGGGGAGGATTCCACTGCTGGGAAATGCAGGTTTGATAAGCTTTGATGTGTTTTATGTGTGGTTCTTACTCTCTAGGACTGAGAAGGGATTCTGACTCTGTTTGACACACATTTGTTAAGAGCTTGGAAACTTGGCCCAGTGTTTCCTTGTTTGGTTAGGGTCTCATAGGTTCCACTAGCAGAGTTTAGTGAAAGAAATGAGATGTTTAGAAATTGTAGGAATGAGATGTTTAGAAATAGCAGGTAGAGCAGGAAAAACGATAGTTCAGTTTTACGCGTAAGTTTGAGACAGCTGTTGGACATCCAGGAGGAAATGTGGAGTCCTCAGATACACAAGTGTTCAGTTCAGGGGAGAGATCTGGACTAGAGATACAAATTTGGAAGCTGTCAGCTCACACTATAATCAAATCTAAAATACCATTGTTTGTAAGATGCACCATTATTTTTAAATACCCCCAAGAAAAAAGAAAATGCTGCAAATTAAATTGTGCCATGACGCTGACTGTAAGATATTCCTGATTTCAGGGATGTTAAAATATAGAGATGGGGGAGTGCACATTAGAATTGAAAACAGTATACATAGTAGATGGTATTTAAAACTACAAGACCGATGACATCCCTGAGGAGCAAAGACAGAGAAGAGGACCAAGAACTGAGCTCTGCATATTCACTGGGAGGACCCTGATGCTGGGAAAGATTGAGGGCAAAAGGAGAAGGGGGCGACAGGGTGAGGTGGTTGGATGGCGTCAGTGACTCAATGGACATGAATCTGAGCAAACTCCAGGAGATGGTAAAGGACCGGGAAGCCTGGCGTGCTGCAGTCCTTGGGGTCGCAAAGAGTCGGATACAACTTAGCGACTGAACAACAGTGAGAGGCGGAAGCGAGTGCACAGAGGGAGACGTTGCTGTAGGTGGGAGCAGGGAAGGGCGCAGAGGCCGACAGAGGGCCGAGCGTGTGGTGTGGGAGTTTCCTTAGGATTGCTCCAGTTTTCTCAGTGATCTCCATGTATCAGCCAGCTTTATGGTCGCCTGGCCCCTCGTGGGCTCACCTGTCAGAGGGTACGTGCTTGACAGAAGAAACAAGCGTTATCCTGTCCCTGGTTTCTTTTTTCTGTCTCATTCTCTGTGAGTTCCTTTAATACGAGCTTTATCTCCTCACAGTGAGATCCAGTTTCTGGCCTACATGACTGAGAGCATGGCTTTTTTGACTGTGATCAGCTCCCCAAGGTCATGTCAGTTAATGAGGCCTTTAGGTAGCTAGCCAGCTGACCTTTCTAAGGGACACTCTGACCGCTTTTTCAGCGATACACTTGTGAAAAATTAAATCATGCTAAGAGATAATGTATGATTGTCAAGCCTCAGTGTGTCTGGAGTCATTATTGACACTTGGTGTTTTTATTGGTGTTGCTGCTAGAGCTATAGGAGAGGTGTTAGTTGCAGAGAGAACTAGGCCTGTTGCGTCTGCGTGTTTCTCTGCTCGTGCCTGTTTGGCGTCCTTATCTGAGAAGCATGGCTAGGGGCTGCTGGGGAGCGAGCACGTGCAGAAGCCCGGCTCTCTTGGTCTCAGGGACCAGGCAGATGGCTGCAGATCTCTAGAGTGGCTCCTTCTCTGGTGTTTGTGATGCTCAAGCATTGTTTACAGTTTGTGGAAATGAATTATGTTGTAATTCCCATATAATCATAATTTATATTCTTTTATAAAACAGGTATTAGAAGATAATTCGAGCCATTCAGACTGGGAGAGTGAGCCTGAGCTGCTGAGTGACGTGAGTCGACTGTCTTTTGGTGAGAGTGGAGCAGAGTCTCAGCCTGATGTCCGCACTCCAAAGCCTTTCCCCATCATCAAAGCATCACACTCAGGTAAAGATGACAAACTAACACTCTGGCAATGCATCTTAGAAATAATGTAGTCCTGTCTCTTCATATTCCAAGGAAGGGAACTTGGCCTAGCAAGGAAGAATGATTTGTTGACTCATGTGGCAAGGAGAAAGGTAGACTGAATGAAATATTAGGGCAGTTTTTAAAAAGGTACATTGTTTCCTCATGAGCTTTTAGGTGTGATTTTTAAAGGGAACTAAACAGTGAGGCTTCCCAGGTGGCTTAGATGGCAAAGAATCTATCTGCAGAAGACCAGGGTTCGATCTCTGCTGGGTTGGGAAGATCCCTTGGAGAAGGGAATTTCTCCCTACTCCAGGAGCTGTTCTTGAGAATCCCATGGACAGAGGAGCCTGGCGGGCTACAGTCCCTGGGGTGTAAAGAATCAGACATGACTGAATGACTAACACTTCACTTTTCAAGCAATAAGCAGATCCAAAAAGGAGGCTAGCTGGGGTTACAGCTCAGGGGTAGAGCATTTGACTGCAAAAAGGAGGCTAGCTCAAGTAAGATAGCTGTGGGCTCAGAATTTTAGAGAAAAGTTGTAGCAGAGAACTAATAGAACTTAGCCATGTGGTAAGATAGACAGGAGTCAAAAATAAGCTGCCCAGTTTCTCTGCATAGACTAACACAGGCTGAATCAGATTACCATATTGTGTGTGTGTGTGTGTGTGTGTGTGTGTGCATGTGCATGTATGTCTTACTTTCTGGTTTAATTCCGTAATTTAAAATAGATAAGGAGTGTATTTAAGGTTACAGATACAGACCTTCTCCTCAGAGCATTTATTCATGATTTTAGTTGTTTCTACATTACTTTTAAAAATGAAAACAAAGAAACGTGGTGGAAAACAGAGAAAGATTTTATTATAGATTGTGAAGGTCTTGATGTGTGCTACTGGAGTTGTTTGGGAGATAGACTTCAAACCTCCTGGTGTTAGGAATTGTTGAAGTCTGCATTACGTGTGATTAGTAAAATTTTCAACAAAACTTTTCTAGTATGGACTGCTTCTTTGCAAGCCCCTCACCCTCCAGAGATTAAAAATTCCTTTTATCAGCATATCCACGTTTCTTTTTATCTTTTGTCGTTTCCTTTTTTTTTCCTTCAGCATATCTGCCTTTCTTGATGGACTGCACAATGACACAGTTATCAAATAAGTTAACATTTTGTGTCCAAAGAAGTTAGAATTGTAGGATAATTGGGCGGCATGGCATGTGGGGTTTCCTTTTCCATGCCTCAGGCCACCTGACTCAAATAATCTCAGAGAACTAGGACTCTGAAACCATCCAAGCCTTTTCAGTAAGACATCATGATTGTTTACCTATGTTAGGGGTTTTTGTTTGTGTGTTTGTTTCTTAGTAAATGATGATCTTTAGAGCTTTATTTTCATTTTCCTATTAAATGTAACTATTAAAACACTCATTATTAATGCAAAACATAAAATTCAGATATTCATGGGAATTCTCTGACAGTCCAGTGGTTAGAACTCAGCACTTCCACTACTGGGGCCCAGGTTTAATCCCTCGTTAGGGAACTAAGATCCTGTAAGCTGTGTAGCCTGGCCAAAAAAAAAACAAAAACAGATGTTCATAAAGAAAATAAAATCACGAGTTATTGTACCACCCCAAAATAACCACTATCACTGTATTCTTCTACATTCTAGAAGGTTTTTTATTCATATATATGTGTATATATATATATATAGAGAGAGAGACAGAGAGAAAGCACGAGTTTTGTTTTCCAAAAATGTGAACTACTTGATTCTTAAAATTTTTTTGATCAAAATTCTACATGCATGACTTGTTACACAAATAAAAATGAATTGCCGTCCACTATCTCCCTCAAATATCCCGTTTCCCAGAGGCATTCATTTTCAACTCTTTTTTAAACGCTGTATTGCTGTATCACATGCTTCTGTTACTACATCTTAATTTCTCGTTCTGCACCTGAGCGATTAAATTCCCACTATGGATGACGAAGCCTTAGCTCTTTCACTCATCCCTCACTGTCCCTCCTTACCCCCTGCCACGTAGTTACCAGCACATAATTATGAATTTCTCCTTCTCTAGCTTTTCAATGTAATTTTTTGCTTGGTCAATTTTTTTGTGCTTAAATTGTAAATGTATATAAATATTCATCAGAGCTGAGTCATATAGTTTACTATGATTACTTTTTCTGTATATGCTTTGGTTTCTCCAGAGTTGATAATTTGCTTAGTTTTCTATTTATTTATTACTAATCTGTAATCTAGGCTTCCCAGGTGGCTGAGTGGTAAGAATCTGCCCGCCAGTGCAGAAGATACGGATTTGATCCCTGGGTCGGGAAGATCCCCTCGAGAAGGAAATGGCAATCCATTCCACTGTTGTTGCCTGGAGAACCCCATGGACAGAGGAGCCTGGTGGGCTACAGTCCATGGGGTCACAAAAGAGTCAAATACGACTTAGTGAAATTATGAATCTATAATCCATGAATCTATAATCTATTACTAATGTATCTCCACACTTCCCCTCAGTTCTGGCAATCTCTCAATTCCTTATTCTGTCAATTTCATGTTCGGTAATAGATCCTAGAACTTCTGAGCTGCTTTGATCTAGAATGATGTATCTCCAGACCTCTGTCTTGGGGATCTCTTTACCACCATCCCGAGAAGTCTGTCACCTCTCTGTGGTTAAATTTCTTATTTCTTTATCTCACTTCATTTTCTTTCTTGGTTCACGCCCTCAATTTGTGGAGCATCTTTTCTTATTTTGCTGAGGATATTAATGTTATTTCCCACTGATTTGAAGATTTGACGGTAAAGCGTCTTCCTACAATGAGGGAGACCTGGGTTCAATACCTGGGTCAGGAAGATCTCCTGGAGAAGGAAATGGCAACCCACTCCAGTATTCTTGCCTGGAAAATCCCATGGACGGAGAAGCCTAGTAGGCTACAGTCTATGGGGTCACAAAGAGTCGGACATGACTGAGCGACTTCACTTTCTTTCTTTCTTTGCCTTTTTATAATAAAGGGTTTCTTCAAGTGCTTAGCAAGCCTAAGGAGGCTAGTCCTGTTTAAGAATGGACATTGAAAAGTTGATTGAAAGCTTTCTACCCACAGTAAGTCTTGTCACTTCTGCTCTGGTTTATTTTCTTGGTGAACCTCCAGCATTGTCATCAGCTGACCAGATTTTCCAGAAACATCTCTGAGTCTTTTTTTTGGAGGGTATAACCCCAGCTGTCCTGGGAACTGGGTGGGAAGAAGGCCTCAGGGGAGGAGAGGGTCTCTGGAGGAGAAACTTCCAATTTTCGGGCAAGACTGGGGAGGAGCAGTCATTTGGCTGCATGGAGCTTGGGAAGGAGTCTGGGTGTATAGCTTCTTAATCAGGCTTCCAAGCAGTCCTCCTGGTGTTGGTCCTACATCATGCACTTTCCAGGGCTACCTGGTTTAACCAGTTCCTGAGCCTTCCTTAGAGGTCCCCAGGGAAAATTATATTGAATTTTGCCTTCCCCTATTGCTGGCTGTGAATTCAGCTTTCTCCGCACTGCTAAGCAATAATCACCTCTCCATTTGCTTTTCAGCTTTTAACATTTTATTGCTGTTGTCTCTTTTTCCACGTTATTTGTTCTTATATGTATATATTTTAAAAATTTCTTTATAATTAAAGTGGGACAAAACAGAAGCTAATGTGTGTTTTCAATCTGCCATCTTAACTAGAAGTTCCTACATGTTTTTATATATGTAATATATAGAGAAGTTTTAAAAATAATGTTTTATAGAAATCTGTGCCTTTGTATATTCTTTTAAAACCATAGTCTTCAGCCTTTAGCATCCATCAGAGGGATGGTAGGGATGGAGGGCTGGTGAGCTCAATAATTTGCATCTCTACCATGTTCTCAGGTGATGCTACTATACCTGGTCCAACAACTGAACTTGGAGAACAGTCCAATGCTTTTACACAAAGCATTGTGTAAATTGTTATGCACTGTTTTCATTGCGTGGAGTTAATTAAATTTCTATTCTAGTCACTTAGGTTGTTTTAAATTGTTTTCTTATTATAAACAGTGTTGCCATAACGTGTCTTGACCCTGAACCTTTGCATGTTTTAAAAATCATTTCACTAAGATGAAATCTTTGAAGTAAAGCTGCTAGACCATTGGTCACCAAATATTTATTGGGTTCCTTCTCCACCTGGAGCCTGTTCTGAGCTCTGTGGATGCCATGGTGAGCAATACTGTCTGTCTTCAAGCTGCCTAGAGTGTCCTGGGAGGAGACACACCCAGGGACAATAAATGCACATGTGAAAAAGAATAGCGCAGTTCCTGATAAATGCTATGAAGAAAGGATCTTCAGGATTTAGAAAAGGGGATTTTGAGGGATAATTTGGAGAGTTTTTGCCCAAGAAAACTTGGAGTCTCTCAGGGTTATTCCTAGTCCTGCTTTTCTATCTACCCTCACTCCTGGCTTTAAACACTAGCTATATCCAGCAACTCTAAAATTCCTATCCTCTCAACTCTAGAATTTTATATTCAGCTGCCTACTCAGCATTTCCATTTGCATGTTTAATAAAGTCTTACACTTAACATGTGCAGGTCTGATATCTTGATTTCTCTGGTCAAGCCTGATCTTCTGCCACCTCCCTTGTCTCAGTAGGAGCATCTCCATTCTTCTTGTTGCTCAGGCCCCCAAACTGTAGACTTCTACTCATCTCCTCTTGTTTTCTCATACTTCACATCCAGTCTATCAGCAAATCTTTCTGATTCTGCCTTCAGCATGTGTCCAGGGTCCAGCTGCCCCTCACCATCTACAGGATCGCCACTCCAGCACAAGGACCCATTGCCGTGGACCTGGCATCATGGTCTCCTGTGTGCCGTCCCCTAATTCCATTCTTCATAGCAGCCAGAGTAATCTTTTAAAAATCAGAAATGAGATTATGTTGCTCTTCTGTTTAAAAGTCTCCAGAAAACTCTTATTATGCTTAGTTGAAAATCTGAAGGACAGATCATGGCCAACAAAGCCCTTTAACATTTTATTTTCTTGTCATCTAACAATTCTCTCTGGTCATCTCCTGCCACTCTTCCTCTCACCCGTGGTGCTCTAGCCACACTGGCTTCCTTGTTGTTCCTTCAAGTTGACTCTGCTGATAGACTCCCCAGATCCTTCAGCCTTACTCTCTGATTTCATCCAGGTCTCTGCTCAGGTGTCACGCTCCCCACAGGGCTTCTGGGACCACCCATGTGGGAAAGCACAGGTCTCCTCCCTTCCCCTTACTCTGTAGGCCCCTACATTACTGTTTTTCCATGTTGCTCTTAACCACTGTCTGTCAGGTTTTTTTTTTTTTTGGTCATTTACTGTCCCTCACTACTAGTATGTAAGTTTAAGGAGAAATGAGATACTGTACACAGTCATTTCCCCAGACCTGGAAGAGAAGCACAGAGTAAGATGGACAAGTATTTGTGGAATGAATGCATGAGGATGAAATAATGCTTTGGGGGAAGACGCCCGGAGCATGGGAGTGGGAGAGGTACTGCCTCAGCTATTGTTTGGAGAGCCTGTCGGAGAAGGGGACAGGGAGTTGAGGCGTGACTCAAAGGAATGACACACTTTTGCTTTGCTTAGTAGTTGTTTGTCCTTTTATTTATTTGAAAACTTGCTCCTGATCACTACAAAAAAATCCAGAAAAGACAGATAGCTCCTTAGACTCTCTCACACACCCCACTCCCACAGAGAACCAGCTCTTAACATTTTGGCCAGTTTTCTTCCAAATCATTACTGCCCTTTATTGCCAAGTTGCTCTGTGTAAAGATTCTATCACTAATTTTAAGATATTTAAAATACCTCTTTGGATTTTGCTGTTTTTCTTCTTTTCTTGTCCAAAATAGTTGCTTACACTTAAAAAAAAAATCTCCATTTGTCCCGTAAGAAACGACCTCTGTCTGTTCCGGGTCTCTTGATGGAGTAGAATATTCCCTGCGGAAGGAGAAGGGGGTCATGAAGATGAGCGTACCACGGACGCTAGCCTTCTGCTATCTGTCGTTACTTTGGCAGAGAGAGACAATTACTCTTTCAGATCTTTTGAGGTAAGCTGGGCCTCTTACGATGATGATTTTGCTGATTATCTTGTGACAGCCTGTGGATATTTTGGATTTTACCAGGAGGCTTCAATTAAGGAAGGGAAAGATTAGGTAGTTTGAATTCTGACTCTGAAATGTAATTCTCCCTGGGCTAAGAATTCATCTCCTGGGTTTCCTTATTTATATAGTGGAAATAATACTATTTATCCTACATGGGGTATTAGAGAATTTATCATCCACTGTGAATAAAATGCTTTGAAGGTGAAAAGTGACATTTAAGTACCTGCACAGTATTATTAAGTATTTTTCATTTTTAAGAGAGAAGATGAACAGATGACCTTCACATGGCAAATATTAGTAGTAAGTTATACAAAAGCATACCTTGGTGTTGTTAAGAGCTAAAAGATAGGTTGTCTGTGTTTATAAGCTAAAATGGAAAACAAAGCTATTACAAGAACCTGTTACATGGATAGTCAGCATGTACAGTTTTCAAGATTATCTGCAGGGTTTTATAGGTAATGAATAAATTATGGTATGTAAGAATATCTCATTAAATAGAAGATGTACCACAATCATTAATGTGTTCATTTTTCCTTGCTCGTTATGTGTTCTAAATGATAACATTTGAGTTTCTCAATGTGTGGAGTGATTTTCAGAGCATAGATTTGGAACCAGAACCGTGGATTCGAATCCTGGTTCTATCACTTATATGCTATAGGACCTTGAGTAAGTTATTTAATTTCTTTCCGCCTCTGTTTCCTCATTGGTAAAATGAGGTTGCTAGTAATATCTACCTCAGAGAGTTGAAACTACTCTCAGTACTTAGTACTACATGAAAAGCACATAGTGCCTGGTGCATAACAAGAACTCAGTTCTAGTTATTGTTGTTTATGTTTTCTTTATCATCATCATCATCATTGGCACTAGGCCCTTTGATTAAATAAAGTGCCTCCAGTAAATGAGAATAGTGCCTTTGAATTTGGCCACATCAACCAAATAACAAGGCTTTTCTCAGATGTGATTAACTTGACATGCAGATAGTCCATGATTCAGTGAATTTTACTGTTACGTTAAAACCTCATCTTGTTCTGTCCGCCCTCATTGGGTGATCTCACCCTTCCCCACGGCTCTAATTACCATCTGTATGATGACGACTCCCAGATCTGGATTTCCAGCCCAGACTTGTCTAGTGAGGGCCAGACCCATATATTCACATATTCAGCTGCCTGCTGGATACTCCTTCATCATCTTTCTCCTCAGTTCATCTCTTTCTCCACTGATTCCCTTCTTCATTAATACCCTGTTCCATCTCATACAGGCACCTGAGACCCATCCTTGACTCTTTCCTCTCTCTGCGTATAGTTTAATCAATATGTCCTCTCAATTATACTTCCAGAATAACTCTGAGAACCATGTTTCCCCCATTCCCTCTGTCTCTGTCTTCACCTGGGTTACTTAGCCACTTCCCAGGTGAATCTTGTGCTTCTCCTGTCCATTTGCTCCTGGTAACCCGAAGGATCTTACAGGAAGGATCATGTCACTGGAGCTGGATGAAAGGGCTAGCTGCTCTTTCTACACAAGGCAATCTGTAAGGGGGTAACAAAACTACCCTAGAAATCTAACAAGGAAGAAATAATAGTTGCCCAGAAATAATAGAGAAAATTATTTGCCCCAAAATTCTTCTCAGGGAGAATATTTTATGTGGTTAGAGGGTTGGGATAAGATCCTACACATTTGTCTGTCTCTCTCCCCCTCTTCTTCTGCCTCTCTCCTCACCCCTCTGTCTCCCTGCTTCCTTTTTTTCTTGCTTCCCACTCCAAGGGGAATTGTAAACTGCCTTCAAGAAGATTAGATCTAGTTAGCTGGAGGGCTTTTATTTTGCTCTGTGGGCCATACAAATTTGAGACCTGGTTTAATTGTTTGAAGGAATAGAAGAAAAGACTTTACCACTGGTCCTCTCTCTCTGCTTTTCTTGGAAAAGAGCTGTAAGTCACAAGTTCTCAAAGTGTGGTCCTGACCAGCAGCATCAGCAGCTTCTGGGAATTTGTTAGAAAGGCAAATTCTTGGACCCATTCTAACCTTCTGAGTCAGAAACTCTGGGAACAGGACCTGGTAATCAATCTCTGTTTTAATAAGCCCTCTGGGGATTCTAAGGGATGCTAAAGTTTGAGAACTACTATTGCTACACCCTGAATAAACTATTTAAAGAACATTGATTTGAAGGCCCTACATTATTAGCCTTTCCACAATACCCATGTATCTTATACTGATCCTGTATGTCACTTCTCTGTTAAATCCTTTAACAGCATCCTCCTTAGGATAAATTCATAACCCTTGAGGAGCCTTTAAAGGACCCTGTATTAACAATTATAATAAATAAAAACAGCCAACGTATGTTCATTCCACAGATATTCGTTGAATATCTGCTATTTGCAGGTGTTGTTTTAGAGTCCAGACCCTTGAAATACATTTGTGAACCATATAGATAGTCCCTGCTCTCCTAAAGTTTAAGACTAGAGGAGAGGACAGATAAGCAAATACATAAATATAGTAAATCAGACAAGGAAATGCTGTTCAGAAGATTGAAATAGGGTGATGTGATAGAGAATGACTAGATGGCTACTTTAGATAGGTTATTAGGGAAGGCCTCAGTGAGAAGGTGGAATTTAAACTGCACTCTGAATGAAAATAAAACCTGCTGTTGAGTATCAGAAGTACTAGCATTCCAGGTAAAGAGAGGTTGCTAGTGCCAGGCCCTAAAGCAGTTGCAAGCTCTGTATGATCCAGGAGCAGAGGAGGCTGATGTGATGGGAATGTGAATTTGAAGGAGTAGGAGGAAGATGAGGGCAAGGAGATAATAAACAGGACCAGACATAGGTCTTTGGAAACCAAGTTAGGAGTTTGGATTTTTTTTTTTAAAGTATAGTTTAAATACAGTTCACCCTTTTAAAGTATACAAGTCAGTGGTTTTCAGTATATTCACAGGGTGTGCAGCCATCACCTCTATTTCCTGGATGTATTTATCACTCCAAGAGGAAACCCATTGCCATCAGAAGTTTGCCTTTAAGTGTGATAGTAAGCCACCGAAGAGTTTAACAGGAGAGACATGAGTAGCCACCGAGGAGTTTAACAGGAGAGACATGATCTGATCTGGTTTATGTTTTCAAGATTGTTCAGGCAACTGTGAGGAAAGTGGATTCTAGGTAGACACGAATGGAAGCAGAGAGACTGGGTGGTCTTTTCTATACTTAGAGCAAGAAGTAGTGGCTTGGATTAGGGTGGTGGTGATAGAACTAGAATGAAGTGAAGGGGTTCAGGATATGTTTTGTGGGTGGACACAACTTACCTCTAATGCAGTGCTACTTAAACCACCTGTAATGAATAACTAGTTTGTTAAATTTCAGTCTGTCACAGATTGAAGCTTTTGGAAAGTACAGTGGTATTATAAGTAGAGATAGTATCTCCAGGGGTCATGACTGGAGTATTGGTTTCTTGGTTAGGAGGGGCGAATGAGACGCTGTCAGTCTACCCCACTGCTCTTCTTTTGTCTCTGTTTTTCTTTTTACCCTTTCCTCCTACCTAGCATACTGTGTATTTCACTTACTTGTTTTGTCATCTTGGTCTTCTCAGTACAATGTAAACTCCATGGGAACAAAAATATTTTATTGTTTTTTTCACTGCTGTGTCTCCCAGCCTGGAATAATGTTGGGTATATAGTACTCGATAAATTTCTGTCGAATGAATGAATGAATTGTAGATAAGTATGTATGAATATTTATTTACATTTATGTGCTAACTTCTTCAAACTCAGTAATTTACTATGACCAGTTACTATGTACCAGACGTTGAGACAGAGTGGTAAACAAGTGTTTCTTTAATTGTTATTCCAGTGACAGGTACCTACCATGTACTGTCATAGGTACTGGGGACCAATTGGAGGGCAAGGAGGTAGTCTAACAAGGAACACAGAGACCAAAAAGGTCTCCCTGAAGAAGTCATTTAAAAGATGAGTAGAAACTAATCACGTCAGAGAAACTAGGGATAGACAGAAGGAATGCCATATCTACAAGCCTGGTAAATTGACAAATAAGATAAACACACCTTTTAGAAATATTTTATCTATTTGGGCAGAAACAGAAGAGATTATTAGATAATCAACTAAATCTTGTCTCTGCACAAGGGAACAGAAATATAGATATTTTCAGGTTAATTGTCCTTAAATCTATTTGAGATATACAATGTACTCAACTGCTTCTTACCTTGTCTTTGAAATATAACATTTTCCCCTCTTTTGTTTACTTTGCCAAATCAGTACATATCTTATATTGAAACTTTTTCAAAAACACAGATTTGTTGAAGAGGAACATATTCCTTACATACATGCTTTTCAGCATTTTCCAGAAGAGATGAAATTATATGGACGTGACAAAGGAATCTTTGCCATAGAGGTAAATTATTTTCTTTTTTACTTTGTAGTCACTTATGAGACATTAGAGTAATTTGGTGATTTATATTCATCTCCTGATTTACTATTTCATGTTGAAGTTTAAAAAAGTCAACCACTTTTTGTTCTATTCAAATATGAAACATTAATCATATCTTAATAAAGAGTAGAACTATTATTTATATTTTCTTTTTGTGGTTTCTTTATTCTCTAGGCTATTCTCAAAATATAGCTTTAGTGTGAGATGTGTGCACTGCAGATAAATGTATTGTTGAGACTAAATTTCAGAAGTTTTATATAGAGAACTTGAACTAATTTCAAATTTTAAAAAACAGTGTATTTTGTTGTTATTTGCTCACTATGTTGCTTTAGAGGAAGGAACTGAAAGTTACTATGTTAGGGCTTCCTGGTGGCTCTGATGGTAAAGAATCTGCCTGCAATG
The DNA here is from genome assembly GCF_910594005.1 of Cervus elaphus. Classification (NCBI taxonomy): domain Eukaryota; kingdom Metazoa; phylum Chordata; class Mammalia; order Artiodactyla; family Cervidae; genus Cervus; species Cervus elaphus. The sequence goes on from NC_057825.1 coordinate 19,068,412, forward strand.
TGGAAGACCGGAGTCCAATCCCTGGGTCAGGAAGATCTCCTGAAGAAGAGAATGGCAAACCACTCGAGTATTCTTGCCTGGAGAATCCCATGGACAGAGGAGCCTGGCGGGCTGTAGTCCACAGGACTGCAGAGAGTCAGATAGTACTGAGCATCGGCACTTTTGTTTTGAGAGGCACTGTTTTAAGACCTTTGTTTGCATCAGTCCTCCTCTAGCTCTCTTTTCATGTTTCCAGTGGAAGATCTTCTGTTCTTTTAATTATGAGCCTTTATCACAATTTATAGTACTCAAAGGTTATATGCCCTTTGCTCTTCATCAGGTTTTCAGAGTACTTAATATTAATATTAAATATTATCCTGCATTTGCCCACTTAAGGAATTCTTTTCATAGGCTTTCTTAACCTTCACAGCCTTTACGTTGTTTTCAGTTTGTTTCAAGAGACGTTTGTGATCCTAACTAAACCTCTGCATGAGTATGGTTCACCATCTTCCCAATTATACATGTGAGTAAACACCTCAGAGTGAAGTGAAGTATTAGTCACTCAGTCATGTCCAACTCTTTATGACCCCATGGACTGGGATTCACCAGACTCTTCTGTCCATGGGATTCTCCAGGCAAGAATATCGGAGTGGGTTGTCATTTCCTTCTCCAGGGGATCTTCCTGACCCAGGGATTGAACCTGGGTCTCTGGTGGCTCAGATGGTAAAGCATCTGCCCACCGTGTGGGAGACCCAGGTTCGATCCCTGGGTCGGGAAGATCCCCTGGAGAAGGAAACGGCAACCTATCCAAGAATTCTTGCCTGGAAAATCCCATGGACGGAGGAACCTGGTAGGCTGCGGTCCATGGGGTCGCAAAGAGTCAGACATGACTGAGCGACTTCACTTTCTCCTGCATTGCAGGCAGACTCCTTACTGTCTGAGCCACCAGGGAAGCTCAAACACTTCAGAAGGTGGAACCTTTTGCCGAGGTCATTGTACACAGTAGTCTCGAACTCGAAGTACAGCCTTCTGTTCTTTTTTTTTTCCCTCATTTTGTTTTGTATTGTATAGTTTCTATGGTGATGTCTTCAAATTCACTGATCTTTACTTCTTGAATTTGTAATCTACTGTTTTTTTTCCACTATTTTTTTCATTTCAGATTCCATGTTTTTCATTGCTAGAAATTCCATTTTAGTCTTACTTTTCATTTTGCTCATTATGTTTATGTTTTCTTTTTCATCCTCCAGTTTATTGACAATATTTACAGTAGATGTTTTAAGGTTCTCATCTACTGATTCTGTTACCTCTGAGTCTGTTGACTGGTTTCTCTCCTGATTGTGTGTCGTGTTTTCCTGCTTTCCGTGCCTGGTGGTTTTGATTGGATGTAGACAGTGTGAATTTTGTGTTGATGGATGCCAGATTTTTGTTCTGCTGTATGATTAGGTAGCTTGGATATCAGTTTGATCATTTAGAAGCTTGTTTTCAAGCTTTTTTATGGCTGTTCCAGAGCTTTTATTCTTGGACTAACTTAACTCCTGCTACTAAGTGATGTCCCTCTGAAAGACTTCACCTAGTGCCCCCACTATTATGAAGCCTCTCCACTCCAGCTGGTGCCTTATGTGAGCTCTGAGAATTGTCTGGATTCATTGGGGGGAAAGATCCAGAGATTTTTTTTTTTTTTCTCCCCTGGCCTCAAGTTTTTTGCTTTTTTTTTTTTAAAGCATGCAGAGTTTGGTACTCAGCCAAAGACTGAGAGGACCCCTTTGCAGACCTCCAGAGTTCTCTGTGCATCTGCATTCTCACTCATACTGTGTCTGCAAATTATAGCCACCCCAGCCTCCAGGAACTCTAATCTCTCTCTAACTCAGCGAGACCATGGGGCTCTGTTTCACTCTCTGCTCCCTGCACTGCAGGTTGCAGACTGCCTCCAGGCAGCATCCTGCAGCCGTTTGTTTCTCTTCTTTCAGGGCATAATCATCCTGTGCTTCCTGTTTTCTAATGCCTGAAATTGTTTCATATATTTTTTCTTTAAAAAAAGAAATTATTTATTTACTGTATCGGGTCTTAGTTGCATCTTGTGGGGTCTTTTGTTGCAGCACACGGACTTTGATTGGGGCACATGGACTCAGTAGTGGCATGTAGTCTCTCTAGTTCGGGGGCGAGGAGCCGGAGCACACGGTCTCAGTCGTTGCAGCATGTGGACCCTTCAGTGGTGCCGGCTTCGGTGGTTGCAGCGCTCAGGGCATGTGAGATCTTAGTTCCCCAAATAGGAATCAAACCTGCATCCCTACATTGCAAGGCAGATTCTTAACCACTGGGCCACCAGAGGGAAGTCCCCTTATATATTTTCCCCAATTCTCTGTTTATCATGGGAAGTCAATTCCCATAGTAGTTAGTGCTTTAAGGGCAGAAATAGAAGTGTTCCAAATACTACTTTTTAGACATTTAGAAATAGAGTCAATATTCAGATGCTTTTTAGCTAATTGTTACCTAAACAGTTCTTTCTTGAATGCCTGCAAATATCCAACTGCTCATTTATTCCTGGATTTTTTTGAAAATTATAATCTCTATTCACAAATACTGTCTAATCTTTGCTTCTGAATTTTCTACCAGCTGGACCATGTTATTGGAGGATCGTGGTTATAAACTTTTGTTTATATAAAATTCTTGCCCTAATAACAATCTCTTTTGTTGACTAGTTTTAAATTAATCTTGAGTGAAGGGGCAGGAGTAAAAGAGGGGAATGATTTCTTATAGAGATTTTGATAGAAAGTATAAGTTTAAAATAATATGAGACTATATCTGGATAACAATAACTATTTTACTTTGCCTTTTTCACTTGTATCTTAGTGAGCTTTTTTTTGGAGGAATTAGCCTTTATATATATATATAATTTTTAATTGAAGGGCAATTGCTTTACAATGTTGTGTTGGTTTCTGCCATACAACAGTGTGAATCAGCCATTAGTATCCATGTGTCCCTTCTCTCTTGAACCTCCTTCCCACCCTCTACCCCACCCACCCCTCTAGGTTGTTACAGAGCACTGGGTTGAGCTCCCTGTGTTATACAGCAGCTTCCCACTGGCTATCTATTTTACATATGGTAACGTATATGTTTCAGTGTTACTTTCTCAATTTGTCCCACCCTCTCCTTCCCCCACTGGGTCTACAGGTCTGTTCTTTACCTCTGCATCTCTATTCCTGCCCTGCAAAGAGGCTCATCAGTACCATTTTTCTAGATTCCATATATATGCATTAATATACAATAATTTTTTTCTCTTTCTGACTTACTTCACTCTGTTAAAAGGCTCTAGGTTCATTCACCTCACTAGAACTGACTCAAATGTGTTCGTTTTTTATGGCTGAGTAATATTCCCTTGTATGTATGTACCACAATTTCTTTATCCATTCATCTTTTGATGGACATCTAGGTTGCTTCTGTGTCCCAGCTATTATAAATAGTGCTGCAGTGAACATTGTGGTACATGTTATCTTTTTCAATTATGGTTTTCTCAGAGTATATACCCAGTAGTGGAATTGCTGGGTTGTATGGTAGTTTTTGAAGGAATCTCCATACTGTTCTGCATAGTGGCTGTATCAATTTACATTCCTACCAACAGTGCAGGAGGGTTCCCTTTTCTCCACATCCTGTTTGTAGATTTTTCGATTATGGCCATTCGGACCAGTGTGAGGTGATACCTTATTGTAGTTTTGATTTGCATTTCTCTAATAATGAGAGATGTTGAGCACCTTTTCATGCATTTATTGGTCATCTGTATGTCTTTGAAGAAATGTCTGTTTAGGTCTTCTGTCCATTTTTTGATTGGGTTGTTTGTTCTTCTGATATTGAGCTGCTTGTATATTTTGGAGATTAATCCTTTGTCCATTGATTGCTTCATTTGCAATTATTTTTCCCATTCTGAGAGCTGTCTTTTCGTTTTGTTTATGGTTTCTTTTGCTGTGTGAAAGCTTTAAAGTTTAGTTAGGTCCCATTTGTTTTTATTTCCATTACTCTAGGAGGTGGGTCATAGAAGATCTTGCTGCAATTTATATCAAAGAGTGTTCTGCCTATGTTTTCCTCTAAGAGTTTTATAGTCTCTGATGATTACATTTAGGTGTTTAATCCATTTTTAGTTTATTTTTGTGTATTTAGTTTTATTTTGTGTATAGTTTATTTTCCTAACAAGGAAGTATTCTAATTTTATTCTTTTACATGTAGCTGTCCAGTTTTCCCAGCACCACTTATTGAAGAAATTGTCTTTTCTCCATTGTATATTCTTGCCTCCTTTGTCAAAGATAAGATGACCATAAGTGTGTGGGTTTATCTCTGGGCTTTCTTTCTAGTTCCATTGGTCCATATTTCTGTTTTTGTGCCAGTACCATACTTTCTTGATGACTGTAGCTTTATAGTATAGTCTGAAATCAGGAAGGTTGAGTCCTTCAGCTCCATTTTACTTTTTCAAGATTGCTTAGGTTGTTCAGAGTCTTTTGTGTTTCCATACAAATTATCAGATTTTTTGTTCTAGTTTTGTGAAAAATGACATTGGTAATTTGATAGGGATTGCACTGAATCTGTAGATTGCTTTAGGTAGTATAGTCATTTTAACAATATTGATTCTTTCAATCCAAGAACATGGTATATCTTTAGAGAGCTTTTTTTTTTTTTTAAATAAACTTTTATTTGGGAATAGTTTTAGATTTATAAAAAAGCTGCAAAAATAAAAATGTATCCTTTACCCAGATTCAAATTTTATTACTATTTTATCCTACAGTTTCATCCTTTGTGCTATTTTATCACTGTATCTATCTCTGGAATTCTATTTCTGAATCATTGAGGTAAGTTACATTTACATAGCACATCATCCCTAAATATTTTAGTGTATATTTTCAAAGAATAGGGATAATCTCTTCAGTTCAGTTGAGTTCAGTCACTCAGTCATGTCTGACTCTTTGCGATCCTGTGGACTGCATCATGCCAGGCCTCCTGTCCATCACCAGCTCCTGGAATTTACTCAAACTTATGTCCATTGAGTTGGTGATGCTATCCAACCATCTCATCTTCTGTTGTCCCCTTCTCCTCCTGCCCTCAATCTTTCCCAGCATCAGGGTCTTTTCAGATGAGTCAGTTCTTCACATCAGGTGGCCAGAGTATTGGAGTTTCAGCTTCAGCATTAGTCCTTCCAATGAATATTCAGGACTGATTTCCTTTAGGATGGACTGGTTGGATCTCTTCACAGTCGAAGGGACTCTCAAGAGTCTTCTCCAGCACCACAGTTCAGAAGCATCAGTTCTTCAGCATTTAACTTCCTTTATAGTCCAACTCTTACATCCATACATGACTACTGGAAAAACCATAGTTTTGAGTAGATGGACCTTTGTTGGCAAAGTAATGTCTCTGCTTTTTAATATGCTGTCTAGGTTGGTCATAACTTTCCTTCCAAGGAGCAAGTATCTTTTAGTTTCATGACTGCAGTCACCATCTGCAGTGATTTTGGAGCACAGAAAGATAAAGTCAGCCACTGTTTCCACTGTTTCCCCATCTATTTGCCATGAAGTGATGGGACCAGATGCCATGATCTTAGTTTTCTTTTACTCTCTTGTATAACTGCAATTAACTTACTAACTTTAACTTTTTATTTTTCTGGAAGCTGCACAGAATAGATATGCCACAATTACCTCACTAGTTGTCTGTTGATGGAGATTAGTGTTTAAGGATACAAGGCTAAAAGGCTAAAGAAGGAAGCTACGTGATGAGAAAAAAAGCAAACAAATAGAACTGGAAACAATCTAAATGTCTGTCACCAGAAAAAGGGATAAAATGTGACACAGTCAGACATGGTGTATTAAACAACCATAGATACAAGCAGCAGGAATGGATCTAACATTATATCGAGTGTGAAAGGCAAATCTTAGGAAACTATGTACAGTATGATGCCATTTTTATTAAGCTCAAAAAAGAAGTTAAAGTAAATATATAGGTATATTTATATGTATGATAAAACTATTTTTAAAAAAAGTTCATGTAAGCAAAATTCAGGATATTAGTTACCTCTGGAGGGAGAACCACAGAGGGAGTACTAAAGGAGGAGTCCATGGGCAGATGTAACAGTTGGTTTGTTTGTATATTCTTTGCATCCCTAGCTACTCTTTGACAGTAGGAATCACGCAGTGCTTCTGTTTGTCATCCGTAAGACTTCATGGGCTTCCATGGTGGCTCAGTGGTAAAAAATCTGCTTGGTAATGCAGGAGCTGCAAGAGATTCATGTTTGATCACTGGGTTGGGAAGATCCCCTGGAGTAGGAAATGGCTACCCACTCCAGTATTCTTGCCTGGAGAATTCCATGGACTGAGGAGCCTGGTGAGCTTTAGTCCACAGGGTCACAAAGTCAGACATGATTGAGCAGGTGCGCGCGCGCACACACACACACGTAAGACCTCATATATAGTACAATTCTGTATACGTGGAAAAGAACTCTGTTTGTTGATTAAATGATTTGAAATAGCTGAAAAACAGAATTAAATACTTTATTTAGAGAAGATTTCAAATACATTTGTTGGGGATTTTTTTCTACCTAAGTAGTAAGCTTACAGTCTGCTGCTTTTGTATTTATTATGTATCAGGGGGCTATTAAATAGTGGCATTTGGCTGAAAAAATAAAAAAGCATTCCACTGACATTTTAGTGGTAAATGCATAAGGGATGTAATTTCTGCTTATAAGTAAGGACATTTACAAACTCGATTCATGGGTGTGTCAGTATCACTCATGAAAACCGCTTGTGAGATTAATAATCTTATCAGTTCTTCGTACTGCTCACCCATGTACCGAAACCAGTAGTTAATTACCCCAGTCAGAAAGTGTATGTTTGAGGCTACATGGATGACTTTTTTTTAGAAAAATAATACCTGATATTTGCAAAGTGAAGCCAGTGATTTCATGTGAACTGTCTGTGACTTAGTTCGATCCTGTGTCAGTACCCACCCCTGGTACCCAGCGTGTTCAGCCCAGGCCTCCCCCAAACTCTACTTCCCAGGAGAAGGAATGAGAACCAAGTTCTGTACTCGCCTAAGGAAAACCGAGTAATGACAAAGGTTATGCTGTGCTTAGCTGCTCAGTCGTGTCTGACTCTTTGTGACTCCATGGACTGCAGCCCGCCAGGCTCCTCTGTCTATGGAATTCTCCAGGCAAGAACACTAGAGTGGGTTGCCATGCCCTCCTCCAGGAGATCTTCCCAACCCAGGGATCGAACCCAGGTCTCCTGCATTGCAGTTGGATTCTTTACCGACTGAGCCACCAGGGAAGCCCAATGACAAAGGTTAGCCTGCTGCAAAAATGATCATGTAACCCTGCCAAGATCAAATGGAAATTATTTGGGGATTGTCTGCTCTTCTGGATACCAGCTTCTAATATGCTTTAGTACAGATAGGTGAATTTAAATGTAGGTATTCCACAATAAGCAGAATGTTTGGAGGAGAATGTCGGTAGGTTTTTCCCAACTCTTATCCTGAGGCCAAACCAAATGAGCGTCTCCTGTTCAGTTGGTCATCGATTCATAAATTTGTATTTGTTCATAAGGTTTATCTTGGTCTGGGCAAGTCGACAGCATGTTTCTGAAATGGTCTTATCCCCAGGACCAAGACTATATTTCACATAAAGTAATGTATTCACCATAGCCTTTCAGAAGACTAGATTTTGAATATAAAAAAGTATATTTCTTGTTAATTCTGATAGATTTACAACAATTAAGATAATTCTAGCATACCAGAAATGCGAATTGAACTGTTTTATGAATTATAATGCGTGTGGAATTCATTTTATCCTTCCTCCATAAATAATACATTACAGTGCTTTGTCATCTCTTCTGACATAGTTTTATTCTTTATTAATTTCCCTTTGCCATAGAAAGTCTTATTTTAGGTTTGGGTTAACAGGTGCATGTAGCATTAGCTTTTTCTCAGCTGAATTTTTGCTTCGAAACAACAATAAGTAAGGGTGCGGCACTGTGCCTTTTTTTAATAGCAAAGCAGGAAGTTCACCTCTGACAGGGTATTGTAATCAGGTTTATCACAAGAGCCTGCTGTTGTGTAACAGAAACTCTAGCTTGTCCTTACCTGTCTTCAGGCATTGCTTCATGAAGGAAAATAAACTCAGTGGAATATTTGTGAAATTCAATAAAATGCTTTCCCAAGCACGCCATTTTTAATGCATGCTAGAACAATTGATTATAGCCTTGTGGTCTTTTAAAAAACATATTCGCCTTGGGATTTCTTAATATTGTAATTAAATGAATCTATAGCCCTCTAGAAGCCCCATGTGTCATATTTACTATACGTTTTAGACTCATCCTCCACTGTGTCTACTAATAGTACATACTCCCTCCCCCCTCTCCCCCACATTTTTCAAGAAAAGTGGAGAAGGTTTGGGATGCCTTCAGATGACTGTTTATTTAGTTGACAGGCAGCTTTTCTTCATTGTACGCTTTGCATTTGCTCACAAAAGTGCATTCACTATTCCATAGTATGTTGAAACTTTTAAATGGAAACAGCTTTTGGTTAACAAAGGAAGCATTTTCTTCCCTCCCTTCATGTCTTAGCTTTCTCTACTAAGTCTTGGCTTCTTCAGCAGCTGTACCTCCACCAGAAATGACAAAAGGTGCGATTGTTCTGGGAGATGGTGATGAAGATAATGCCAGTGGAGTTTTGTGTGTGTGGGCTGCTTGGGACTGTTTTTCTTCTGTGTTTGGTTTTGTTTTGTTTTTGTTATTCCAGAAAGTTGAGCACACCTTAAAAGAAAAAAATAAAACCAAAGGGAGGAGGGAAAAAAAGGCTTTAAAGACCCTTAAACCTTTATCCTGTGTGAACTATTTCTTTCCATTAAATTGTTCTGTTAATATTCAAGTGGGCCCCAATAACAACAAATCTGACAAAACTCACTTTATAACATAGGGGAGTGGAATCCAGAGTAGAGAGTATTGATGTGGTTTGTTTCTTCTTCCAAGCGGGCCATGGGTTTGTCTTTCTGCCATTACTCTGACTTGAGTCAAGTTCAGGAGAGGAAACAGGTGTGAAAATTAAGTTTTAGAATTTCCAACCATCTCCTTTTTCTGAGTTGTGATTCCCAACTCCTGGGAGGTAAACTGTTTCATTTTCTTTAAATTTAAAGATAACCTCCTCCTCTTTTTTTCTGCCTCTGTCTCTTCTGCTGCTTTATTTTTGAGTCAAATTTCTGAAGTGTGGTGCTGATCTGAAGCTTCATTTATTTCTAGCAAAAATCTTTCAGTTCATCTGGTAGAATAAACTAAAAATCTATTCCTTTTCAGAGACACCATCTCTGTATAGAGTAGCAGATAAGCAAATTGCTGCTTAAGCCAAAATTGGGCCTAAACAGACTTTTCTCTTACAGGTGGAATTTATTCTGCCAGTGACTTAGCAGACAGTGGAGCTACTTGTGTATTTTCAGCCTTGTTTTCTTTTTTTTTTTTTAATCTTTATGTGTTTTAAACCCACAGACCAATTTCTAAACAGTTAGTATGTAACATACATATTATTGTACCACGGTCCTTGACAGTGATTCTAAGGCCTCTCAAGAATTAGTCATTTCGTCATCCCTCACTAGACTCAGCAAGAAGCAATAAAGAGGAACCTGGAAATCCATTCTGAAGTACATCTCCAGCTTTGTGAATGTTGATCAACAACATTCTGATCTCTCTGAATGAGTGAAAAGAAAAGATGCAGTGCTGGTTCAGCCAAACCCACTGAGTGGCACTTTGCCATGATGATTCATTTTGCCTCGGAGCAATCTTACGCCCTTTGTGAAACTAGGTCCCTGTTGGTTTAAGGAAGAAAAAGACTCCTCCAGAGCTGTCAGTCACTCTCTGAGCCCCTCCAGATGACTATCTCGCTGGATCAAGCTTTAATACACTCTGAGTTTTCAAACTTTACTCCAGATTTTTTCACCCTCTTCCTCTGTAGGCCGCATGTCACTCTTGGGATTGTTTGTGCAACCTCTGTTAGAGTAATCATCTAGCAGGTTTGAAATCTGCCTGAGGGAAACTGAGAGGAGTGTAATGATAACAGGTGTTCTCAGGTTCCCTCACTCCCACTCCCTTCCAGGATTACTACTGCTAGGCAGTGTGAATAGAAACCAGCTGACGTGCTCTTTTGTTCCTGGCTTTCCGCAGCATCTTAGCCATCGCTGGAATGTGTGGGTACACTTCTCTCATCAGGCTTGTGAACTAAAACCGTCAGAGCGTCTCTTCCAGGCTCCAGGAAGGAGTGGAGAGCCGCTTCATTTTATTTTATTATTATCTTGCACAAGAATATTGTGGAGAGTTTGTTTAAACTACAACTTCCTAGACCTAGTGTTAGGGATGGATTTATGAAGTCTGGTGTGGGATTGAGGACTTTTAAATCAGCGTCTTACAAGTGGTTCTGATAGAAATATGCTCTGAACAATACAGACTAGTCTTTTCATCTCTGCCTCTGTCTGTCTTATGCTATTGCATCTTGTTCCACAAAAAAAACTTAGAGGGAAAAGTAAATTAATTCGGGGATAACCAAAGACCAATATAAAACAAAGTACTATGGAGAAGGAAATGGCAACCCACTCCAGTATTCTTGCCTGGAAAAGTCCAGGGACAGAGGAGCCTGGCGGGCTGAAGTCCATGGGGTCACATGACTGAGCATGTGTGCACGAGGGTGGAGGGAGATGGGTTGGTAGCAATAAAGTGGGAGAACTAAAAAAAAAAACAAACAAAGTACTATTATACCTAAACTAAACATGCCAAGTTTTAAACAGTATTCTAGTAGTGCTCTTATTCTACTTAACACACAGATTCCAAATGAAATATAGTACAAATGCCCAGCAACTTTTATTACATCCTTCCTTTAGGTGTATTCTATACATGCATACATTTTTCTGAAAGTCAAAATAACACTATTTCTTGGTGGCTTAGACGATAAAGCGTCTGCCTACAATGCGGGAGACCCGGGTTCAATCCCTGGATCAGGAAGATCCCCTGGAGAAGGAAATGGCAACCCACTCTAGTACTGTTGCCTGGAGAATCCCATGGACGGAGGATCCAGTTAGGCTACAGTCCATGGGGTCGCAAAGAGTTGGACACGACTGAGCGACTTCACTTCAACACAGTCGTTAAATGTTTACTGTAATTATTTTATATATCCATGTTTTGGAATCTTGTCAAAATTAGAGCCTTCTACCATTCTCCGGGCTAAGGACAATGGCACGAAAACAAAAATGTGATCCTGTGATCACATTCTCTACAACAGTGTCGTGTCATAGTCCTGCCAGTCTCCTGCCCCAGGTTGGATGCTTTGCTGAGCTGGTGGTGCAGGCCCCTAGAGTGGCCTGACTTGGGTGGAATAGGAGCAGATGTGTGGTGGGGTTAGTCCGTAGCCAAGCCCTGTAGAGCCAGTTGGGCCACCATTTCACGTGATGTTGGAGGCAGAAGGTAGCGGATGTCAGTGTGGATATTTTGTGTGTATGTGTTCAGTCGCTAAGTCATGTCCGACTCTTTGCGACCTCATGGACTGCAGCACACCAGGCTCCTCTGTCCTTCACTATTTCCCGGAGTTCGCTCAAATTCATTTCCATTAAGTCAGTGATGCCATCTAACCATCTCATCCTCTGCCGCCCTCTTCTCCTTTTGCCTTCAGTCTTTCCCAATATCAGGGTCTTTTCCAATGAGTCAGCTCTTTGCATCAGGTGGCCAAAGTATTGGAGCTTCAGCATCAACATCAGTCCTTCCAAGGAATATTCAGGACTGATTTCCTTTAGGATGGACTGGTTTGATCTCCTTGCAATTCAAGCGACTCTCAAGAGTCTTCTCCAGCACCACAGTTCGAAAGCATTAATTCTTTTTTGCTTACTAGATTCCTTTTCATTAATGATCTTACTATTACTTGTCAAGAATTTATTATCCATTAAGTTGATTTTCTGAGATAATTATTTTTCAAAGAGGAACATTCACTGCTTTAGTGTTTGTTTGCAGATAAAAGTACTTAATTTCATCTCCTACCTGCATTATTTAAAAGGATTGTATGCTAAGTCACTTTAGTCATGTCCGACTCTTTGCAGCTCCATGACTAGAATTCCTGTGTCCATGGAATTCTCCAGGCAAAAATACTGGAGTGGGTTGCCATTTCCTTCTCCAGGGGATCTTCCCGATCCAGGGATTAAACCCCAATCTCCTGCATTACAGGCAGAGTCTTTACCGTTTAAGCCACCAGAGGGGAGCAGGATTAGGGTTACCATAAATCTTGTCAGTAACATTAATTGTTAACTTGAGAAGATTCTTCAAATTCTGAGCAACTTGATGCAGATGTCTAAATGAGTTGATTTTATAAAGATAAAAAGACAGCTTTTCCCAAAGGTCACTTAGATAGAGTGTATGTTTTCATTTTTAACTTTTTTTGTGTGGCTCTTTTTGGTTTATTGCATGTAGGAGTTACACTAGTCCAAGTTAAAAAGCAAACCCAAAATTATGGTTACATTATACAGGCTGTGAGGTTTTTAAACTTGTGAGTAGGGACAGAAGGGAAATTCTACTCATTGCAGGGAAATCCTCACTTAAGCTTCAGTGAGCCAAAAGCACTTAAAATCCGTGAACCTTCAGCTGGTCATCCTTAGCCAGTCCAGTCTCCACCAGGAACTGGCATATGTTCTTGTGCTGGTCACCCTGTAACTGAATTCCTTCTCCATATTCTGGATGCTCAATTGCAGTACCTTTGCAGGCAAATTTCTTCCTAAATGTCTTCACTAGTTTCTTTTTATCATCATCATCAGCGATCTCTTAGACGGTAGTAAGGGTCTTCCTGCTGTTTCTCTATTGAATTCTTGTATGGATATAATCCTCAGTGCCGGCAGGAAGCAGATCATCACCCTCACTTACATCAGCAAAGGGTCGGAAGAGTGGAGGTTCTGGATAGGGGACATACAATATGATTCCTTTTCCCCGGTGGAAATGGCCTGCGGAAGGTGGCGGCGGGAGAAAGCGGGTTAGGGGACAGAGCCTCCATCAGGAAGCGAGGGGAGGCCGCTGAGTCCCTGGCAGCAGCTCAGTGACTGGGTCATTTTTTTCCTTTTTAAATTTACAGATTAAAATACAGTTGTTAATAGTATTTTTGTATACAAGTAGAATTACTGTACCTCATCATTTAGAACAGACTTAAAAGGCCACACTGCTATTTGGTTAGACAGAAATTTACTTTGTATTCTTCAGCTACAGGTTGATCATATGTTAATAATATAGCATAAACTAAAAGCCTTTCCTCCCTAATAAAACTCAAAAAAGTTTAGATACTGAAATACTGGTATCAAAATAAATACAATACAAAGAAGGTTGTAACCTCAGGCAAAGTAAAATTGGACATAGTTATAAATTCTGGAAATTTGCAGTTTGTTTTCTGTAATTTAAGTAAAGTCACTCAGTCATGTCCAACTCTTTGCGACCCCATGGACTATCGCCCGCCATGGAATTTCTGTCCGTGGAATTTTCCAGGCGAGAGTACTGGAGCAGGTTGCTATTTCCTTCTCCAAGGGATCTTCCCAACCCAGGGGTTGAACCCGGGTCTCCAGCATTGCAGGCAGACACTGTACCATCTGAGCCAGTACCATTATAAAGTATTCCCTTGTGCTTTATAATTGCATGTAAGCTGAATGTGCCAAAGTAACATTGAACAGAGAAGTATTTGTTCCTTCACTTGGTTCCCAAACACCTTCATACATTTAGAAAATGGGCAAGACTTGACATAGTAATATTATTGGTACAAATTGTTGGGAAACAGATTTTCACTTAGAATAAGGAAGAACTTTGTAATGATTAAATGCATTAAAAATTGAATAGACTACCTTCAGGAAAGGTATTGAGTTCCCATCACTGGAGATTTACAAGAGCTAGACATACACCTGCTAGGGGTTTTGTAAATTTAGACCAGATACCTTTAAAGGTCTTGCCAACTCTGAATTTGCTGGTTGGATGATTTCTCCTATAGGGTGATATATGAAGTGATTGTTACACAAAATAGTTTACTAAACTTTCCCTCTTAGCATGTTTTTTTAAGCGAGACATACATACAGAAAAGTGAACATATCACAAATGTACCCAACCTGATGAACTTTCATTACCTGAACCAGCCCCCTAGATCAAAAAACAACCATCTCTGCACCCCAGAAGCTCCATCCTATCCCCACTTCCAGTCGTGATCACCTGCACCCTGAGAGTAATCTCACTCTTGACTTCCAGTCAACTTTAATAAATATTGCCAAACAGATTTCCAGAATGTTTGTATTCTGGCCTAATTTTAACGAGGTCCAACCATGTCAGAAATGTCAGTTTTTCTGAAATCCCATAGATCTTAAAAAAAAAATGTTGGTTGTAGCACTCAACAGCTATCTTATCCTATAGTTATCTTTGAACACTGACCTCCTTTTCTAGAGTATATATTCCTTGAAGAGATGACTTTATTCATCTTTATATTTCCCGAAGTATCTTACATAGAATAGACTCTAAATTTAACATTTTTATGTGAATGGATAAGTAAATAAGGAAAAATTATATGTAGTATCAATGAGAAGAATGTTTGGAAATTGCAAAAATATAAATAGCATACCAAATTAGCTACAAGGGTGCTCGTAAAATGAACAGAATTAATTTATTAATATTGGCTCATACATTTTCCTGAATTCTGTAAGGTACTCTTTCTTATAGACTAACATATGAGAAAATAGAAAGCTGAATTGCACGTTTTTAACTATAAGACTTAAGCCCTGGTGTCATCTCCAACACAGAAGCGTGTGAATGTTATGTAACACTGAATTGAATCTGTTAGCTGTGAATTGGAAGGTTGGCGAGAGGGTTCTGGTTAGGGAAGGCGAGAGGGAAGTCCTGCTTTGCTGGGATTATGACGACATCGTAATTCCAGTAGGATTACAGCTTTATCCCAGATTCTTCCATGATTGGCAAGAAGTAATGGTTTTACTATATCATGGGTAAGGCCAGTAAGAATTGTTTGAGCCAGATAGAATTTTAGTGGCTTTTAAATTTATAACTATTACTGTTTAAAATAGTTCAGTGAGGATATTTGGGGTTTATGGGTGTTTCTGCTTAATGTTTTTAATCTATACTCCAAGTTTTATTCAGTGAATACATGTTATTTTTAAAATCAGAAAGTAGTTTTTAAAATAATTTATGTTGCAGAAATCACTACCTTGACTATCTCTTTCATTCCAGTCTTGGCCTAACTATGAAGTTATCTTTAAAAAAATAATTGAAGTTGCCACATTTTTAGATTTGCCGCGTTTTCCAGACATAACTGAAAACTGCTATCTTCATCCAAACATCTTGTGTATGAAATACTTGATGGAGGTCAATCTCCCTGGTAAGTGTGAGGTATATATGGTGAGTAAGCCTTGACTTATTGAATTATTATGAAAAATGTATCAAATCCTCTCAATCAGAGACTATTAGAGTCACCTGACAGGGTCCATAGTAACATGATGCTTAATTTCAAAATTCTTTCTTAAAATGTTTTGGACCATTTAAAATGGTTAAAAGGACACTATTCAGAAGTAATGAGCTCTATTTTGGGTGAGAGGGATAAGCTTGAGAGATAATGTTTGGTTTTTACAGTAAGTTTTTGCTGAATACAAGTAACACATGATTCAGTATGTATTATTAATTACTTAGGCACCTCCGCTGAAAAAGGGCAGCACTCCTTCATTTGCATGAAGCGTGATTAGTAAATAAAGAATTCTAATTTTTAAAATCCCAGAAGTTAATCTGCAGTGATATTTTTATTGTTTAGTAACATATTTCTATTTCCAGTCCCTGAGACAAATGGAGATGAAGGTCTGGTAGGATGCAAAGGCAGCCTCACTAGCCCTTGTTCACAATACACCAAGACACAGGTCACCCCAGCGGAATTCGCTGATGGAATCTATTCCTGAATTTCTTGCTAAACTAGAAATGTGAGAAATGCAGGGTTTCTATTCTTAACAGAAAATACAAACATGGCGTGACTATATTATTGCTTATGCAATATAAAAAAATGTGATTGAATTTATTTTTAATAGGAAAGGAAAAGACATGTTATATGAAAAAAACAATATACAAAACTGCATGTATAATATAATTTTAGCTATAAAAATAAACATAAATTGGAGTAACATATATACACAAATGTAAATATTAAGTCTTCTAAAATATTTTTTAAAGAGGAAAAAATAAGCTTCTCAAATGTATCATTTATTAAGCTAAGGAATGTATGCGTCTTGCTGTAACTTCAGAAGTCACTGGCTCTTTGATTAAGATTCCAGAATTTGGGAAGTCTGATTTCTGCACTTTGGCATGTTACATATATCAGTTTATTGTTTTGGATTTTGGTTTTTTGATTTACTTTCGGAGTGGTTTTTTTAAAATATGGCCAGTTCCTGTGTTCTGTTATATACTTCAAAATCCTAAGCTCATAATGGGGAACTCTTAAGATATGGAAAGAATGCAAGGAATTACCAAAATATAACTGGCTCGGGCTGGGTTATGGCAAGTGTCTAGCTCACATAGTCGCTATTGGACAGAAGTGATGGTGGCAGTGTTTTTTGACCAGTGTGTGTAACTTAATAGTATTTCTCACCTAACTCTTCCTGAGAGTAACAAGTAGAATTAAAGCCACTATAATATACAGAGAGAGACTGCTATCATCTGATGTTTTAAAGTGCTGTTTTAGAGACCATATTAAAAAGAGCCAGGATAGAGAAATTTTACTTCCCACAAAGTGTTCAATAGAAATAATTTGGAATATAGATAAAAAACTATACACAAATGTTATTGACCTTATTTGTAGTACTGAGAAACCAGAAATAAATATCCAATGGAAAGGTAATGTTTAAGTAAATATTTTGTATATTCAGTGGAACCATGTGCATCTTTTAAAATCATGTTTGTGAAGAGTATATAAAAGTATGGGAAATGTTTATGTCATAATAGAAAAGGAAATAGGCCAAATTATAAATTATATATAATATAATCATAGCTATATAAAATTAAAATATTCATGAAAATATTGGAAATAAATTTACCCAAATATTTAAGTGCTATTTCTAAGTTATAGTAATGCATTTTTTCTTTCTTCCCACTTTATGTATCTTATAAATGTCCTATACTGAGTTTGTATTATTGGGAGGAAACAGTAAACAAAATAGATCTACAAACTAAGATGTGGTGATCCCTTCAAAATTACATTCTAAAATGTGACGTTGATTGGGCTCCTACCCATGAGATTATAAGAAGACTTCTAGAATATTGCCATTTTCAAAGCTGAAAGTTTGCACTCTACAGTTCTCTTGTGCTATTGATCAAAAAGAAGAGATCTGTGTACTTGGCCCTTTTTCAAAGAGAGGTTTTCGGGTTCCCAGAAAGCTAAAAGTGGTTTTAAGCATGCTGGGGCAACGAAGGCCCCTCCTCAGTGCCTTTATGTGTGACAGTGTCGTCTCTGGAACTGGGCAGAAAGCAGCTTCCAGCGAGCGTGTCACACACACACCCTTGCTGAGTAAGCTCTGCCTCTTTGGTGGCTCTGACTGAACTCCAAATGCGTCTCTTAGTTTCGTCCCTCATTCTGGGGCTGAGGAGCCGGCCAGAGAGAACTCCTGGCAGCTTTCATAGTCATGTCTGTTTAATTTGTGGGGAACCCTGTAGAGTTTCCAAAGTGCCTTCATCTGTATTACCTCATCTGTTGAAGGTGGAAAGGGAGGACGGGTGGGTGTTCTCATCTCAGATGAAACGTGGGCAAGCTGAGTGACGCCTGGCTGCTGATGGCCAAGGCGTCATATAATACTCCAGGTCACATAATACTCCAGGTCAGAATCTTAGTTTTTCTCTCCTGTCCTGGCTTCCTTCCTCATAATTTCTTCCATTTGCTTTTTATTAGTGTGTACTTTTAGTATAAGAGAAGCAATTCAAGATATTAATTTTAAATAAATAGGGGAGACATTTTTCAAGAAATACCATTTTTATAGTAATAAAATTCTGTATTTAATACTATATATAGAGACATATATATACTGTGTGTAATATTATTTGTACTGTTACAAAAGTATTGTATACTACATTAAGAGAATAGAATCAATAGAACATAATGACTGACAGTATATAGGAAATGCAATACAACTTATTATGCTCTTGTAAATAACAACTGTTCTACTTGAATTTAATCAAAATATAGGTACTTCAGTTAGTAAGTAAAGAAATTCGCTTAGTAATTCAGTGTTTTCAAAGTATAATTCACTTGTCCTATCTTTTTAATGTTTATCCTCACCGTAATGCCTTTTACAAATGAAGAAACTGAGGTTGAGTGGCTCTAGTCTGGAGTCACAAAGCTCATGATTAGAAAGCCTAAATATATAGGCTGTAGGTGTTCTGGCTCCAAGTCCCAAGTTACTCAGCCTTGAATAATAGATGAGTCTGTGCTGAGCGTGTAATTTCTTTGGGAAAGCAGTGCAGCGGGTGAGATGCACACTGGGCCTTCCAGTGTGCTAGCCAGGCTCCCTAGCTTCCCGAGTGCATATTTTTAGAGAAGCCCTTGGTCTTACAGGAAAGTTAGTTTCAGGTAAATGCAAATTGCCGTAGAAACATAGACAAGGAGCATGGATGAAGCAATAGAAGATGGATGTGTGCCTGTGTATTCAGTGCCAAGATGTGTCCCGTAGATAGCAGGCGTTTTGGGAAGTCAGAATAGAAGATAGACCTTGCCAGGATTCAACCATTTGTTTTTCTATACACATTTCATTTTTTGGTTTATTTATACACAAAATGGTATGTCTCAGAGTTCTGGCATTGTATCATATTTTAAGATAAAGCTTATCTCGTGGATATATACATTAGTATGGTCTCATTAACAAAAGAGTTTAATTTCACATTTTTCTGTTTTATTCTTCAACAGATGAAATGCATAATTTAACCTGCCTAGTGGTAAAAGCGACTGGAATAGGAGAAGTGGATTTTCTAAGATTTGATCCTATAGCTAAAAAGGCAAAAACTGTTAAATATGATGTGCAAGCTGTAGCTGTCATTGTAGTGGCATTGAAACTGCTCTTTTTATTAGATGACAATTTAGAATGGTAAGTGTATGTCTGCCTTAGGAGGAAAAAATTGTATCATTTTCCACTAATTATTCAGAGTAAAGGACTCCACATGTTATATCTCAGTAGAAAGTAGAGACTCTCAGTTGTTATAGAACACTGACTTGTAGCAGCAACTACTCCTTACCTAATGTTTTGGCTCAGGTATTTGTTAGAGATTTCATTCTCCTTTAGTAAGTTGTTTGGATCATGTTTTCTTCCATTTTTAGGAAGCTACACATGTGTCTCATTCTCCTGAGTTTTAAAGCATCATACACAAATTCTGAACAGTCACTTAGCACTTCATCTGTGTACCTTTTGATTTCTGGCACTATGTATCTTCAAAGATCATCTGGAAAGTGAAAGAATCGTAAAATGCCAACAAAGAGTGGCAGTGTCTTCTTCCCTATTTCAGTACTTGCTTCTGCATTAAAAGTTGGCATCAGTTTCAAGTACTGTTCTATACTTTTCTTTCAAAAGAATTCAAAATTTAACTGTCTTCAAATGAATGATTTCCAAATAAATTGATTTGTTTATTTGTATCTCCAGGTCTTTGTCTAATATTGCAGAGAAATATAATGAAAAGAACAAAGAAGGTACCTTTTTTTTTTTAGTCAATCAAGTGATTGTAAAAGGTGAATTAGAAGAAGAAACTCTGAGAAATATATAAATTGTACCTTGTATCAGACTGTTTATATGTGTAATTAATATATCTTCTATTCTTGAGGAGATAATAGTCAAATCTAAGAGAAACAGACATGTAAAAAGATGGTTTCAATATGTGTAATCTAGAAAAATAGTAAAGATGATCTTATTTGCAAAGCAGAAATAGAAACACAGCTGTAGAGAAGAAACGTATGCTTACCAAAGGGGAAAAGGCAGGGGGATGGGGTGAGTTGGGAGATTGGGATTGCATATCTACACGACTGTGTATGAATAGGTCACTAATGAGAACCTGCTTAGAGCTGCGGGAGCCCTGCTCAGTGCTCTGTGGTGGCTTTAACTGGAAGAAAGTCCAGAAGAGGGGGAACACGTGTGTATGTGTGGCTGGTTCAGCAGAAACTGACCCCACAGTGTAAAGCAACTATATTCCAATTTTTTTTTAAGGTAGTTTTGGTGTAATACAGGGCCACAGTACAGGTGAGAGTTCAGAATGGAAGGGGGTGACAGCAGAGTGCTCACAAGTCATATTAGAGCGTGGAGATAGTCAGCCCCTCCAAGGGCTGGCACATAAATGTTTAGTCAGATCAGTGAATAAAGACTCAAATGAGCAACATGTGTTATAATAATGTGACATATTTGGTTAGTAATCATGGATTTCATTTCTTTCAGATAAACCATGGTTTGATTTCAGAAAATGGTACCAAGTTATGAAGAAAGCTATTGATGAGAAAAAACAAAAGTGGGAGGAAGCCAGGGCAAAGTATGTTACCTCTTCTAGCTTTAGATTCACCTACTTTATTTTTTAAGTCTATTGCTTTACATCTGAAAGCTCAAGTTTCATCAGTTCAGACTCACCAGCATTATGACCCTTTTTTCTAGAATTAACCCCTCTGCCTAACCTAACTTTTAAAAATATTTCTATTAACTATTAGTGAGTGAGTAAAAGTCGCTCAGTCGTGTCCGACTCTTTGCGACCCCATAAGCCATATAGTCCATGGAATTCTCCAGGCCAGAATACTGGAGTGGGTAGCCTTTCCCTTCTCCAGGGGATCTTCCCAACCCAAGAGTCAAACCGGGGTCTCCTGCATTGCAGGCGGATTCTTTACCAACTGAGCTATCAGGGAAGCCCCATAATGTCCTTTTAGGGGCGTCCCTGGTGGTCTAATGGTTAAAACTCCACACTGCCAATGCAAGGGAGGTGAGATCCATCCCTGGTCAGGGAACTAAGATCCCACATGCCACACGGTGTGGCCAGAAGATTTAAAAAATAGTAATATTAGTGTCCTCCTCCTGATCCAGAATCCAGTCCAGGGAGCTGTATTGTACTCAGTACTCATCTTTTCGTAATCTGCATGACTCTCCTCTGCATTTCTGGTATTCCTTCCTCTTTCGTTTCCCACAGTGGATCAGTTCCCATCTGTGCTTCCCACTATTACAAAAGACTGCAAACATCAGCCTGTGTCATTTATAACTGGACTGTTCCTCCAAAATAAAGTTCCCTATAAAAATCCAAACAAAGCAAAGCAGAAAGAGAGTAGATATTTAATTCATTCATTCTCACTGTTTGACCTCGAGTTCTTCTCATGTAGGTCCATTGTTGTTGTTTAGTTGCTAAGTTGTGTCCAACTCTTTGTGATCCCATGGACTGCAGCACGCCAGATTCCTCTGTCCATGTGGTTTCCCAGGCAAGAATACTGGAGGGGGTTGCTGTTTCCTTCTCCAGGGGATCTTCCCGACTAGGGATCAAATCCGCATCTCCTGAATTGGCAGGCAGGTTCTTTACCACTGAGCAACAGGGAAGCCCACCCAGGTCCACTGTGGCAGAGTGGAAAGAGCATAGCATTAGAGAATGCAGGGGTGCATCCTGATTGTTAAAACCAGCTGTTTAACTGTGGCCCAGTTACTTAACTTAGCCTCAGTGCACTGAAATGTAGTCAGCTCATAAATTTTCGGAGATACTGTCTTATGTGGTAGAGGGTACATTGCTATAGGTTTCTGATTTGAATGGGTTTTATATCTATTCTTGGAACTTTGAGTCTCTGTGAGACTTTGAAGAAAAGGTTAACATTTCTGTAGTGTATGTAATTTTGCAACAGTACTCATTTGATCAAGTCATTTTATATCCTCTGAGAAAAATCAAGATTCCTCAAATTAGTTAAAATGATAACTCCAGTTTCCTCATCAATAAAGGAAGGCTAATGATGCCTTCTTGATATTCTTAATCACAAACTAAATTTCAGTGTTTGCAGATAGAATTAGATTATTTCTCCTCTAAATTTAAGAGAGCTTTTAAATCAAGAAACAGACTTCCAGGGATGAATAAAGCGCTGTGGGAGAAAGGATCCTTGCTGAAGAGGGGAGGAGATGGGCAGTTTCTTCCTGTTCAGGTTGAACAGATAGTGAGAGTGAGCTTCTGACAGCTGTGGGCACCCGGGGAATGGAGGCCTTCCTCTTTTCTGTTGGAGAAGGAATGTCTTTAGTCATTGGCTCTCAGCAGGCACAAGAGTAGCAGCGAGAACAGAAGGCTCTCCTGAGTTCTTAGGTAATCTTGGAGAACCAGCCATCGGACCTTCCTTTTCTGGTGCCGCTGTGGTGGTCCCGACCAATACTGAAAGGCTAGTTATTCAGGGGCCATGCCACTTGGGCATCTCAGGGTTGAATAGGTGCCCATTCGTGAACCCAAACCAGGCACCAGCTTACACTTCAGACATACCTGTTAGAGCCCAGATTCTTCCTGCAGTGCCTCAGTCAGCTGTGCATCAAAAGGCTCACTGACTTTTAGCTACTTTAAGGAAGAATTTAGTGACCAAAAAACGTATGTCTGGTTTCAAAGTGGCATTTTCCAGACGGACACCAGGCCTCTGGGAAGAGCTTGTCCAAGGGACCTGTTACCAAGATCCTTCATAGAGTCTGTGTTTTGGGATGAGTGAGATGACTTGTAAGTCAATGCTGACTGCTCTGTGGGCACAGAGCTCCTATGTATGCACATCACCTGTTCTACCCTTCCCCATCTCTGTTGTTGACATAAATTTCTAATTTTTCTCTCTATTCTTCTAGACATCATCTTCCATATTGTCAGGTAAAAGTTGTTAAGTATTTTCTACAGCTCAGCATAGGTCTCTATGCATGGGATTATGAGAAACACTAATAAACTGTAGTTGAAAACCTAAAAATAACTTTAGAGAGTGCTTTGACTTCCAGTTTTCATGAAAGAAAATTTAAAAGCATGTGCAGAAGATCTTTGCAGCCTTTCAGGTTAGACAAAAATTTTCTCAGAT
Source organism: Cervus elaphus (assembly GCF_910594005.1). Taxonomy (NCBI): domain Eukaryota; kingdom Metazoa; phylum Chordata; class Mammalia; order Artiodactyla; family Cervidae; genus Cervus; species Cervus elaphus. Next base: position 19,091,461 of record NC_057825.1, read on the forward strand.
ATGATACCAAAGGCATGATCCATAAAAGAAAAAAAAAAGATAGACTTCATCAAAAGAAAGAACTTCTCTTCTAAAAACACTGTTAAGAGAAGATACAGGCTAGGAGAAAATATGTTCAAATCACATATCTGATAGAAGGTTTGTATCCAGAATATATGAAGAATTTTCATATAAGAAAACAACTCAGTTTTTTAAATGGGCCAAAAGTAAGTTCACACAGAAAACCTATATATGAATATATGTAGATTTTATACGTCATTCACAAGTAAACGAATGAAACGTTGTGGCCAAAAACGCAACAACCCAGATGCCCTTCAGGTGGTAATGGATAAACAAACTGTAGCATATCTGTAAAATGAAATACTCTTCAGTACTAGAAAGGAATAAGTTTCTGATACATCCAGAAATGTGAATGAATCATAAATACATTATGCTAATGAAAGATTCAAAAGGTTATATACAGTCTAATTTCATTTATATGACTTTCTGGAAAAGGCTAAGCTGTAAGAATAGAGAAACAGATTGGTGGTTGAGACCAAGTTTAGCTGAGGGTCAGGGCAGGAGTTGACCTTCAAAAGGCATGGGAGATTTGGGAGTGTGGAACTGTTGCGTGGACTAATCATGGTGGTGATTACACAACTGTATGTGTTTATCTAAACTGGTGCAGCTATACACTGAACAGGGTCGGTTTTGCTACATATAAATTATACATGTAATATACAGCAGTGGGGAACCAAATCCCGAGGGAAGGCTGGACAGACAGAGCATAGAGGACCCTGTGGCTTCCTGGAGAAGATATCGAGACTTCGTGGTGGGCCTCTATTTTTTGTAGTTTTGAAAAGAGGTAAACAAAGTAAAGTAAATGTTTAAAGAAGGACTGTCTGACGATTGTTAATCATTTTCGATAGCCCACCTTTCCCGTCTTCTGTGCCTGTGACCTCAAGGAAGTAATGACACCTCTTTGACTGCAGCATAATTGCCGCCTGTGTGGGCGTTTACTATAAATGCGTAAGAAAATCCATCTAAATGAGGCAGTCACAAGGCGTTTTTAACAGTGGGTTTATCTAGGGAGTGGGATTAAACTGTTTAGGGAACTTCTGTATTATTAAGAGATTTTTTTTCATCTTGAATATATTGTCACTTTTATTATTTGATGAATAACAAAAAGATATTTGAAAGAATCACAGATGACAAGCTTTCTGAATATTTAAATGTGGTATGATTTAGTTCACACGTAATTTTCAGGAAGACCATGACCTGTTCACAGTGATTACACCTCTGCATTAGAAGGCGGGCACTTACTGTTCACTTTGTACGAGTTGTCAGAGTCAGAAGCACCACTGCTTTATCTGCAGCAGAAGGGTGTTTGGCCAAATACAAGGAGGAACAGCTTTTTTCTTAGGTGGCCTCACTTTATGAGAACATACAGCATGGGAATTTTATGATGAAGGTATAGTCAGTCGTTTCTTTGTCATCTTACGGCATCTGGGAGGTTTGGGGTGGAACTTAACCTTCCCTTGACTTCTTGCCTCCTGCAGTGCCACTCACTCACGTCTAGGTCATGAGTGCTATAGAGACGCGTGTCAGCAGGTCTTTCTAAGCCAGAGCTATTATATGAGGATCGGGAATTTCAGATACTGCCATTGAGAAACTTCTCTGAAGTGTGTTGAGGCCCATTTCATCTCCATCCTGCTCCAAGTGCGTCTTTATCTTGGCAGGTTTCTGTGGAAAGGTGAAAAGCCACTCTACTACTCAGCCATTGACAGGCCAGTGGTGTATAAAAGAAGAGGTGAGTGGGGTTTCTTCTCGTTAACACCAAGTAACAGCCCAGCTATAGAAAAGCTAAGTGTTTTCAATTGAAAAGTGAACGCATAAGTTCTTTTCTCAGTTGTTTAACAAGTGTCCCATTGCACATCCAGAGAAACGTCCTTCTCTGTTAAAAATGTCAGTAGAAATCTATTTCAGGAGCACTGCGATATTCAAACAGAACTTAAGTTCTCGCCAAAATCTTAAATGCTATATATCTATACTTTCAGAACTCTTTATTTGGAGAACTGCTTTTTTAGGTTGTTTTTTTTTTGTTTGTTTTGTTTCTGTGGTAAAATATAGATAACATAAAATTTACCTTTTTAGCCTTTTCAAGTTGTTCCTCGCCATCCCTCTTCCAGTGTCAGTTTCCCCTAGTTATGCTCTTCCATCACCGTGGAGCACTTACAAAACTACAAAACCACCGTTGGTGCATTACTATCAAGTAAATACAGACTTTATTTGCCATTTAATGTGAGTTTTTATTTCATTTCTTTTCCCTTCATTTCCAGAAATGGTGGTGAGTCTACAGAAACAGTTTAGCACACTGGTGGATTCAGCACCAAACATTGAAAAAAAAAAGCCTTCAAGTTTTCAGTTCAACTGGACTGAAGAGGACAGCGAGAGGCCTTGTTTCCATGGTCATAGCCTCCAGGGAGTCCTGCAGCAGAAAGGCCAGTCCCTGACAACCAAGAATTCCCTCTACTGGCTGAGTACTCAGAAGTTCTGTAAAAGGTATGCGATGCTCTTAGAAATCATGGGATAAAAACCACCCTGAAACCTCTAGTTTGGCCTGAAGTAGTAGTCTTTTCTCATTAAAAAAAAAAAAGGCCACCTATGATTTAAAGGAGTTGGTCATAATGAGGGGCAGATGTGTTATTGGTTGGACTTTAGAAGATGGTGAGCTTATAGTCAAGACCCACACATGGGACAGGAAGTTAGGACCTGATGCGTTAGTACCATCTGCCTTGTCTGCCTGCATAGTCGGTCCTTGGGGGTTAGTGGGGAACCTACACCTTTGTGCTCTTCACTTGGCACGATCAGTGCATTTTTGGATGTTCTTCATGGGTGTAATCCTGTAACGTAAGACAGTTAGTTACAAATAGACCTTGGTATAATCAGAGATGAAATAACCAAGATTTTTTTCTCTGCGTGAGTTCTAAGGCTAAGCAATACACTCTGTGCATCAAGCATGGTTATCACCATGGTTTTATGTACCAAAATCATCTGTCAAATTACCTTGCCTATTCAGATCATAGCCTAGAACCACATAGTAAGCAAAAAAGGGTCCAGCTCACCAATAAAATGGCCACTGAGTCCATAACTAACGCATATACACTCCTCTCAGGAAGCCCTCTAGTCCCTCACTCTGCCGGGAGGTATGTGTCCATCAGGCTAAGTTGTCTGATTTCCAGATTCCTCGCCATCAGAAGATGCAGAGTAGGCAGGAGACTGAGAGGTGTCTGCTGCTGAATGTCTTGACAGCAAATATAAGTTGTACTCATTTGACAAACAATAGAGGAACCAGCCACAGAAGCAGACAAAAGAACTCAAATTACAGTGGTCTGAAGTTCATTCATGACACACAATAGCACCATAGAACTGAATAAACTTGACCATGTCTCTGCTTTAGCATGTCCCCAAATTATGTGCATTCTCTTTGGGTTTGTTTTTCTTACCTGTATTTTCTAATATTTCCACAATAAAAGTGGACAACTTGTCACCATATAATTTTAAAGGAGGGCTTCCCTGGTGGCTAAAGGCTTTTGAAAATAGGCTGAATGTTCTCTGATTAATAATAACCAAATAATATATAACTCAATTTTAAAATATGTCTATCCAAAATGGTTAAAATGAAATGTTTTGATGCTTAAAAGAGCAGATCTTCAGCAACATGGAGAATTTTATTACACAGGAGGACTCAGTTTTGAGGGTTCAGAAGAGACAAGCTTTGTACTGGGAAATAATTTTGATAACACTCAGGCCTTGAGAACTAAGCAGAGAAAGGCTGAGAGCCCTTCAGATCATGAGGGTGTTTATCCTTCTTGTCTGAGGCGGAGCTAACAACCTGGATGAATTTAAATGATTGTAAGTTATATTTGGTTTTATCACTTAAAACTTTAGGAAAATTTAAAATTTTCTGAATTTATGATAAGGGATGTAATCCTTAAAAGATACTGTTGTTGATTCAACTTAGAAATAAAAAGTTCTCACTACAATATTGTAAAGTACTTAGCCTCCAACTAAAATAGATAAATTAAAAAAAAATAAAAATAAAATCCTACTGTACACATTTTATTATCTTTTTGTTGTAGAAATAGAGCTTTCTTTATGGTCCCTAGGCAAGGAAAACAATATTTGCACCCTTTTTGTGATAATATTTTGTCTGAGTCTCTCTTCATAGAGCTAAAATTAAAAATTAGAAAAGAAGAAAAGAGGGCACCATATTTGTGAGAATTCATATAAATGGCTTATATTCTATTTCCAATCAATGCACAAGCAGTTGAGGCTTTTAAATTTCCTACTAGTGAACATAGTAGGGTATATTATTAAAATAGGCTTAAGATTTTAAGTGAAAATTTTAAAATCAGTTTTAAAGGAATATAGGGAAAGTGAACATTTTTGAGCCCTTACTTTGTGCCAGCTGTTGGATAAGTGCTTAATATATATTCTCATTCATTCCTCTTTTCATCTTATGAGGTGGTTATTTTTTTTCTGTTTTGCAGATGAAAGAACCAAGAGTATTTATCCATAGTCACAACTGATGGGTGTCTGAGTTCTATGGTGCAAATACAAACATTCTTTCAGGAATTTAGGGCCATATTTGTTACATAAATCATTGTCTAAATGTTTATACCATCTATATAATGTTCACTTGTTTTTAAAACTATTTATTATGGAAAACTTCAAGTATATTCAAAGGTAGAGAGCGCAGTATAATTAATGCCCCCTACCCATAGTCACCCCCACATTAACAACTTTCCATGTGGCTAGACTTGTTTTCCCCATGCCCCAGCCAGCTCACTGCTTTACCTGTCTACTCCCAGATTATTTGGAAGCAAGTCCAAACATCATAATTTTCTCAAACAAAGCCATAATACCATTAATCTGACATTAAAAACTAATAGTAATTCCTTAATCTCATCAAACATGCAGTCAATGTCTAGATTTACCTGATTGTCAACAGTAAGTTTTTAAATAACTCAGAATCCACATAAAGTCCTTACATTGCCGGTGGTAGAGATAGCCCTTAAATACTTTAGTTCATAAATTCCCCCTTTATCTCTTTTATTTCCCCCTTGCAGTTTACTTATTGAGTAACCCAGGTCATGTGTCCTGTACAATTTCCTGTAGTCTAGATTTTGCTGATTACAGCCCATGACACCTTTTAACGTGTTCCCCTTTCCCCTGCTTCCACCTTGGTATAGGTAAAGATTGGCAGAGTTACTTAGCAGTTTTCATTAGTGTTTTAGAGATTTGATCAGGTTCCGGTTCTACTTACTACTTTAAAATAAGCAAAATTGCTTTGTTAACTCTTCCTTCTATAACACATACAGAACTGCAGCATACATTATTAAGCCTGGTATCTTATTTTGGTTGGGAGCTGGGGATTATTTTGTTCTTGTGTTTTCAGTATGTCCAGAATCTCTCCCTGTGTGCTTTTGTTTGCCTTGACCATGGTAAGAGGAGGGCCCACCTGGAGTGGAGGAGGAGCTGTGAGAACTGGCTGTGGACCACCTGTGTCCCACGCCTGATGGCCACAGACAGTGCTAGCATTTTTTTCCTTTATAAAATGTAGGATTCCTTCCAGATTGTTCCATTTCCTTCCAGCTCAGAGTACTATCTTCAGCCTAACCATATACAGTTTTTAGGTTATTTGGGGGATATTCAAGGGACCAGCACATACCTTTCTAAATGACCCTAATTTAAACGTGGTGTCTTTTTTCTTCCCCTTCTAGCCATTGTAAGCATGTGACAACCTATGAAGAATCCAATTTTTCTCTGAGTTACCAGTTTATACTAAATCTCTTCTCCTTCTTGCTGAGAATAAAGACTTCCTTTCTCCATGAAGAAGTGAGCTTAATAGAAAAGAGACTTTTTAAAGCAAAATATAATAAAACAAACAAGAAATCTTCAAGATCCAGGAAAGCAAGAAAATACTGAAAGAAATAAGTGGAAACTTGTCAGGGAAAATATTTTAATAATGAAAGTAATGTCATTGTAATATAAAATTCTAGAGAATGGTGAAAAATAGTGTTTTACTGCATACATGTACACACATACAAATACCTATATCAAAAATGTATGTTGGAAAACAGGTGAAATTTATTTGAATTTAGTTTTAAATTATGAATGTTCTCATTGTTAAAATGTTAAGTAAATGGTATCCAGAAATTTGTATTTATTGTATTTTTAAAAAATATTTATTTGGTTGCACCAGGTCTTAGTTACAGCACGTGGGATCTTTAGTTGTGGCATTCGAACTCTTAGTTATGGCATGTGGGATCTAGTTCCCCAACCAGGGATGGAACCTGGGCCCCCAAATTGGAAGCTCAGAGTCTTAACCATTGGACCAGCAGGGAAGTTGCTTCATTGTATTTTAAAGCTAAATTTTCTTTTTAAACTAGATCACTTACTTACTCTTTACACCCCAAAGTAAATCCCAGATGGATCAAAGATCTAAACATTATGATATTTTATATATACATGTATAAAGTCTTAGAAGAAAACAACTGTGAATGCTGTGATGATCTTGGAATGGGAAGGACTTTCTAAAATGTCTCAAAACCAGAAAGCAAAAGGAAAAGGTTAATAATATGACTACAAAGTAAAAGGCAACTGAAAAGCTGGGAAAATATCATTAATAGTGTACAATGAACAAAGGGATAAGCCCTTTAATATATCAATAGTGCTTGCAAAGCAATAGGAAAAAGATAGCTGAACAAGGCATATGAAAAGATAGCTTTCTGAAAAAACAAAATACAAAGGCCAAGCTAAAAACAGGGTAGTCAATGTCACTCATATTAAATGCAAGTTACAGAGATGTTGTTTCCCACATATTAGGTAGGCAAAGATTATACAGGTGTCTTAATACCTGGTGTGGATATTGGAAAAAGCCGTTCTGGTTCATCATTCGTTTATTTGTGCAATAAATACTTACTGAGCAGCTTCTGTGTTCCAGACACACGCTAGACCCTGGAGGTACAGTACTGAACAAGGCAGGGACAGTTAGTATACAAATAAATAATATTGGGGGCAATGAAGTGCAATGAGGAAAAGGTAAGGTAAGGGATGTGTGGTCAGGTGGGCCCTTTAGTACAAAGTAAATGAAAAGGACAGTCTGGGAGGTGACATTTGAGCTGAAACCAACCTGTGTGAAATCCAGTTGAGGGGGCAGGCCATGTGGCCATCCAGGCGGAGATCATTTTAGGCACAGGACACCCTACTCGGTGTCTACCCAGGAAAAATAAAAGCATCTTTCCACACAAAGACTTACACACAAATATTCACAGCAACTTTATCTGAGATCGCTAACAGATAAACAGCCCAAATGGCCATCAACAGGTGAATGGATATGGTATATCCATACAAGGGAATACTACTTAGCTATAAAAAGAAACACACTGTTGAAACAAGTCACAACACCTGCTAGGGAGTGGGGCAAGAGATTGAGGGGGCTATATAAGAAACATATCTTTCTAAGACTTAAAAAATTGCCTTCCACAAAGTAGTGAAATGTTTTCACGTTATCGAGAAAAGAATTGACTGTTTTTGAGTCGACCTTACATGCTGGACCCCCATTCACACACAGCACGAAATAAGTCAGGTTCTTTACAAATGGTATTTTGATAGATGCTGGATTGTTAATCTGTGCCATATTTGTGCCCACTCTTTTAAGAACAATGTAGCATTATGTTCATTTGGATAAATTGTGATTTGACAACTGATTTCAATAAAACATTTGCTTCACTTAAAAAAAAAAAAAAAATTGCCTTCCAAAGACCTGAACCGGAAAATTATTTGTATATGAGCTTTATGGAATCAACAGCATGATCTGAAGTGCTGTGGTACTTGAGTGGAGTAAAGAGCTGAATTTGCTAACAAGCCCTCCAGGGTGATTCTGATACACAATAGAGTGACAACCACTGGCCGCAGGGCCATCCACATAGCACTCAGCTCTACCTGCCGCCCTCCATATCCTCCCCTGGAGCAGGGAAGTACTTCTGGAGCCCTTCAACCCCCGGAGGGCCTTAGTGGCTGGGCAGTCATTTCTTCTGTGCTGGCGTCACCCTGCCCGTGTTCACACAGGGCGCCCTGTAGGTGGTCTCCTCAAGCCTTCTCTGCCTAAACACTTGCCTCAGCTATTTCTAAAGGACAAAGAGATATGATTAGGAAATACGGCAGAAGCAGGCACAGTGCCACAATGGATGTACAAACAGCGCCCAATAGGAGCATAGAAGGGGAAGAGACCCACACCGCCGGGTGGAGGAGGTCCTTTGTTCCCCAGCAGGCTGCCCCTGAGGAATCAAATTTTTTCAAACTGATTGCCCGTTCAGTTCAATTCAGTTCAGCCGCTCAGTCGTGTCCGACTCTTTGTGAATCCATGAATCGCAGCACGCCAGGCCTCCCTGTCCATCATCAACTCCCGGAGTTTATTCAAACTCATGTCCATTGAGTCGGTGATGCCATCCAGCCATCTCATCCTCTGTTGTCCCCTTCTTCTCCTGCCCCCAATCCCTCCCAGCATCAGGGTCTTTTCCAATGAGTCAACTCTTCCCATGAGGTGACCAAAGGATTGGAGTTTCAGCTTCAGCATCAGTCCTTCTAATGAACATGCCCGTTCAGGGGAAGTGATAAACTATTTTGCCACTAGAGTGACTTATACTTGTTGATTTGGATGGACTGTGTATTTTGAACAAATCTTACTTAGTTTTTAAATTAAATCAGCGCTGCAGGGAAACAATTTTATAATTTAGGTCACCATGGTAGCTCATTTGCGGCTAAGTCGGCAAAGAGTCTGCTTGCAATGCAGGAGACCTGGGTTTGTTTCTTGGGTTGGGAAGATCCTCTGGAGAAGGAAATGGCAACCCACTCCAGTATTCTTGCCTGCAGAATCTCCTGGACAGAGGAGCCTGCCAGGCTACAGCCTATGGGATTGCAAGAGTCAGACGTGACTGAGCGACTGAGCGCATACACCTAAAAGGAAGTATGATAGAACCAAGTAGGATTTCACACGGTCTCAGATCTGGAAAATATTGTAATAGTGTGAAACCAGAGACTTCTAGGAGATGAAAATAGAATACACCAGATATTTCTGGGGAAAAAAGAGTCCTGAAATCATTTTGTGTCTTTGAATGATCAGTCTCAGCTGATGGTTGTGTAAATAGTGCACACATGTGCTGAAAATGCTAAAAATTTCAAGTTTTTAGTTGCAGATCATCAAAACATTGTGAAAAGCACAGCTGTGTAACATGTATTAAATATGCATCTGCCTATCTACTTACTGAACACTTTAATATAAGATTTCTCATTTAATATATCTAGATAAATCTATCTGGTATAACTATAGCAACAAAGTTTTGCTCACAGTAGACTAAAGTAAGAAATCTGTATGCAGGTCAGGAAGCAACAGTTAGAACTGGACAAGGAACAACAGACTGGTTCCAAATCGGGAAAGGAATACATCAAGGCTGTATATTGTCACTGCTTATTTAACTTATATGCAGTGTACATCATGAGAAACGCTGGGCTGGATGAAGCACAGCTGGAATCAAGATTTCCGGGAGAAATATCAATAACCTCAGATATGCAGATGACACCACCCTTATGGCAGAAAGCAAAGAACTACAGAGCCTCTTGATGAAAGTGAAAGAGGAGAAAGAAAAAGCTGGCTTAAAACTCAACATTCGAAAACTAAGATCATGGCATCTGGTGGAAACAGTGACAGACTTTATTTTGGGGGGCTCCAAAATCACTGCAGATAGTGACTGCAGCCATGATATTAAAAGATACTTGCTCCTTGGAAGGAAAGTTATGAGCAACTTAGATAGCATATTAAAAAGCAGAGACAATACTTGGCCAACAAAGGTCCATCTAGTCAAGGCTATGGTTTTTCCAGTGGTCATGTATGGATGTGAGAATTGGACTATACAGAAAGCTGAGCGTTGAAGAATTGACGCTTTTGAACTGTGGTGTTGGAGAAGACTCTTGAGAGTCCCTTGGACTGCAAGGAGATCCAACCAGTCCATCCTAAAGGAAATCAGTCCTGAATATTCATTGAAGGGACTGATGCTGAAGCTAAACTCCAATACCTTGGCCACCTGATGTGAAGAGCCTGATGAAAAGACCTTTGAAAAGCCTTTGAAAAGACCCTGATGTTGGGAAATGTTGAAGGCAGGAGGAGAAGGGGACAACAAAGGATGAAAAGATTGGATGGCATCACCAACTCAACCGACATGAGTTTGAGTAAACTCTGGGAGTTGGTGATGGACAGCGAGGCCTGGCATGCTGCAGTCCTTGGGGTCACAAAGAGTTGGACATGAATGAGCAACTGAACTGACTAAAGTAAAAACTTTAAACTTGTTAAACATGTTTCTTTAAAAATTTAAATCTGGTGAAAGTACAATGAGCGTGTGTTCCTACCAGAACACAGAACATTGGCCCAAACAGTTCATTAGTCTACAGGGAGCGTTCATACATTTTGAACATAGTTTTGTTAGTTCAGGTTCTTGTTTCTTTTTTTTTTCAATCCTTCCCCTGCCAAAAAAAAAAAAAAATGCAGGTTTCTTTAGGCAGTTTGAGATTCTGTTAGACTTAAAAGCAACGGGACTGTCTCCTCCCTGCCAGCCGAGGCTCCTCTTGCAACAGATCAATCATCATTGTCATGAGGACATAATGATGGCTCACAGCGGGGAGCCATGCAGTGGGGAGCCCTGGGTGCCTTATCCTACTGAAGCGTGGCTTTTTCCTCCGGCCTAAAAGCAGCAGACCTGTCACTGACATTCCGAAGTGGCACTTCTACAGCCCAAAGGAAGGAGGCCTAGCACTGACGGCAGAGTATCTGTAGTTCTTTGTTATCTCTTTGGGTGCCCCCCTTCCCCGTATTGGCACAAAGCCACCTAAGGAAATTAAAAAAAAAAAAAAGCAGTATTAATTCAATCCTGGATTGACACAGGAAGCTATACTTCTCAGAAGGAAAGAAGGACCATTATTTCTGAGTCTCAAAGAAAACCTCAAGCAGAATCTCCAAAGTGTGGCAGCTGTAAAGAGTTCTGCGAGTATTATTATTGTGTTAGTCACTCAGTCGTGTACGACTCTTCGACCCCATGGACCGTAGTCTGCCAGGCTTCTCTGTCCATGGGATTCTCCAGGCAAGAATACTGGAGCAGGTAACCCTGAGGGTTCTTCCCAACCCAGGAATCGAACCCCGGTCTCCTGCATTGCAGGCAGATTCTGTACCATCTGAGCCTCCAGGGAAGCCCCTGTTATATACTGTAGGTAGTTAAAAGTGTTTTAAAATGTATGTTTTTATCTTGAATATGTAGCTGGTAACTTTTTTTTTGCTGGTAACTTTATAAAATTTAAAATGCCTCTGCAATCTTGAAAGCTGAGTGAATTCACAGTATCAAATCTCACAGAATGTCTCACGGAGCTCCCTTGTTTGGGGCCCTTGTGAAGTATTTAAGCATGAAGTGACTTTAGTGCCAGACTTGCCTGATAATACGCTGTGACTTGAGAAGAACTTACAAAAGAGTCCTTTTATTGACTATAAATTAAGAACCTGCTATTTCAGCTCACTTGGCCTTTTGCCCTCTGCAACAATGATTTCCTTCTGGAACAATTAGTACACGTTTTATGGATATTTGAGTTGAACAGGGTGACTCACAGATATTCCCAAAGAAAATTTTAAGTTAGAATACCACTTAAATGTAATTATCTTTGTGTCACCATTGTTGTCCATGTTAATTCAGATGAAGTGATTAAGTTAAATATTACCTAAAATGAAAATGGTGGTCTCTGAATTTTAAAACTCCCAAGGTTAAAGTAGGAAAAATGTGTTCTTTACCATGTGAAAGGATCAGAGAAATATTATAAAATGTGTTTACTTATTTTCACCTTTCCCTCCTTAGAAATTCACACCAGAATGAACAGTCTCCCTGGAAAAGTCTCTGCTTGGGGTCCCAGGTGCCCTAAGCAGTCACCCTACTGGGGCCTGAAGACAGGGACCTCCTCTCCCACCCCCCACCCAGCCACCCCAAATGCAGTGTGTTCCTGCCAAGCCCTCTCCACGCCCATCTAGACACACTTTCTTTCTCAAAGCACAGCCCAGGGATCCGAATCTGCTCACGCCAGGGCTCGTGCAGACCAGACCAGGGGCTCCCCTGCCTGCCCACTCCTCACCACTGCCTGATGATCAGAATTGGGGGCGGGGGTTGGCCTCAGAGTCTGCATTTCATCACCTGGCACCCCACTGCCCATCCCCAGGCACAGAGGGTAGGGACTACCCCCCACCACCCACCTCCCACCCCCTGACCTCAACCGTCTTCATCTTCCCTCTGTCTGAAAAGGTGTCAAGAAGAGCTCCTTTCTTTTGGTACCTCTGCACCCACAGCACCTCCTATGTTTGGCATTTATTGTCACCTGATTCTGCGTGTGTACTGTTGTCCTGACTAGGCTTTATTGTCCTTTGAGGCTGGGGGCCATTTCTCATGGCTTCATACAGAACCCTACCTCCAATATTTGTTTAATAAATGTCTTCGATGAAAGTAATGATTACTTTTTTTAAAAAGCAAAATTACAAAAAGCATCCTGCCTTCTTATCAGTTTACCACAGTGCAATGGTCACCACTTAATGGATGAACTTAGTTGTCTGCCTTCCAGACACTGGTTGTGAAACAAACTGAAGTACTTTTAAGACAGAAGGGGAAAAAATGGACATAGCTTTTGCCCAAGTATACGTGTGGCCTCACCCCGTAACTATATGATGCTCACAAGGTGCCAGGCACTGTCCTCAGCACTTGACACAAATCACCTCTTTCGATCCTTTCATCTCATCTCAGATGACGTGGTGCTATGATTATCTTAGAAATAAGGATGTTGAGACATTCTGATCCCAGGTAGCCTAGCTCCAGAATCTGTAGGCTTTGCCAGCTTGCAGCGCTGTGTCTCAAAGACACAGTGTGGAAGCTAAGTGTGGAAGCTAAGGAACCCCAGTGCTACCCAGAAGGAGACAACATTAGCCTGCATGAGTGGAGTGCACCCTCACGGACACTCACTCCTAACCTCCACCCTAACCCTGCCTGTACTCTCTGCTCCTCATCTCTCAATCACTAGCTCCATTCAACTAACCCCTAAGCTATAAGTCGTCCCCCCTCACTGTCACCGCCAACATCTCATCCATCACTCAGCTTTGGCAGTCCCATCACCAAGTACCTCTCTGGTCTGTTTCCCGTCTTCCATGACACAGTGACTGCCCAAATCAGGCCCTCATCGTCCCGCTTCTGTGTGTGTTAGTTACTCAGTTCTATCCAATCTTTGCGACCCCACGAACACAGTAGCCCGCCGAGCTTCTATGTCCATGGGATTCTCCAGGCAGGAATATTGGAGTGGATTGTCATTCCCTTCTCCAGACAGTCTTCCCGACCCTGCGATCAAACCATGGTCTCCTGCCTCGTAGGCAGATTCTTCACCATTTGAGCTACAGGAAAGTCTCAAAACCTCTCACCTTGACAATTTCTCATTCCCTCTGCCAACAGTTATTTTCCAAAAGTAGGCCAAAACACTTTGAGGCTCAAAACCCTTTGATGGCTTTCTGCTGCCTGCAAGCCGATGGCTTGGCCTGGGGTCCATTAGACTGTGGCTCCCACACAACCAGCCCTGCCACAGCCCTGCCCCCACTCCCTGCATCGAGGGCAAGGGGCTCCTGGGTGAGCCGTGACCCACACACTCAGTACCTTTGCCCCTGCTGTATTCTCTCTCAGGAGCTTCCTCCCTTGTCTCAGGAGGACGTTTATTTTTCTGTGATGACCCTGCTCAAATACTACTTCCTCCACTTTCCCCGCCTCGGTTCCTGGCAGGATCCATCCTTCCCAACTCAGGGAGATTTGTTTCTTGTTAGGGTATTTATACCATTTGTACTAAGGTGCCCGGGTCTCTAGATTGAGCTATTTGACTGCCAGACTGTGAGTAAGGGCTGGGGGAAGACACTTGAGAACTTGTGTGAAGAACAGAGTTGACAAAGGTAAAAGTAACATGTGAAAGAAAAAGCATGTTTAGGAGATTTCACACATCTAATTGGTGACAATGAGGTTTATGCAGCTAATGTCCACTTCCTACCAGAGCTCATCAGAAACTTTGCAGGACTTTTCCTCTACGCATTTTCGAGGTGATGCCTGCACATCGGTTTTGCTTTACTAAGGATTGTATGTCAACTAAGAAGCATTTTGTGGTGCTTTGCCTGGTCCTTCCCTCTACTTGTCAGCAGCCCTCTGGTTTCATGTCCCTGAATTAGCATCTCCATCCTCTGATTCCCACTATAGCCCCAGAGTAGAGACTTATGGATTTTTTGTGATGCTTTGAGGAACCTTTATTAAAAGGATTAAAGGATACCTACGTAAGTAATCCTCAGCTATTTCCCAATCTCCAAGTAATACAGTCATAGTGATGCCCACGATAATTTCAGACCAAACGCACATCAGTTATGAAACTCCAGGACCTGCTTCTACTTCTTTTTCTCTCTTGATGCTTGTCGCAAAGTTCTCCTGGCTTTTTTCCCCTTCTCGTTTCAACCTCTACATCTTCCCTTCTCTAATTATCACCAAAGACGTAACTCAAAATTCCAGAGACTGGAATGGATAGCGTCATGGCTGAAAGAAGATACACAGCAGTGAGTGTATCTACACATAAAAACAGAGTTCATGAACTGTCAACTTTGGGCAAGTGACTTAATCACGTTCCCAGTTTCCTACCTATACGTGAGGTAATTATTCTCTTACAGTAAAAATTGATGACCCTAGAGCCTATTATTCAGAGTGAAGTAAGTCAGAAAGAGAAAGATAAATATCGTATACTAATGCAAATATATGCAATCTAGAAAGATGGTACTGATTAAATTATTTGCAGGGCAGCAAAGGAGAAACAGACATAGAGAACAGAACTATGGACACGGCAGGTGGGAGGAGAGGGTGAGATGTATGAAGAGAGTAACACGGAAACTTACATTACCATATGTAAAATAGACAGCCAACAGGAAATTGCTGTGTGTCTCAGGGAACTCAAACAGGGGCTCTGCGACAATCTAGAAGGGTTGGATGGGGAGGGAAATGGGAGAGAGGTTTGGGAGGGAGGGAACATGGTGTACCTATGGCTGATTCTTGTCAATGTTTGACAGAAAACAACATTTTGTAAGGCAATTAAGCTTCAATTAAGAAATAAATTTTTAAAAAATTTGATGAGATGCAACAACATCTTTAAATGGATCTTAGCTGAGGGTGTTTTACCACTCGAACCCTTTTCTTCAAAGAGGAGAATATGCAAATGTGAGCCAGCAGGCAGAGTCAGGGCCTCCCAGTTCCCCTGATCAGGGCGTTTTCATGAAATGACAGGAAGCATCATGGCTCCACCTCGAAGAACGTTAGTCACAGGCCAGAGAGGTTTCCCGGGGGTGAAGGCCAGTGTTCCTAAGCTGAGAGTGCTCTGACAGCTCTGTTGCAACTATTGAGCCTTCACCGGAATGATTGATCTACAGTGAAGCCATGAGAAAAGAATGTGAGCTATCTGGGTTCAAGTTGCCAGAAAGAGGGTGACACCCAGCTTGACATGGCTCTTCGGCCTCCATTAGAAATGCGTCTGCGTCAAGTACCAGGTACCTGACAAGACTCACCTGAGACTGCAGCTGTCCTGGCCCGACAGGTGGGCAGGCAGGGGAGGGGCAGAGGCTCCAGGAGCAAGTGATGCCACTGAGGATATTTGAGAAGCGAGGGCATGGAGACCAAACCACGGAGAGTCCTCGGGGTTGGCGTGTTCTCCAAGCTTGGGAATTAACTATGCTTGTTTCATCGCTAAGTCATGTATGACTCTTCACCACCCCATAGACTGTAGCCCACCAGGCTTCTCTGTTCATGGGCTTCTCCAGGCAAGAATATTGGAGTGGGTTGCCATTTCCTTCTCCTTCCTTAGAGAATGAACAAACGCCATCTCCCAAGACATGTCGTCACAAGAAACCCCCAGCCATGACTCCGCCACATCTCTTCGAGTGTCCAGGCTGCTCCATGGTGGGGGCACAGGAGAAACACCAGGTATCATGCAGAAATACGTACCAGCAGCACCAAAGCCTGGGGAGAAAGTGTGGGATTTGGAAACAAGACGCCTGGCTTCATACCCCAAATTCACTGGCTATGAGACTTTGAAAATGTTTGATTTCTCTGGACCTTGTTTATCCATCTACAAGATGGGCGTAACCCTGTCTCACAGGGTTGCTTTAAGAATCGAATGACTCAGGTATGCTTTGAATCTGAAATGCCTCCAGAAGGTGACTGTCATTACCATCCTGAATAACAATGATCGTTGATCCTCTGTGTGTGTGTTTTTAGTTGCTCAGTTGTGTCCGACTCTTGCGAACCCATAGACTGTAGCTTGCCCGGCTTCTCTGTCCAGGGGATTCTCCAGTCAAGAATACTGGAGGGGGTTGCCATTTCCTTCTCCAGGGGATCTTCCCAGCCCAAGAAATGAACCCGGGTCTCCCGTGTTGCAGGCAGACTCTTTACCAACTGAGCTACAAAGGAAGCACCTCTATAATATGCTTATCCCCACACTAGATGATGAGGGATTTTTAAAAATATGATACATAGTTTCTGTTCCTTAAGCAGTTTATAGTACAGTTAGGAAAATGAGGAGATGGAAGATTTAATATTTATTGAGTTCTAAAAGATCTGGTGGGGTTTCCTAGGTGGCTCAGCGGTAAAGAATCTGCCTGCCAATGTAGGAAGTGTGAATTTGATCCCTGGATTGGGATGATCCCCTGGAGAAGGGAATCATGAAACGTAACAAACCAATCAGCCCTGGGCGATAGGGGTCATTAGCCCATATTCTCCAGGGGTTCCATAATTTCCCAAGTCATAGAGCTGGGAGACAAGGGTGGAGATGTCAAACTCTCCCTTCCACACCTCGTTTGTACAGAGTGGATGACTTTCATCTCACAGGAGGCACTAGCAAACAGGGCAAGACACAGTGGCTCTGGTGAACTGGCTGGTACAGATTCCTGGAAGTCAGGCATGGAGGCTGTGCCCTTGTCTTACAACTACTTCCGCTGTCCCTTCAATAGGGGCTGCCTCTGATGAGCCTACCTGTGAATGGTTGGTCAGGCTACAGCTAGGTCAAACAGCCAACAAACAAGCACTTGGAGGGACTGGACAG
Source organism: Cervus elaphus (assembly GCF_910594005.1). NCBI lineage: Eukaryota > Metazoa > Chordata > Mammalia > Artiodactyla > Cervidae > Cervus > Cervus elaphus. The sequence continues at coordinate 19,108,681 of NC_057825.1, forward strand.
GGCTCAGACCCTGCTGGTCTCTAGAGAAGATGGAAGCCGCCCGTCCAGGGTCTTTGAGCCAGGCATCGCATGAGATTCTTTAATTGTATTATGTTTTTTCAATTCCTCAAAACTTGATACTGTTTTCCTCATTTTACAGATGAGGAAATTGGGGACTGGCAGTGAGGTAGACTGCTTAAGGTAAGAACAGGAGGCAGATCTGAGCTTGGAATCCAGATCTGATGGACTCGAAATCATCCCCTCAAACTCTTGCAAAATTTAATTACCTAAAAGGTGGAGATGCTTTTGATGAGTGTTAAATGAAGGGTATCTGAGGAGGTGGGGGAGAAATTTGTATGGGAGGGAAAGGGGTCCTGGAGGAGATGACATTGGAGGCTGGCCTTGAAAGAAGAATAGGGACTGGAAGAGATGAGGTGGAGAGAAGAAAGAGCACAAGCAACCAGGGGCCTGAAATTGCCGGACGCTTTCAGGGGACTCTGTGATGGGGTCCAGGGTGCAGGGCGCTCTTTACTGGGACAAACATTTGTGACTGTGTGTTGGGGAACTTGAATACCAGGCTTAGGAGCTTGGACTGCCATCTGTAAACTGTGGGCAGGTAAGATCAGAACTATTCTTAGCAACTGCTATTAGAATCAGGAGACATTGAAGCTGGAAGGGACCGGATGACCCATCCAACCTCGTCCTTTCCCAGAGGCCCAGAGCGAAGTCACCCAGCAGGTCAGTAGAATCGGGGCTAGTACCTAGGCCTGTGACATTCCCAATCCACCTTCCAGTCTGTCTCTCTACTTCCACGGGGCTGTTAGAACCCAGGGGTCTCCTATGGGAGTGTGGCCCCAAATTCATTTGCTACTCTGAAGCCCAAGACTTGGAAAGCTACCTCAGAAATCTGCCTTCTCTTAAAAAAAAATGACCCTACCCTTTAAAATTTAATGACATTAAAAATGTCATTGCCAAACAACTGAAAGGACACTAAATCTCACTCGTGATTTTTTAAAATGCAAATTAAAAAAAAATTAGATACTAGTTTTCATCTAAAGGCTAGCAAAGTCTGAGCATGCTCCTGTCTGGGGAGGTCCCATGACCCATTGGTAGCAGTCCAATGGGGGCAGCCTTTTGGAAAACAGTTGGGTAAGATCTATACAGACTGGAACTGTGCACGCCTTTTTCACAGCACCAGCAATTCTGGAGATTTATTCTATGTCTGTACTTGACCAAGTGTGCAGAGTGTGTAGATAGAGGGATGTGTATTACAGAATGTAATTGTGGAAAACTGGAGATAAAAACACTAATTGCTTGCAGGTAGGGTCTAGTTATCACACATCAATACAAAGAAATAATCTGCAGCCATTTTTTTTCAGAGAGAGAGAGATTCTTTATTGAAACATTTAATACTGTTCTATTTCAAGTAAAGAATTTCACATTTTGCATAGAATTTAATCACACCTTAATTATAGGCAAGTCTTGTCTGACTCTTGCGACCGCATGGACTGTAGGCCCACCAGGCTCCTCTGTCCATGGCATTTCCCAGGCAAGAATACTGGAGTGGGTTGCCATTTCCTTCTCCAGGGGATCTTCCCAAACCAGAGATCGAAGTCAGATCTTCTGCACTCAGGTGGGTCTCCTGCATTGCAGGCGGATTCTTTAATGACTGAGCCACCAGGGAAGCTGATGCATAGTCTCAATAGTATATATATATATATATATGTATATATATATACGTATATATGTCAGTCGCCATCTCCCAATTCAACCGACCCCACAACAGCCATTTTTTAAAATACAGGCGATGTATACGTGTTGACATGGAAAACGTGTAAGACTCTATAGTAAGTGAAAGTGAGCAAGCTGAGGAGGGCCGTACACAGTATGGACTCCATTGTATAAGAAAATATACCATATGTATATTACTTGTGGATACACAGGAAATATCTGGAAAGTTATAGGAAAACTGGTAGCAGTGGTTATCTCCGGGGGGGAGGGACAGGATGGAGAAGGGAGCAGCTCTGTGCTCTAAACCCTCTGTATTGCTTACGTCTCCTTTTTTTAAACTATAAATATGTATTATTTTTATAATTCAAGAACAGTAGAAAAATTTAAATTAAAAAAGATATTGTCAACATCTTACAAATACAGATTTTTTTTTACATTTAAAACAACTATTTGTTTTTAATTGAAGGATAATCACTTGACAATATCGAATTGGTTTCTGCCATGGATCATGAATCAGTCATAGGCACACATATGTCCCCTCCCTCTTGAACCTCCCTCCCTCCTCCCTCCCCCCTCTGCGCTTCATTCCTCCCTCCCCCCTCCCTGCCCCATTCCTCCCTCCCTCCCCCCTCCCCGCCCCTAGGTTGTTACAGAGCCCCAGTTTGAGCTCCCTGATTCACACAGCAAATTCCAACTGGCTATACAGATATGGATTTTAACTTCCATTTTAGAGAGCACTTAAAGACAAATGAAACAAGCTGGCATTCAGATTTATAAAATGGACCCAATGTTTTTTATTAATACACCAGTTTTATAACAACCTCTGGCCTTTACTGTTCTTGTTTCTGGTTTTGTGGTTTGGTGTTCATTCATTCATCCCATATTGATCTTGCGCCTATTACATATCAGACTGTGGTGCTGGAGGAGACTCTTGAGAGTCCCTTGGACTGCAAGGAGATCCAACCAGTCCATCCTAAAGGACATCAGTCCTGAATATTCATTGGAAGGACTGATGCTGAAGCTGAAACTCCAATACTTGGGCCACCTGATGTGAATAATTGACTCATCTGAAAAGACCCTGATGCTGGGAAAGATTGAAGGCAGCAGGAGAAGGGGACAACAGAGGATGAGATGGTTGGATGGCATCACCAACTCGATGGACATGAGTTTGAGTAAACTCTGGGAGTTGGTGATAGACAGGGAGGCCTGGCGTGCTGCAGTCCATGGGGTTGCAAAGAGTCGGACACAACTGAGTGACTGAACTGAACTGATGTATCAGACAGGGGAATGGAAGCATGAGACTGTGCATCTCCTGCAATAGGACGGTCATTTAAACCAGTCGCAGATGTGGTACTGATGGGAGGAGGCTGAGGAGCAGAATGGATGCCTGCAGAGGAACATTATCTCTTCAGGGATCACTTCCTGGACATCTTCTGTGTGGATACCAGGAGGCTGGGGACAGGAAAATGGAAGCAGTACAATCTCTGCCCTCTCTTGAAAAGCTCCCACTATGGTGGAGATAGACACAAGTAGAGAATCAATTGCTACAGACAGAAAGTGGTAAGTGTGGTAAAGGGGTGATGCTTAAGTACTATGTGTGCACGTGGGACACTTAACCCAGCCCAGAAGGCTGTGGAGGCCACCTGAAGGAAGGGGAGGGAGTCCTAGCCCAGTCTGGAAGGTGGAGTGGCATCTCCCAAGCAGCAAGATGAGTAGGGGCTGGGGGTGGGGTGGGGCAGGGGAGGTTCCCAGGGAAGAGGACCACCGCCAGGAGCAGAGTTGCAAAAGGGCAGGCAAGCTGATCAGACACACTCCATGCAAAGGCATTGGGACTTATATCCTGAGTGTAGTAAGATGATGTGATCTAAAATCTGTGCTTTGTATAGGTCCCTCTGGCCATATCTGGAGATGGATCAGAGGAAGAAGAGGGAAGGACTACGTACAGAGACACTGTTTCTCAAGTTGAGTCTCATCTACAGCACAACTCTGCAGAGCTGCACCATTCCTGGGAACCACCTGTACTATTACTTAATTTCTTTTTAAAGTTAGACCACTTTAAAAAAATAAAATTTCTTTAAACGAGTTGCTTCTACTGCTGCTGCTAAGTCGCATGAGTCGTGTCCCACTCTGTGCGACCCCATAGACGGCAGCCCACCAGGCTCCTCTGTCCCTGGGATTCTCCAGGCAATAATACTGGAGTGGGTTGCCATTTCCTTCTCCATTGCATGAGTGAAGTCGATCAGTTGTGTCCGACTCTTTGAGACCCCATGGACTGTAGCCTACCAGGCTCCTCCGTCCACATCCATGGGATTTTCCAGGCAAGAGTACTGGAGTGGGTTGCCATTGCCTTCTTAAATGAGTTAGTGAGTAAGAAAAAAGAAGAGACTCTCTGGCTTTAGCATGGTACTCAGGGCTAGAGGACAGAAGCTGACAATGGCAGAAAAGTGAAAAAAGTGAGGGTGAAGTCGCTTCAGTCATGTCTGACTGCAACCCCATGAACCGTACATAGCCTGCCAGGCTCCTCTGTCCATGGCATTTTCCAGGCAAGGATACTGGAGTGGGTTGTCATTTTCTTCTCCAGGGGATCTTCACGATCCAGGAATTGAGCCCAGGGCTCTGGCACTGCAGGCAGACTCTCTACCGTCTTAGCCAGCAGGAAGGAGACAGTGAGAAGTGTCTGTGGCTGCTGTTTAGGCCCCAGGAGACCTGGAGATCAGGGAGCAGGAAGATGGTGGGAGTGGATGAGGGGTTGGGGCTAAGTAGAGGTCCTGATGGCTTCCATGTTGCTAAATCCTCATCTTCCTTGACATCCTGGCAGCATGTGACCTGGTTGACCACGGTTTCCTCCTTGGTTCCATTTTCCTCCTCCCTCAGGGACCGCCACCCATCCCCCTGTCCTGTCTTCTCTGCAGAATCCTCTCCCTCTCTGTTGGAGGCTCCAGGATCCAGTGTTGGTCCTGTTCTTTCCTCCCCACAGCCATTGTGATTCACCCCATCTCCAGGCTCTCAACACCATCTCTGTGCTGATGGTTCCCAGATGTCTTTTCAACCCAGACGTCTCCCCACGACTCCAGACTCATATCCAACCATCTCCTGATATGTCTACTTGGGTCTCCAACAAAAGCCTTGAAACAAACATGTTCAAAATGCAACTCCTGACCTCCCCCAGACCTCTTCTGCCTGCAGTCTTCCCCGTCTCAGCGATGGCTGAGCATTCTTCTCAGTTTTTGGCTGCAAACCTTGTAGTCCTCGACTCTCTTTTTTTTTTTCCTCACACCTCACATCTGGTTTTTAGGAAATCTTGTTGGTTTTACCTCCAGAATAGATCCAGCATTTGACCATTTCTCACTACTCTATCCCACCACCCTAAGCCAAGCAACTGTTTTCTTTGGCCTGGTCTTCCTGCTCCCAGATCTGTCCCCTACCACCCAACAGCCAGCTTCATCACTTTAAAACAACAAAGGCAAAACAACACGTGCCTTTGTTGCTGTTCAGTCGCTCAGTCCTGTAGGACTCTTTGCAACTCCACAGACGGCAGCACACCAGGCTTCCCTGTCCTTCAACATCCCCCAGATCTTGCTCAAACTCATGTCCATTGAGTCACGTGCCTGCCATACTCCAACTCTTTCGATGCTTCCCCACCTCACTCAGTGAAACCCAAGTCTGCACAAAGGCCCACAAGGCCCGCAGTGTTCCCTGTCCCCATCTCCCCTGTCCTTCAGCACCCCAGCCCTTCAGTGTGGGATTACTGAACACACCAGGTATCCCCAACTTCTGCCGTGCGGTGCCTCTGCCTGGACCACCCCTCCCCACCTCCTGAAGGCCTCACCTCCTTCAAGTCTTCAAGTGGATCCCACCCTCTGCTCCCAGCTGCTCTACTTTCCCTCCCGCATAGCTTTCTAACCTATCAGTACAATTAATTAATTTTGTTATGGCCTGGTACCCCCAAGTCGGATGCTGGAAGAAGGCAGGGAATATTGTCCCCTGTGTTCACTGCAGGTATCCCCAGCACCTAGAGCAGTGCCTGGCATAGAGGCCAGTCTCTCAATAAATACTTGCGGAAGGAAGGGCAGACCCTGGAGAAGGGAGCTTCCACTCGGAAAGGCCAGCTGGGGCCAGGGGCAGGCAGGGGTGGAAATGCATAGAAGCTGGCCGGGCAAAGGAGTGACAGAGGAGTGATGCGGCTTGGGGGTGCTGGGAGGGGCGGCAGTGGTGGTGGGGGAGGAAGAATACAGGGTGGCCGGGGACGTCCAGATGCGCTTCCCAGAGGGCTAAAGAGGTGGGCAGGGATGGAAGTTCGAGGCTGGTGGGGGCGTCCGGAGTTGTGGGGGGGCCCACAGAAGAGGGGGAAGGGACAGGCACTTGGGATGCGGGCGGCTGGGGTGCTGCTGGGGTGACCACTCGGCGGACACCCACCCCACCCTGGCCGCGGGGGGGAAAGGCGGGGAAGCTGGAGAGAAGCGCCGTCTTTGAGGTCGTGGCAGCTTTGCGGCTACTGTCAGGAAGCGAACAATCTAAAGTGGATGAACGGGGTGGGGGGTGTGGTTCTAAAGCCGGACAGTTTCGGGCGGCGGGGGGTGGGGGCGGGAAAGGCGAGGAGGGACACGTCTGCGCTTCCTCGGGTAAAAGGCAAAGGAGCCTCGTAAGGAAGGGGGACGCGCTCGGAGAGGTGAGAGGGACGAGAGGGTGCAGGGCCCCGGCTCCACCGGCCCCAGGCCGGGAGATGCCCGAGGCGGCAGAGCAGCGGACCGCGGGGCGCCGTGAAGATGCAGCCGCTAGGTTGGGAGGGGAGGCTCCACCACTGGAGCGGCGGTGGGCTTGGAAGAGCGCCCAGGGACCCGGGAAGGCGCCTCCTTCCCGGGTCCCGGCCCGTCCGGCGGGTGCGGCAGCCGAGCACGGTGACCGCGGGGCACAGCGGGTACGCAGCGCCCGGCCTCCCCAGCCGCGGGCGTGCCAGGGACCGCCGAGCGGCTGCAAGTGCGCGCCCGTGGGCCTCGCGGCTTGACCGGAGTCTGGGCCGGAGCTGGGCCCCGGAGCTCCGGGCGCGCCGCACGGACGCGGCCACGCGGAGCGGCCGGGCCCCGCCCCGCCCCCCGGGGCCCGTCGGCCCCGCCCCGCGGCCCGGGCCGCCGGCCAATCAGACCGCGGTGCCCGCCCCCCCTAGCCCCGAGGCCCCGCCCTGTGCTGGCGCCGCCAGCCAATGGGCGGCCGAGGCGGGGCGCCCTGTGCGCGCTGCCCGTGCCCGGCCGGCTCCGAGCGAGAAAAGCCGACCCAACCCGTCGGGGCCGCTGCTCCGGACCCGCCGCCGCCGCGCCGCCGCCGCCACCTCCTCCCCCCCGGATCGGGTGTACTGTCCCAACCCGAAAGTCCAGTTCTGCGGCCCGGCAGCGGCGAGCGAGCGCGATGACACAGGAGTACGACAAGTGAGTGAGGGCGCCGGCGTCCGCGAGGCCGGCCGTGCAGCCGGGGCCGCTGCTGCCCGGCCGGCCGGTCGGCCGGCCGCACCTGCCGGGAGGCCGGGCGGGGGGCGAGGGGCCCGGCGGCGGGAGGGGGCGCTCGGCTCGCCGTCCGCGGACTCCGCTTCTCCGCACCCCCGCCCTGCCTTTGTTCCTCCAAAGCCCCCCCTCCCCCCCACCTGGGGGGAGACCCCTGCCTTGGGGGGTGCGGGCCTGCTCTCCGGAGTGGAACCCCCCCACCCCGCCCGCAGCTTCGGGGTCCTGGTCTGGGGTGGGTGGGCCACCCCTCGGGCGCGCCCCGATTCTGCTCCCCGGGGTAGGGGGGCGCGGAGGCCTCGCGCCCCCGCGCCCCCAACCCGAGCGGCTTTGCTCTTCGGGACGCGCTTCGCGGCTGCAAAAGGGGAGCCTTCTCAGGTAATCAAGTCTCTCGTCGCTCAACCGTGTCGTTCGGCCGCCTGCTAGAACCTCGGAACCGAGAGATCTAGGGAAAAGTTGAAGTGCTCGGGTGTCCTGGCGTTTTCTCTTTTTTTCCCCTGGCTGACTGTGTGAGTGAGAAAATTGCTGTTGGAGTTCTTTTGCCGCTTGCATCATTGGTGGTAATTACAGATTGCTGTAATTAAAAATGCTCAGAAATATCAAGAAGGATGAGACTTTGAAATCAGGGTGGTAAACTAGGAAGCTTTGTCCTTACTAATAATGCTTTCATGGAGCTCGTGATTGAAGAAATGTTTTCATAAACTGTAAGGCAGTAATGTAAGCCGTTAACATTAGGAGACACCCGGCGAGGGACGCTTCTGTATATCCTTTGCAGCTTTTCTGTAAATATAAAATCGTTCAGAAAAAAATGCAAGTCGCACCCAACCAATCAGTTATATTTGAGATCAGTGAATCCGGGGCACAGCAGTACTTCTCCCAGTTTTGTAATTATTTGCTGAGAATCATTTTGTGTAAGGGTGCTATTTTTCTGGAGGAGAGGTTTAGATAGTATTATGTATGGAACAGCTTAAGTGAAATAACTTAACCTTGTGTTGTACAGTATGCAGATAAATTATTGCTTGAAAATATATAATTCAAGGAGAGGGCAGTGATGAGCCTTTAGGGACTGTCATGAGGAAGTAGACTAAAAAAGGCAGCTGGTTTCGTGTTTATTTCTTGACTTATAGTTTAGATAAGGCATATTTCCAGAGCTAAAATTTTGGCCTGAGGCACAGTTTGGAAATAGTTTAAGACACCTTCAGGGTGATCACACACAAAATCATTTGCAAAGAAATATTTATTTTCTGTTGCTTGTGCAGATTTGGGATGGGGGTGGGAGAAGAAGGGAAGCTGAAGAACTAGCATGAGGGGAACTGAATGAGCCAAGTGCTGTCATATAGTCTTCTGGAAGTAGCTGTTACACTCTTAATATTACAGCTTAGCAAGACCCCAGAGAGTCATCCCGGGGTACCACTGGCTCAGCAGCTCTTGTTCTGTCCTCCTGGTGGCACAAGGAATGCCCCTTTGTATATTCTTAATTTTTTTTAAAATTTGAGATTTGTAGGAAGTCTTCATTTTTAAACTGAACATGCACTTTGAACAACCCATTGTGTTTGTTTTGTGTTAAAATAGTATACCACCTTCAAGATTTCTTTTCCTACCAAATGTGCACTCCTTGAAATAAGATTTAATTTTGACTGAGGATGAATTAAGTTGTTGGATTTCCTCCCCCCCTCCTTTTTCAGAATCTCTGTTTTTAAAGGGCCTAGGTGACTGCCAAACCCTAACCTTGTTGATTACTTGAGAAGATAATCAGTCTTTCTACATTCACTTTTAGAGTAGGTAGGTCACCTTTAGGCAATTTACATATTTCATTTGTGTGTTGCAATGAGAATAGCTCTTTTAATTTGCTTGTTAGAATAGTGATAATTCGGAGTAGTTCTGAATATTTAAACTTTTTTTTTTCAAGGAAAAAAGTGCTTAATTTTGCTGGAGGTAGTTTTCCACTTTTTTCTTTTTATTGACTTACTCAACAGAGCCAACTGAACAGTTGTTGAGGCTGTTTACATTTCAGGTTTTTGGAATCAGTCATGTTTGCTTTACTCTTTTAAGTTAAATCTTCTATAAGACTCTACTAAAGTTCTCTGTTGATGTTCTGGATTTTTCCCACCAAACTACAGCATTAATATGAAGCAGTTCTTGCCCCATGTGAAAAACCAGGAAAGATTTTTGAGGACAGATTCCCCAACCTAAAAAAAAAAAATCTTTTTTCCTAAAAAAAAAAAATCTCTTTTTGTCCAGCGGCTTCATTTATTATTGTAGATTCTTAAGTGTTTATCTCTAAGATAAACAGTGAACTCCCAAGCCAGAAAATTGTGTCTCCTTATTGGTTTACAGTCCCCTTTGGCCACATTCCATGCTCAATCTGCTGGTAATCAGTAGAATATTCTAAGTTTCTCATATACCCCCGAGGATTAAACCAAGTTATCCCTTCTTCCTTCCATCCCCCCTTCTCTCCCCCTTGTTGGTAGTTTGAGGCATGGCATCACCCAGAGAAGGAGGGAAATAGCAGTATAGGAGCTTGAGGATGGAACCGGATGTACTGTTGAAGAGGGGACAGTCCTGAGTGCCTGTGTTTGAGGAGAGTGCATGTTCTTGGCCTTACTTTGTCCTTGTGTTTGTTTATGTAAAGCGTTTGAATAGCTTCACATTTTCTTGGAGTGAGTTTTTGACTTTTGGTTTTAGTGGGGTTTTTTTGTGTGTCCTGGGTTCCACGTGAAGGTTAACTGCAGGTTCCCTGGCTGTCTAAATATTGTACATCTTCCTGGGTGACCCATTGGGCTACATTTAAGTGGGTTGTCTTCTGATCGTGTCTTAACTTACTTTACTAATGATGAAATGATGAAACAGTGGACTCTTTTATTGCAAAATCAAGAATTGGCTGTTTGCTTTTTCAAAAATTAGCTTATGATGATTTGCCATAGAAGAAGATGTGATATATATATATATATATATATGTATATACACACACACACACACATATATGTTGTTTTTTTCTTTTCTTTTTAAAAAAATCTCTCCCAAGCAAACGGCCAGTGTTGGTTCTTCAGAATGAAGCACTTTATTCACAGCGGCGTTCCTATACTAGTGAGGATGAAGCCTGGAAGTCTTTCCTGGAAAACCCGCTCACTGCAGCAACCAAAGCGATGATGAGTATCAATGGTGATGAGGACAGTGCTGCCGCGCTGGGCTTGCTCTATGACTACTACAAGGTGGGTTTGCTTGCTCTTCAGAACCCCGTAACTACTGTCCAAGGTGCACTTGATCCAATAGCATATAAAACAGTAATTTGCTGGTAGACTGTAATGCAAGTTGCTTCTGTAGTGACTATAAATCGTTTAATGAGTGCTTTGACGTACTGTGGTTCAAAGCTGAAAATCTACAATCACAGAATCAAAAGGTGGTTTCTAAAATGTATGAAGTAGCCAACTGTTCTAGCTCTATCTGAAAGGTGAAGTTACTGCGAAAGAAGAAATTCTCTGTGCCTTAATGAGGTCGATCATTTCTTCAGAGGTAGCTCTTAGCACCATCTAGAGTGGACAGGGGTTCCCTTTGCCCGTGTGCTAGCCCTTTCTTCCTAGGTAGTCTGCGTGGTTTCCTTTCCTTTAAATGGTATTGCGGGCATCTGATTTGATTTGATTGTGAGATTTCTTGGGGGAAAAAAAAACAACTCATATTTTCTAGATTTTCTAGTTTAAGGTTCAGGATGTGTTTTACTGTCTGTTCCTTGAGGTTTGGATTAGTTTTAATTCAGTGCAGTCTGTCCTCTGCCTGAGGCTTTACCTGGTGTTTGTGTCTGGATTGACACCCCTGGTCTGTGTCGTCATCATTAGCCCAGTGATACTAGCTACCACCTACCGATTACCTATACTAGATGTGCTAGACGTGTTACCAGAATGCATGTTGTTTCTGATCCCTCTAGGAACCCTGCAAGATCGCTGCCATTATCCCCATTTTGCGGGTGATAAAAAATAAGGTTCTCAGGTCACATGACTAGTATGTGCAGCCAGGACTTCGGGTTATGCCAGGCCCCCTCTTCTGTATGCCATGCTGCCTCCTGGGGGCGGGGCTTTGCTTGCTGTGTTCACTGTGGCATCCTTTTTAACCAGTAACCCACATGCAGGGATGGCTATATATTACAGTTTATTTTCACCATCTTTTTGTCTTTAAAACTTCCATACCTGTAGAAAACTTAAAATAAAAAGATAGCTAATTCTCAGATACTTTCACCCAAATTCACCAGTTTCCAGCTCTTTGTTACCTTCTGACACTGTATTCTTTGTGGAATACAAAAAAGGCACAGGGTAAAAAGCAAAGAAGATAGCTTGATTATCAAAATTGGGTGGGGAGGGGGAACCTAAACCAAAGCTCTGTTTTCTGATATAAGGCCATGTGTCCAGCTTGTTGTGTTTGAGGGAATGAGATAAGGTTTTTTTTCCCCCTTAGATAGGAACGGAAACTTACATAGTAACCAAGGATGCTAGAAGAAACTTTGCCTGGGAAGTGTAGCCACAAAAGTTTCCTTTGAAGTAGAACTCATATATCTGTTCTTCTTGTGGCTTGTTTTATTGACTCAGTATAGAAACTGTAAGTTCTTAAGTATTAATTATGAAGTTTGAAGTTAGATATTTTTAACTGAAACTTTTGAGAATGGGAGGAAACCAACAAGTTTAGTGCCAGAAAAACCTGTGGAATAACACTAGTTGCAGTGATTTTATGTGCGTGTGTTTTAAATAAAGGGTCCTGAAAGTATTATACATCTTAGGAGGAAATAAATCCTCATGTCTGCCCATCAAGGGTGGCAGTCTTAGTAGTACTATATGTCAGCCTTCTTGCAACAGATGTCCCGTTACTTATTTTCCTTTTTTAAAAACTGACTTACTTGTTTCAATTCTTTGGATGTACCCCTCAGTCATTTTTCCATAATAACCTTGGTAAAGCTTAAAAAACACGTTGTTACTACCAGAAACAATAATTCATTCTGCCTGTAAGGGTAAAATAAGAATGTAGAAATAGAGTTTCTACTTTTACATTGAAAACTAGTTTCAAACGTCTTAGTTTTTGGAGTATGTGTTGCAGAGAAGTCTCAGTTGAGTTGATGTCTGCAGGACATCCACTAACGTTGGCCTGCTCTCCCCTGTGCAGAGAAGCAGACTCGAAAAAGGAATAGACCCAACAGAGTCTGCTTTGTCCTTTGAGTGATAGACATTGTGAATCCCAGCGTCTCTGACAAAATGTATCATTTGGAGCCACCTTTTGGATCTTGGAGTGAATTGTTAATGTGGCTGATGCCTTTGATTTTGCATTTGATCCGAAAGGAAGGGTAGCAGAGAAGAGCAGGGAGAATGCTCAAAGAGCCTGGTTGTCTTTTCAGTAACTTTTTCTCTGTCATGTTACATAGATAAATGGGCAAAGCCCGACCAGAGGTATTTCTCTTAAGAGATGAAACCCACACTTCATGACAAAGTAGATTTGTGATGTTCTGAGTTTCTTTGGCAACTGAATAGAAGCTGGTTTTTGCATATCAACCCAGTGACCAGATTGTGGACTCCTGGAGAGCAGACACTCTCTTATTCATTGTGCTTCCTTGGAGCCTGGGGTTCGGTAGGCAGTCCATAGTCACCTGAAGGGTTGCACTTACTGAAAAGTAGGGATTGTGTCTCTACTTTGGGAGTGAAAACTAAATTGTGGTCCTGTGTGTTGATATCTCAGGTTCCGCGAGAGAGAAGGTCATCAGCAGCAAAGGCAGATGTTGAGCATCCTGAGCCGGACCATAGCAAAAGGTAAGGTTTAAGACAGAGCGTGGAACAGTATGCTACAAATTCCCGGTTTCTGTGAAAGTTAAAGCAAGAGCTTGTTTAAGTGAACAGGAACTAGAGGAAGACATGGATAATTTGGACTCTTTATATCTGAACACAGATTTCATTACTGATCTGCCCCTTACTCTGATTCTGTTACTGAAAAGTCACCAGTTTCTGTAGGAGAACTTCTCTTTTCTCGAAAACAAAAACAATTAACTGTCTCCTCATCCAAAGGAATTTTTTTTTTCATTATTAACAACATGACTGCACTGTTTCCTTATTTGTCTTTTAGGTTCTCTTAAGAACAGTGTGGCTTAAGGCAATGGCAGGGGTCCATTTAAAAAAGTCATCACCAATGACCTTAAATAAGTACCCATGTGAAACTTAATAGAGTATGTTCAGCTGTATTCCAAATGCCTATCGAGGTTATTTTTGAAATATTTTAAGTTAAAACTTTCAGAAAATTAAGGCTTGACTTTATAGACCTGGGAAAAAAGCTAAATATATCTTTTAAATTGTTCTGAGTTCTATTAGTAGTACAAGAATGAAACATTTTTGAAGAAAGAATGATCACTTGGAATCCCACTCTGCTGACAGTTTATTTGTTTATTGTTTGGGCAGGCAGGTGCATTTTATGTGGTTGTGGTTGTATTCACAGGTAGGATTTTCTTCTACTTAATATGTTACATAAGTTTTTCTACATTGCTGTTTTAGTCTTCATAATTTGGAAAAGGGCTTATAGCTTTTATCTTTTACTTTTTGTTATAGGCACTTTCAAACATAACAAAAGTAGAGAAGTAGCATAAGCCAATAGATACTCAGCTTCAACTGTTATCAGCTTAATTCCTGCTGTTTGACCCTGGTTGCTGCTGTTGTTGTCCAGCCCCTAAGGCATGTCCGATTCTTGTGACCCCACGGACTGCAGCACACCAGATTCCCCTGTCCTCCACTGTCTCCCGGAGTTTGCTCAAACTCATGTCCATTGAGTCAGTGATGCTATTTAACCATTTCATCCTCTCTTGCCCCCTTCTCCTGCTGCCCTCAATCTTTCCCAGCATTGGTGTCTTTTCCAGTGAGCTGGCACTTTGCATCAGGTGGTCAAAGTATTGGAGCTTCAGCTTCAGCATCAGTTCTTCCAATGAATAGTTAAGTTGATTTCCTTTAGGATCGACTGGTATCTGTTTGATCTACTCTTCCCTTTCTCCAACTTTCTAATTAGTTAATATTTAAATTTTATTTATTTTTGCTGGAGTATTTTAAATCAGACCCTAGCTATCCTTAGTATCAGGGCTATATCTGATTTTTGCTGTTACAAAGCCTTAATGAACAACTTTCTAGATAGCTTTTTCTTTTTTCTTCTTTTTCTCTAAGGAAATTTCTTTAAAATAGTCATGGGAGTGAATTTATGGTTTTAAGTTTGAATATGTTATTGATCTTGAAATCTGCCAATTTACCAAATTGTTTTTTCCTTGTAAGTATCAGCCTGTATGATTTGAGGGAACTTTGAAAATGTATGAATTTTACCCTAAACTAAATATCAGCTTATATTGCCCAGGATATTTGTCGAGCCAAAAGTAACTCTATGTTGATGTATATGATGGTTTAATATAATCATGGGGTGGGGGGGTGGGGTTGGTGAAAGCGAAAGTGTTATTCGCTCAGTCCATGTCTGATTCTTAGTAACCCCATGGACTGTAGCCCACCAGACTCCTCTATCCATGGAATTGTCCAGGCCAGAATACTGGAGTGGGTAGCCATTCCCTTCTCCAGCGGATCTTCCCCACCTAGGTATCGAACCCAGGTCTCCCGCACTGCAGGCAGATTCTTTACAAGCACTGAGCCATCCCGGAAGCCCCCAGGAAAACTGACGGGTGTGGGCCCCCGTGTGCCAGGCATCACTGCACGCTTTTCAGCATACTCTCCTTTCATCCCCATCACAACTTTGTGAGGATAGGTACCGTCATTATCCTTATTTATAGATGAGCATGTAGTTACTGAGAGATCTTGAATCTACCTTGTCTGACTCTGGCATCTATACTTTAACCTCCAGCCTATACTGCTGCAGTTAATCACGAGTGTAGCTTCAGGCTGCAAGTAAAATATGACAATTTCATGGGGGTTATTGGAAATGAAATATAATAGAGGAAAGCTCTGAGTTCTCAGCATTCCAAATGAAGTTTTACTCAGTGCTTTGACCTGTAACTAGAGGGCCTTTTCCTTTCTCTTGTGATGGGTTATCATGCCATTGCCTATTCATTTGGCTTCTACCAAGTGTGTGGTTATTATTATTAACCAGGACCCAACAGCCCAGTGCCATTTGGAAAATTAAAATTGTCCCGGAATTGTATCAGCTCTGAGTTTGAAAACACGCTTCTCTCTCCTTAAAGAAACATACCAAACGTGACGGAGCAGCCCCTCATCTCTGCTGGCGAAAACAGAGTGCAGGTGCTGAAGAACGTGCCGTTCAACATCGTCCTTCCCCACGGCAACCAGCTGGGCATCGACAAGAGAGGACATCTGACAGCCCCCGACACCACGGTCACCGTCTCCATCGCGGCGATGCCCACCCACTCCATCAAGACAGAAAGCCAGCCCCACGGCTTTGCTGTGGGCATCCCCCCAGCAGTGTATCACCCCGAGCCCACGGAGCGTGTAGTGGTTTTCGACCGGAACCTGAACGCTGACCAGTTTGGCTCTGGCGCTCAACCCCCCAACGCGCAAAGGCGCACTCCAGACTCTACCTTCTCAGAGACCTTCAAGGAAGGCGTTCAGGAGGTACAGGAAACGCAAGCATCTTCCTAAGACGCTGCGTGTTTGTTTAAGTATTGGGTTCCACCTCTTCCTTGTTATGTAAGCTTGAAACTCAGCCTGAAGTGAGTGGATTGGGAACAAAACAGGTTTCTCTTTTTTTTTTTCTTTCTTTTTTTTTTTTAAGAGAAAAGATCCACAGGTATAATTTGTAAACTAAACCTATAAAACCAGAAATTATTATCAAGGGCACATGGCTAATCTTACCAGCAGCTAAGTTAACAATTATGATTTCAACCAAGCGCTTTGCTGGAGAGTAAGAAGGAAAGCCGAATACATAATCTTCCACAGACAACAGACACAGCCTCACAGTCTGTTTTTGGCTTTGGTCCTCAGCCAAAACAACCTCCCCGCAACCGGTCTTAATATAAAAGGTGTTATCATGTATTTGCCTCGTATTTCTTGGTTGGCAGTATTGTCGGGGAGCAGGTAGATCTCAATGACAAATGCACCGTGTGACATTTACCCATCACTTCCAATACTTCCGAGGGTTTCAGGGTGATAAACACATCACTCAGGTCAAAGTCAGGGACTGAGGATGTTTGGAACTGTGTTTAATGACTCATGGTGGGGTCAGAGAGTCCCTCCCCGCTTACAGAGTAAATAGAACAGTAGCCTTTCCTGAGAAGGCGCCCCGCTCTAGCCAGCCACAGTGCCAGCCTGGTACTGTTGTCTGAACTTGGTGCAGTGGTGGAGCTGACTCCTAAGGGTCATGAGATCTGGGGTGCAGACCCCAGAGTTTGGGCAGAAGTGGGATGTGTGGGAAGGGTGGGAGAAGATAGAAGGCAGCGCTTAGTGGGAGCACCTACATAGATTGTCTTAGTTTGACCAAGTGGCGTATAAAATAGACACTTTTTTCTTTCTAATTTTCTCTTTAAATTTTTTGTAGAGTTAAAATTTTTGTCTTAGACAAGTTTTAAAAGCGCGGTGGGTTGCCTTAAGCCACAGACTCTGCTGCTGTGCCCGACGTCGGTCTTCGGTGAGCCTGATCACCAGTTACATCCTTGTGGCTTATCACATTGGTATTTCAGGTTTTCTTCCCCTCGGATCTCAGTCTGCGGATGCCTGGCATGAATTCAGAGGACTATGTTTTTGACAGTGTTTCTGGGTAATAGTTGTCTTTCAATTTGATTTTTTAACTTTCAACTTGTGCAACTTAACTTTCTATTATTAATTTGATCTTGAAAAATCAGAGGTGGCTTTTGGCGGCTTTCAACTCTACCTTCTTGCAGTTAGTGTGGTGACATCTTCGCTGGAGGACATTTGCTTTGTTTTAGTGCACTCGGTTTTGATCTCTGACTGTGTTTCTCGTTTCCCTAATGCTTGGTGTTGGTGCTTTTCCTTCCCTTTGGTTTCTTTATGTGATGTAGTGGAGTGGAATCTCAGAGAAGACATGAAAGATTAAATCAGATCTGAGGTCCCTTCTGTTTCCAAAAGTATATAATCCTGTGAGAATTTAGGGATAGCATCAAGTGGATAAAGGCTTTTGTATTTTTATTAGTCTCACTATAAGCCAACTGTTTACTGGGCTGACAACCTCTTTTATGCATCACGTAATTGCATTTCACTCTGCAAATATGAATATTTTCAACTTTATATAAAAACATCTTCAGGTTTTTTTAGGAGTCTAGGATTTCATTTTGTAATTTCATTTTATGCATTTTTATGAGTGCTGTATTTTAAAATAAAAGTTTTATTTAAAAGTCTAGGATTTTACAGGAGTCTGTAAGGCACACCTGCCTCAAGGTCCAGAAGTCACAAACTCTGGTCCCTTCAGGACCTGAGATGCAGGGGTCAGCAGGCGTTTTCTTTGAAGTATCATATAACAAATAATTCAGGCAACGTGGGCCATACGGCCTCTGTCGAAATTGCCCAGCTCTGCCCAGCTCTGGGCTGTATCACAGAAGTAGTTGTAATACAGAATCAAAGGGCATGGCAACATTCCAGTAAAACTTTATTTATAAAGATAGGGAAAATGTGCCAACCCCCGGCCTGACTGGGTTGTTAAACAGCTTCAGGGGGATATATAGGTGGGGCTAGAAAACAATAGAAAATGTAGAGGACCATGGAGTACCATCCGAGGACATTTAAATTATAGGTAAAAACAACAAAAAAGTGCTACACGGGCCAAGTCAGATTTCGTCAGAGGCCTGCCAGCCTCCTGTTTGCAACCCTTGCTGGGTAAGCACCAGGCTGGCAGCATGTCCTGTGAGATCTTCCAGAGTGCTTGTCACTCATTCGTAGCTTTAGTATCCTCAGCCTCCAAACCCCTAGTTTGTTAACATGGCTTCATAGGTTCTCTAGAGGTGGTCTGTAGTCCCACATCTAGGAGGACCTCTGGGCTGCTTGAGGTGATCTGGGGAAGAGCAGCGAATGCCGGTGGTGACATGACGCTGTCAGTTGGGATGTTTCACCTGCTGTGTGCATGCATCCACACTGCAGCATCTCACGTCTGAGCTCAGACATAGGGAAAGCTTCCGAGGGGGTAGATTAGAGGTCTGTGACTTTTATTGTATTCTAGGAACAACTTTGAATACACCCTGGAAGCCTCCAAATCGCTCCGACAGAAGCCAGGAGACAGCACCATGACGTACCTGAACAAAGGCCAGTTCTACCCCGTCACGCTGAAGGAAGTGAGCGGCAACGAGGGCGTCCACCACCCCATCAGCAAAGTCCGCGTGAGTCCTGCCCTGGGCCAGTTGGAGCTCATTATTTTCAGGTCTGAGGCGGATCTAAATTAAGATCCCCGTGGTTGAGACTCCATGCTCCCACTACAGGGGGATTGGGATCCATCCAGGCTCAGGGAACAGGGATCCTGCATGCCGCACAGGGTGGCCAAAAAATTAAATAAATTTTAAAAATAATGAAATTGCATTTTCATTTCAAAATAATGAAATTTCATTTCAAAAAATTTCAGTTTCAAAATAATGAAATTTTTTTTAATTAAAAAAATTTTTTTTATTTTAAACTTTTTATTTTGTATTAGGGCATAACCAAATAAAAATGTTGTGGTGAAAACAAAACAATGCTGTAGTAGTTTCAGGTGAACAGAGAAGGGACTCAGCCATATATATATGCATGTATCCATTCTTCCCAAAAACCCACTCCCATCCAGGCTGACACATAACACTGAGCAGAATTCCAGTAGGTCTTCGTTGGTTTTCCATTTTAAATATAGCAGTGTGTACATGACCTTCCCAAACTCCATAACTATCCGTCCGCCCTTCCACCCTGACACCCAGAAGTTTGTTTTCTAAGTCTATGAGTCTCATTCTGTTTTGTAAGTTCATTTGTATCATAAAATTGCCGTCTCAATTCACTGCAAAATCAAAAAACTAGGTTTTCCGAAAGATACTCAGCCCATAGTGTCTTTACCTGGTAACGTTTCCTCTCTCCCAGAGTGTGATCATGGTGGTTTTTGCTGAGGACAAGAGCAGAGAAGACCAGCTGAGGCACTGGAAATATTGGCACTCACGGCAGCACACGGCAAAACAAAGGTGTATTGACATAGGTAAGGAGCCCCGGAGCTCGCTTCCATTCCCAGAGGCGCTCGAGTCCAGACTTTTTTAAATCCAGTTATTTTTGGCAGTGATCAGCTTCCTGCCGAACGCATTTGAATTTTTCTGCCAGCCACTGCTCCCTTCCAAACCCTGTCCTTGGCCTCCTGGAATCGGTGCTCTTAACGTTACTTCCTTCATGAGGACAGGTGCCCCGTGCAGAGGCTTCCCACGTGACGCCGGGGCCCGGAGCTGCGGAGCCTGGCTCACAGAAGAGCGTCTTGCTTTCCAGCCTACAGATTCTTTTTGAGGGATGATGTCTTTAAGACATTCTGAAGTTTTTGGAGATAATTGTAAGGTGGAGGTAAAGAACCAACAAGTAAAAGAAAATACTGCTCTTGTGCAGTAACACATACTGTCTTCGCTAGTGCACGCTGAGCTGCATTGCAAGTCTCTTCTGTCTGTAAATACACCCAGAGATTCATCATCACTCGCGGTACAACAGCAGATCCACGCACGTCGTATTTTGTCAAGTAGCTTAGTGAAAATCCTGTTCTTGATGTGAGCGTGACCTTCATGTGAAACCACTGTCTAGGTCACAGAACAGCTCTTAATCTTTGAGTTACTTCTTTTCTTTGCCTTTGGAAGTGTTCATGTTCTCTTTCAGAAGTATAAAAAGAATCAAGTTCCAGTCTTGATTCTCTGGACTAGTTCTGTGGCCTTGGGACAGTTATTTAAACCTTTTAGACCTAAATGTCCTAATTTTGACAGAATGGGATAAAATTAAATACATCTAAGCTTGCCTCTGTGAAAAAGATTCTGTGATTCTTTTTCTACCTTCTTTGAACTTCTTTCAACCCAACAAAATATTAATTTAAATTATCCAACAATGATTATATGAAAAGCTGAACCTTACAGTGAACTGTATAATCTCACTGTATAATAACTGTATAATCTCACGTTGGAAACTGGAAGTCATGACTTCTCTCTCTCATCGCTCACCCAGCTGACTACAAAGAAAGCTTCAATACCATCAGCAACATTGAGGAGATCGCTTATAATGCCATTTCTTTCACTTGGGACATTAACGATGAAGCAAAGGTAGGTTACCAGCTCCTGGAGGAGTGGGAGGGGCCTGGTGATTTCACAGCTGTTTTTTTTTTTTTTTTTGCGCAGTTTTTCTCGTTTTCACTCCTTTGCTATGGAGGAGGGAGACCAGGCGGGGCTAGGAAGGCAGGTCACAGCCGTGGTCCTGAGGGGCTTGGAGCAGGACGGGACTCCAGGAGAATAAACAGTCCCCTCCTTGACTTGTCCCCGCGTCCTGTTCCTTAGCCAGCTGGGTCTCACTTTCTGCCTTTTCGTTAGTGCACATTTTCTGGAAGCACAGCATCTTCCCAGATGTTCTAAAACCATCCCTCTCCCCTTTCTGTTCTTTCTTCCTCCCCAAAATACAGTCTTGGTGGACCCTCCGTGTCCTGGGTAGCGGGGCCCTGGCAGGGCTGGCAGCCACCACCCGGCTTCAGTTTGGACTCCTCAGCCTGGGCATTGCTTCCTCCTTTGTGAAGTGGAGTTAATCCATTTCTGCTCCCTCCTCCAGGCGTGTTGTAAGGGTTGTCGGAACAGGGCTATGAAGCTGGGGGAGTTTCTATAGGTTGTCATCAGCAGGTTCTGTCTCATGTTGATGCCTTGTGAAGGCAACTTGGTTAGTTACGGTTCTTCTCTCTTGGGCTTTGACAAGTGAAGAACTGCCTCCAATTCAGATGGTCATTTGGAAGTTTTAGTACCTTTTGTGAAAAACTAAGTATATTTTAAAATGATTCCTGCCCTTCCCACAGTCTTCTTTTCTTTTAGTATAAAATATTAATCATTACTCATTGCAAAAGACCCTGACGTTGGGAAAGATTGAAGGCAGGAGGAGAAGGGGACGACAGAGGATGAGATGGTTGGATGGTATCATGAACTCGATGGACGTGAGTTTGAGCAAGCTTTGGGAGATGGTGACAGACAGGGAAGCCTGATGTGCTGCAGTCCATGGGGTTGCAAAGTGTCGGATGTGACTGAGCATCTGAACTGAACAGTGTTCCGCTATTTCTTTTCATTGCTTTAAAGTTTGGGAGCTCAGGTAACATAGTGGAAACATGAATTTTGGGGCAGTTGTTAACGTAAGATTGATCTTAGTATTTGTGGCAGTAGTAAGAATACTTTTCTCTATCAAGGTCCACCTTCAAAGTTATCCTCACCTTCCTGTTTTTTCTCAACTTCTCTTTTATTTATTCAACAAGACTTTAGCAGTTGCGGAGTAAGACACTACAGTAAGTACTAAATATGATAGAGTTTAATTTTTCCCGCCCTATTGCTTGTAAAAAATCCTCTGACTGGATTCTTGAGACCCGTTTTAAGTTTGTACTACAATTGCTTTCCTTTCTTATTGTCTAAAGTAAAGGTGCGTCTTAAGAGTGCAAGGTATAGTCAGTGGGGTCCCCCAGTCTGTTAGGAAGCTTAAGTTCTTGTAGTTGCCCCAAGGTTTTCCCGCTGACCACCTCCAGCCTATGCAAACGTCTTTAGGCTGCTTATCCCAGAGTTTGGAACAAACACTGCAGAGAAGCTAGTAGAAGGGAAAATGAACTTTCCACTTTATATAGTTGTTGCAGTTATTCTGAAATGAGATGCCATAATAGGGCTCGGTGTGCAGGCAGCCTATAGGAAGAGTGGGCCCTGTGCCCCTGCCCACCCACCCCCGGGTGCTTCTGTCGTTGAACCAGGGAAGTCCGTCCTGATCACCACGAAGGACTGTGAGGAAATTGCGGAAGAGCTGATCAAGCACCCCTAAGTCCTGAACTCACTTTTCTGACTTATCTATGATCTCGGGTTGGTCCCTTGATTCACCGGCTCAGTTTCCCCCCCACCCCATTCCCCTTGGAGAATGAAAACCTCGCGGTGGCCAGCTCGTTGGGGTGTCATCGGGACTCAGCAGGCGCTTGTCGGGGTGCAGGGAGCTCTTGATGGAAAGGCCCCACGTGTGGGCAGGGCGGCTTGTTTGTTCGGTGTCACTCTTCAGGGTGGGAGTAATGAAAGCCCAGCTGACGGGTGGGGATAATGGCTGGTTTCATTCTGAAGGCCTTCAGCATGTTTGTATTAAAGAGCAGTATTGTCGGAGGCGTGTCCCTAAGTAGTCTTAATAGCGTTGTTAATTGATGTAGGTAAATTCAGTTTCATTTCCCCTTCCAGACCCCTGCGCGGACTTGATTTTTTTCAGCCTTTGCCAGCTCCTGGATGGTGCTGGTGTCGTTTCTTAATGAGGCTGCTGCCTTTTGAAGCGGTATCAGGCATCAGTTTCAAGCGTTTGTTGGAATGAAGTCTGTAGATGTTTTGCTTCCCCTGGCCAAGTTAATATTTTCTGTCTTTACACTTGAAGTAATGGATGCCCCAGGGTAACTAGCGTGAACAGATGGACATGCAGAATTCTGTACAGGTGGCTTTTTTTGAACTTCAGTTTCTGAAATCATCCCACTTTCTTGTTCTGATTTAGGATGCATGTTTGTTGCTTAATTCCAGTTCATTCTCCCCCACAAACATAGGGTTTCTTGGAGACATGTGGCATTCCTTTCTCCCCTGACTTTTTTAAAAAAAGATACCTAACATATACCCTTTTTGCCACGCCAGGAGGAGTAAGACCAGAGTTCTAGCCCAGGGTCAACATGAGCATCTTCTCTGTAGATTCCACTGCTCTTCAGGGATGATTGTTTTTAGGACTCATCCGGTTTAATCTTGAGCACCTTGGCTTAGGTTCTAGTTTGGGGAAAGCCCTGTCTAAGCTAGACTCATCTTCTCCTGTCCCTGTCCAAACTTCTCTTACCAATGTAAGCATGTACTTGCTGTTACCATGGAAATGCAAAGAAATGATGAAATTTATGTTTAAAAAAAGTTTATTAGACTTCAAAACATCAGGGGAAAAGGAAGTTGCTTGGAAAAGCAGAAATGTCTTAGAAACAAGCCCCCGTGGCAGCCCTGGTCTCTCCTGTGTCTAGACCCAGTTCGTTCATTTTTCTGTACTCCACACAAAGTTAGGTCTGTTTAGGTAGCCATGCATCTTTTCAAGAGTCAGGAGTACCCAGACAAATTAAAGTTTGTCTGGCATTCACACTTCATTGAGAAATGACTTCATCAGATTTCTTCCTTCCTGATTTATGACTGAGATCATATGCTTGAGGTAATTTTGGTAGGGAGAAGAGGTTCCCTGCAAAACATTAAAACAGGGCGCTCTGGTGGAGTTTAGAATTTGTCAGGTAGGAGGGCACTGGTCCCTGGAGGATTAGGAGATTGCTGCAGGGGTCGGGGGGAGATGTAAAGGAATGTGGGAGGAAGATAAACACAGACTTGGGCTCTGTAAAGATTTCATCCAAAGCCAACTGTGCCCCTTGCCCCTAGTTCCAAGAATTCATAACTTTATCCTCCAAATATCAGCCACCTGCTGTGCCCATGGCCCAGTGCTCCATCCTGGCTGAAAACACTGGTGTTGTAGTTCAGGTATATTGGGGTTAAATGGGCTTTTGTGGCCTGAGATCCTAAATATAGCATCATGTTTCTAAGGAAATGAAACTTCACCAATGAACTTTGGAGACACAGATAACTTATTGGCTGGGGTTATCTGTTCTGCACCAGTTTCCGTGTTTCCAGTCAAGTGAGTCGTTCTGGATAGCCTTCATGTCCTGGAACAAGGTTTAATTTTTTTGCTTGGACTATAGATCTAGGAGTTTATAAGAGCATTGAGATTTGGATAGTGATACGAAGTAAGGGCCTCTCAAAGCCTGAAGATCTAAAATAAATAGAGGAAAAAAGAAGTTAGGGGGAGAGAATTAACTTGTCTAAGTATCAGTTTTAGGCCCGGCACTGTGCTGAGGGGCCTTCCCTGTGTTGGCACCTAGCGGGCATTGCCACCTGCCCAGTACCCAGGAAAAGGCGCTCATTCCTCCAGGTGGGAAGACGTTTGCTCCTTGTCATCCAGGTGAGATCACCCAAGGAGGCAGGCATCTCCACCTTGAAATGGACAGGAAGTGGTCCTGGCAGGGGGAGACATCTAAAAGTGTCAACCCTAATTATTAATAGAGAGGCGTTATGGATTCACTAATACAGATTGCCTTGGTAGAAAAAGTAGAGCACTTTTGCTACAAGGAAACAGTTTATACTGATTGTTGGATGAGTGGTGTCTGCCTCCAGAGGAGTGGAAATTATAAACCAAAAATCCCCCACATGGAATTAAGTGACACAGGACAGCCAGTTCTGAGGGAGCCTGGCGTCCAGCGGAGCCCCACTGGCAGGAAGGGGTCGTGCTGGTGGGACAGGACATACTTGGGTTATAGTTAACTGGACAGTGTAGGAAGTGGGAAAGAACGCAGGAGACACTGCAAACAGAGCTCAGGGTTGCTTTGATCGTCTATATGTGCTCTGAGCTCCTGGGTATGGAGCATAGCTTTTAAAGATGTGATGAAACTCCAGGGAGGTGGACTATCTCACATGTTTTTTTCCAGAGGTGACTTCTAAAGCCTTACTGCCAGGTGGGTTGGGGTGCAGCTGCCGATCACACAATTTCATCTTCTAAACGCTAACAGTGAAGAGTTTGCCATCAGACACACACCTCAGCTCCTGCTGGAGTGAGCACCGTCAGAGGAGGAGTAGGTGTGGAGTCTGGGTTTCTTTCCTGGATTTTGCCTTCATGGCTGAAAACCACCCGAAGACTCGGAAGAGTCCGTCCTGTGGGCCATGCTTCCTGATGTCTTCATCGGACCCGCAGGAGGAGGCGCTCGGGGTCGGGTGGGAGGAGGGCTCTCACGGGCAGATGGAGCTGCGCCTTCCTCTCCTCGTGGCAGGATCTCATCTCTGGGAGAGGGGTGGTCAGAGCCTGTTTCAACATGCCATTCGTCTCCTCCTGGTTCAGTTCCCTTGCCCGGTTCACCTTCGGGGCAGGGCCGGGGCCCGCAGATAAGAGATAGGACCAGATCGGAGCATCCTCTCCCTCGTGGGAGAGCGCTGTGTGCTTTGAATTCTAATGTGCCAGCTCTCAGGAGAAACGCCAAGGCGTTCTGCTGGGTTGTCCTTCTGAGCTAAATGTATTCTATGTCACCAAGAGGCTCGTGTTATGAAGTAAAGAGGACTGGAGTGGAGCACAGAGCCCCCCAGGAGCACCGAGAGCCTGGGTTGGGCTGGAGCACGGAGGTCTTTCCCTTTGTGCCCTGTCTCAGCAGAGGGCTACGGCATTCCTGCCGCGGGATGACAGAGGGGTGGACCCGTGCTGGTGACTTGAACTTAAGGCTTTCTGTGTGTGCTTGTGGGATGCAGGTTTATGAGTGTAATAACAGTTTGTTGTTTCATCTAAGCATAATATTTGGAATTCATCATGAGAGTAGTCTTTAGTTTGTTTGGACTGAGCCTACTGCTTGCATTTAGAGAGATTCCATCCTGGTGAGGCACCCAGCAAGCGCTCCAGTAAAAGAAGGTGTTGCCACCCCTGGTTGCATTAAGCATGGGGCAGGTTTGGTTTGTTTCTCAACTTGAAATTTCCAGTGTGAATGGGCGGGAGGCGGGAGAGGTGAGTCAGATGTCTTACTTGCGATTGCAATTAAGTGTAGGCAGGAGATTTCAAACAAGTGTATCTTCCCTGGCCTAAATACTGGAGGAAGCCAGGAAGCATTGTTACTTTTTAAATGAAGGTACGAGACTTTCAGAGTCTAGCCAGATGCGGCTGGACTCTCCGAGCATCCTGTCTTTAGACCCTAGAGGAACCAAGGGAGCCTGGGGGCTTCTGAGCTGACCCTCTTTCTACTCCGTGCAGTTGGAAAGTACTGGTTTATTAAAGTGAAAGATAAAAAATGTTGGTCCCAGAAAGTCACTCTCCTCTACAGGGAATGAATAGTCTTTGAGCTGTGGTTTGATCAGAACTGAAAGTGATGAGAAATTTTCCCGAAATGGAAATGTGTGGGGAATGCCTTTCACTAGCTGATACGGGATGAATTCTTGACTTTGCAGTTGGAAAGCTGACTCTGAAGAGACCGCCCTGGGTCTGACTATGAGGGAGGTTTCTCTTTTTAGAGCGAGGGTTGTTGGACCTGGGCTGGAAGCGTTTCACGTGTTATCCTAGTGTCTGGGCAGGAGGTCAGCCCCATGGTGAGACCAAATGCGCCGATTCCCAGTGGGCCTTCCGAACCTGCAGGTAACAAAAGCACACGTTCATCGCCGCACACGCCTGCGGGTGAGGGCCAGGCCGTGATGGTTTTGGTTGGACGAGGGAGACACTTGGCAGCTGAAGAAAGCCTCGGTTTGGTAGTGAAACCTGCCTCTTGTGAAACGGGTTTGAGGCACCGTGTCAGCCGCTATGAAAAAGTGCTGTCACTTGAACTTGTTTTTCCGTCTCTCTGGAGCGAGGCGGGTCAGAGTTTCCCCTCCCTCCGCCCTGCCGCGGTCACGATCTGTGAACTTGTCTCTCGAGCTTTCTTCTCTGACACTTTGTCACCTTAACCCGCCTGCTCCTGGGTCCTTCCTGGAAATTCCATCTCAAGTGGTATTCTGAGTCTGTCACTTCAGCCAGAGAGGATTGACTCTGCCCAGACATTATTAGTCGTAACTGAATTTACCTGGAATAGAGATTTGGGGGCAGTGTAGGACATGGGAGTTAAAGTTTTCTTTTTTTCTTTTTTATAAGGCAGGTCTTCTTCATGCGAGACTCCAGATCTGCTAGTAAATATAAGTGGACTCTATGTTAATTACCCAGTTAGGCCCTTTTTCTTTAGCTTTTTAAAGAAAAGTTCCAGTGTCTAATTCTAGATTTTGACTGGAAGTCAGCTTGCTGGCCAAGCCTGCCCTTGTGGCCATCTGCTTCCGGTCCTGAGCTCTGTACTAGAGATGCTGGCTTGTAGTCCGTGATTGCCTTGCTTCGCACCTGCATCCAGATCTTCGCATTTCAAACAATCATTCTGTTTATTTGGGACAACAGGTGCCCAGCCTCTGTTTCTGCCAAGTGTCCTTAGGTTCACCAGCCCCTGCTTGTAGGACGTGACAGAGGGAAGACGGCCTGCCGGCGCCTCCAGGGAGCTTCTCTCTCTCTCCTTCTCTTTCTTTGTCTTTGGGACTTTTCCCAGCTCTCTGCAATCTGTTGCAGAGACCAAAGCTGACATGTGGGCGGCGTGGGAAGGCAGCGCTGTGGCTGCAGTCGGGGCGATGACTAGACCCTTGTGTTGTCTTTGGGGAGACGCCCCACGTTGCTGGCAGAAGATTGCAAGTCAGTGCTTTGCTCTCCCCACACCCCTCCCCTCACGGCCCAGCCTTCCTGTTCTTTCTCTCCTCTCCTGATGGCCGTCTGATCGTCTGAGAAAGAACACACACACACACTGGTCGCATGTTTGCAGGCTCTTGTTTCATGCTGATGTTAATTCTGTAGTGGGACTTTTTACTCCCCACGTGTCATCAGCATAGTGGGGAGGTGTGACTTTCCTGGGATTAGCTGATGAATCAGTGGTGGAGCGGGACTCTGCATCTCGGGCTGTGACTCAGCCTCTGAGACCTTCTGGGGTGTAATTAATTAATTAGGCCTGTGCATCGGGAGTAAGCAGGGGAGCAACTAGGCTCCTGCAGAACTAAGATAATCAGAGTTTGTTGGGTTTGGGTTTCCCACCGGCTCCCCCACCCAGTTGTGGGAGAGGGAATGTTGAAGATTAAGTGTCTGCTGTAGAATACTCAATAGATGTTCCTGTCTGATTAGACTTGGACTTTGATTCCTTCCTTTAAACCGTTTCCTACTCCATTGGTTTCAGCTGGCGTAACTTCCCTATACACATATTGGAAAACTGGGGATTTTGTTATCTTGAAGTAGTGCTGTTAGATTTGGGGTGAGAATAAACCTATGTTGTTGATCTCACGTTGTAATTTAATTTGTCAGGAGGTTTCTAACTAAGAAAAGCGACATAGAAATATTTTCAGGTGATTTTTTTTTGACTGATATGGAAATGTGTTAAATGAAAGCTTGTTCTAGGATTCCTGCTTTCAACTTAGCAGATCAGTTACATCCCAGGAATGAGATTATGAATATGATCTCTTTGACTAAGTTGAATTTAATACTAGAATGAGTTGAATTTAATACTAGAATGAGTTAAAGCAGTAATGACTCCTAGAGGCAGCTGGGACAATACCCACAAGGGCTGCCACTGCCTAGCGGGGCCGAGGCATCAGCTAAGTCTCATGAGTTAACAGGAAGTCACATGGAAATTGGGCATAGAAGCCCTGTTTGATTTGGAATATAGGAACCTTTGATTTCATGCCACCTGATCAAAAAAGAACCTTCTGCTCGCAGCCCCTTGAGGGTCACTCTTTCCCCTGTTTTTCTGCTGCAACACACAGTTTTCTATTAGGAACTTCTTCAGGCTTTCTGTGTTCCCTGTGTCCTTGTGATTTCAAGAGCACAGATTTGTGCAGGAGGCGTAGGTCTTGGCTCTGGCTTTGTCATCTGTGTCCCGTGTGTCTTTTACTGCCTGACTCTTCAGAGCCTGAGCCACAACTGGATGCTGTGTCTCTCTTGAGTTAAGGTGTTGAGTAGCCAGATTCTGAGCCAGGTGATGCTCATGTTCAAGGTAAATATTTCTGGGGAGCGCAACAAGGAGAGGTGCATTCTTGGGATATAAGACATTTTTTGGTTATCAGCTTTCTGAAGCATCTTCCATAGTTAAATCAACCCATTTTTCTCTTTTTCTTTTCCTTCTTCTATTAGATCTCTTCTCTTTTCTTGCGTGTATTTATCAGGCAGTTAGACCTCCATTGCACTGTCTGAATGAGCACTTAATTCACAGTGACCCACATGGAATTCTGATCAGGCATGCTCTCAGCCCAGCAGGCTGATGCTTTTCCAAAATTCTTACTGTGTACAGTCTTAACTTCAAAGATGAAAGCACCATTCTCCCTTGACAAATTGTTTATGTTATTATCAATCCCTTTAACTCATTTCTAACAGCCTTCTAGGAAATTCTACGCAAGGTAGTTAATCTGTTGCTACTGTGTGGACGGTGTGGTCCATTCATTCAGCAAATTATTCCTTGTGCTTTTCTCTCTAGGATCACTCTGAGGGAGTGAAAAACAGTGTAAGCAGAAAGCCTGTCCTCAAAAGAGGGGACACTCTCTATGTGATGTACAGGTCATAAATGAGGTTTAAAAAATGCTCCCAAGGTTTCCAGGTTAAGGGGGTCCCTTCAGCTAAGGGAGGCGAAGGCTTTATGAAAGAGACAGCACCGGGCACTGTGCTTTGAGAGATGGTGGCTGCGGAGTGTTTGTGCAAAGGCCATCTGATGGGACCTTTCTTCTCCCTTATTCCTGCCCCCAGAGTAGCTCCTGTTAATTTCAGAGGCACCTGCAACGGCTCAGTCTGCAGAGGTGCTGTGATGTATTATAGCACGGGAAGCAGCCCCAGGACTTAGCTGCTGCGATGCTCGAATCTTGTAAGAAAGTCGTAGACGTTACCACCCTGTCAGTATGACACGAAGCTCCGTGTGAGGGGATCACATGCCTAATTATCACACCCCACTGTTAGGTACCTGCAGTTGCTATAAAGGAAAGATGTCACTGTACATAATACTTTAAAGTGTAAAAGCAAATCAGTACAGTAGACAGTCACCTCACAGCTCACTTTGTGGGTTTACCCCTGCCCTAGAACTTAACCATATCTGTCCCTCTCTGTGTATGATTAAGCCTCGAAATTCCATGATCTTTTTCCAGATTGAGGGGTATATGTAGTCATTCATTTTATGGTTATCTAATATCCAGTGTGTATGAAAGACCGCTTGATGTCCTGGATTCAAAAGATGACCTCAGTGTTCACCTGTGCTTGGAAAAAAGATGTGAATGTGAATAACCTGTGAACTTGGGCAACAAGTTACCTAACCTTGCAAAGTCTCATCTGTGCACTGGGGGCAGAAGAGAGCCAGTTTCAGAGGTTGTTTTGAGGGCCAGAGTGAGCTACATTGTCAGAGTACAGCAAATGTAACTCACATATCATAGCAGCATGTAGTTTTGTTTGGCTGGACTTTAGGAATCTGGGGGTCATCCATTCAGTGAATGCTTTTTTTTCTTATTGGCCAGGCACTGCCAGGATGCTTTGGGAGTGTAAAGCTGAGTGGAACATGGCCCAGTTCTCAGGAAATTCAGAATTTAGTGGAGAAGGTTGCTACTCTAGCATGTGCAGTCATAGAAGTAAACCCAAAAGAGTAGAACTTACAAAGATGAGAGAAGGTTCCCTTAGGCGACGCTTGAGTGAGTCCTAAAGATCAGTTAGGAATGAGCCAAGTGTTCAGAGCCCAGAATGAGCCTGTGACTGTGATGTGAGTGAGTGCAGAGCTCAAATCAGAACCTGACACCCAAGGCGAGTGAGGGGTGGGGTGAGGCGGTGAGTCCAGACCCTGAAGGCCCTGTCCTGCCCGAGTGAGGACCTTGGAGTCACCCTTTAAGCAAGCTGTCTCAAACCCTTGGGGGCTATGGACTGAGGAGATCAGGGTTGGAGTTTCTTTGCATTTTTAATTCAGTGATAAGACTTTTTAAATTCACAGGTATACTCTGGTGGCCAGTTGCTGCCAGGAGGTTTCATCGCTAGTGTTTGTGCTTAGATGTTAAGTTAGAGCCAGACACAGGCCAGGTGAGTCCCTGGGGGCACTGTGTGGTCAAACATTATGCATTCAGCTGTTTGAATAGAGTAGTTATTTCTCAGACTAGGATTGGATATGTTCTTAGGGGGCAAGGAACTTTTTTTTCTCTATCAAAAAGGATGTATGTATTATTCATGTTTGAGAAACATGCTGTAGGTGGTAGGAAACACAGCTGGACAGGGGGGTTGCATCACAGGCAGCTTTTGACTGCTGAGGAATTTAGTCTATCACATAGGCAGAGGTGAGTGATTGAATGCCATTGAGTAAGAATAAATGATTAAGGTTCTGTAGTGATCCTGGTGTTCGGTGGTTGCCTAATGTCAGGGAAGCAGGCTGTCTCTTCATTTCCTGATTTGTGTCCATTTTATTGTTTAGACAGTCCTCTCCTAGGGATTGGAAGAAAGGTGGGTTAATTTATGTAAATTTATATTAGCTTTTTTTTTTTTTGGTTGTGTGTAGACAAAAACACAGGGCAGGGCACTGTTACATGTATTTAAAGTTTTGTTAGGATTTGAAACTTGTTAAAATTTGGAGCTAATAGGTGGATTTTGTATCTAGTGGATTTTGTATCTACCTATGTTTTTTCTGTCTCTTATTAACAGTTTTTAATTCAGCACCAGTTAGGAGAAATGCAAAAAATATACTAAACACTGGGAAAAAAATTGTTTTTAATGGATCACACATAATCCCTGCCATCAAGGGGCTTACAGCAGCGGTCCCTGGGCCCTTTGGCAGCAGGGGCCAGTTCCGAGGGTTTTCCACGGATAGGGTGATTCAGGCACATGACACTTACTATGCATGTTCTCTCTATTGTGATTACATCAGCTCCATCTCAGATCGTCGAGCAGTAGGGGACCATTGGCTTATAGCGCTCACAGGGTGACAGAGTGACAAGGGATTCGGTAAAGGTGGCCTGTTTGGTGCTCTTGTCCCTTCCTTTCCATGACCTCAGTGATGGGTGCAGAGGCCCTTGGCCTGAAAAAGGCCCCAGGGGTCCAGGGAGGCTACTTAACTACCATGTGATAGATACTAAAATGGAGCTGCGATTCTCTGGGGGCAGCTGGGGAAACGCATCTCAGAGAAGCCCTTTCAGTTGTTACTAGGTCTTTAGTCATAAGAGAGATGTCAGTAGAGAATGAAATAAAGGTTATCATAAATTGAGTGAGTGAAAGTCGTTCAATCGTGTCCGACTCTTTGCAACCCCATGGACTATACAGTCCATGGAATTCTCCAGGCCAGAATACTGGAGTGGGTAGCCTTTCCCTTCTCCAGGGGCTCTTCCCAGCCCAGGGATCGAACCTAGGTCTCCTGCATTGCAGGTGGATTCTTTACCAGCTGAGCCACAAAAATAAGACCCCCCCGCCCCCCTGCCAAAGTGTGCATAAAAAGTCCTGTGAAGGAGGTGCGGAACTAGAATAGTGTGGAGCTGGCATACTGGAGGCCTTGAGAACTCAGGTCCGTTCCTTCAAGCCTTTTCTCTAAGCTCTTAGTTGTCCCCGTCACCGAGGTGACGTCACGTGGCTCACCTCTCACCTCTCACTTATGAGCGTTGCTTTGATACTTTATCATAATGTAAAAATTGGAGCCCTTAAAATGAAAAGTTTATTCCTTAAAAAAAAAGTTTAATTAAGAAAACTTGATCCAAGCTGTCATGAGGGTGGTTCAGAATGTTCTCACTGAATCTAAAGGTTCACATTTTGAAATTTTTCTTTCCTCTCATTAAGAAAACCATACTATGAAAGTCAGAGGAAATGATTTTCACCAGCATAGCAGCAATGTCATTGTCATACGATAGTGGGTAAAATTTCACCTAAATCAGTGGGGAAAAAATTGAAACTATATTATCTGGCTCTCAGTTTCTTTCCTTGTATGCGAAGAGTAATATGGAGTGAGTATGACTGTTGTGGTAGATTTTGGATAAGAAACAGCCTTTTTGTTTATGCAAATTAACCTATTATAACATATTTAAGTTAGTCTCATCACTCAGCTTTTGACTAAACTGCTTATAATTTTTGTAACTTTCGCCTTATGAATTCTAATTACTTTGTTAGTGCTTTCTTTCTGTGAATTAGGTAGATGAACAATATTTCTAGAACTTCTCCCTACAAATGAAATTCACTTGTTTCAGCTCACACATCTGACTACTCCCTTTAGACTAGAGAGTCAGTAAGTTTTCTGGAATTATGTCTCACTTGGTGGTATAGATGATGAAGCTCCCGAAGAGCAGGCGAGTTGGGAGTTTATAAAATCTGTTCTCAGCCGCACTCTCTCCACCTACTGGAACGTGTAGTGCTGACCGCAGCTGTCTTCTGAGCACACTGGTTCCCTCTTCCTCCCTCCTCTCTTTCTTTCATCTGAGGGCTGGCTGTGGGCACGGCAGCTGGCTGGTGAGCTCTATTGTGTGGCTGCCATAGTGCTTCCTGGGAAAATCATCGTAAACTAGCTCAGGGTCTGATTGCTTGTTGGTTCTGTGCTTGTCAACATTTGGAACAAAAAAAAACCTATGCAAGTTACTTCTTCGATGATGCAATTCTTTTTTTTTTTTTGATGATGCAATTCTTTATTCTCTTGTTTTCATTTTCCAACTGCGTTTTGAGGACAAGATTAAATCTTTTGAAAAATTCTAAGTACATGAAAACAAAATTAGATTTTTTGAGAAGTTCTAAATTCATGAATTCTCAGCCTCTAATGAGGAACTGTCTTAGAAAAATGGGCTGGACATTGAAAGAGGAATCTTGCCAAGCATCTTCCACCTAATTTAGCAGGGGTGTGTGTGTGTGTGTGTATGTGGTTAGGTTTTTTTCTTCTTTTTCTCTAGTGATTTTGGATGGGGACATTGATTGTTCATCTTTTAAGATTTATGTTCCAATTATTTGAATAAAATCTAACTTTTCCTCTAAATCAGTGGTAAGGAAATATGAAAATAGAGAAAGGGTCATTATTTGAGTTCTTAAAGATCTTTACATCATTCTGAAGAAGGGACGTTGTGTATCATTCAGCCTACTCTCAGATTTTAGATTTAAGACTTTTTAAAGTGTGTGTATCTGTGTGTATCTGTGTGCATGCACACATACTTGTGTTTTATAGAGGAGGGATTGGATGTGTAATAGATCATCTTTCTCTTTCCCACCTTCTTTAGCAGATAGTGGTGTTTTCCTGTAATCTCATTATAGAAAGTGTTTCTCTACACAGTGAGAATGGTCTGAACAGTCTGTCTTATCCAGACGTGGGTGACTTGGCCTGTTGTCCAAGGTCAAATTAAGGCCAAACCGCCAGGTAGAACCGGCCCCTGGGGTTGACGCGGGTGAGGAACAGAACGCACCGTCTCGTTGCTGCCCCAGGACCCAGGGCAGAGCTCTGTCTTGTCTCGTACATTTGCCATCTCCCTGTCGTGGGTGCCACTGATGAAAGAGTGTCACCTTCCTAAGTAAAGGTTCCCTGACACCGTGCTTCTCCCTCAGGATTTGGTGGAGTCCCCTCGGCGAGCCTGGGCTGCGTTGATAGAGGGGGAGGGTCCCCGGGAGAGGTCACACTGGCGAGACGTCCCTAGCGCCTGTCTTCTCAGGAGGCCACTTGTGTGGAAAGTGGAAATGCTGAGTCACAAAAAGGGCCTGACATTTCCTCACTGTTTCCCACATTGTGGTGAGGTGAAGGTCAGTTACGTCCCAGCGGCTTGGAGACTGCCCCTCAGGCCCTGGCCATCCAGCAGCCTGTTCACATGAGTAGTTTTTTCAAGATACCACCGCCCTCCTCTGCTCACATGTTGTTTGTGGCGGCGGCTTTAGCACCATCACTGCAGAGCTGCATGGTTGCATTTGGCCCAAAGGCAAAAACTCTTATCAGACCCTTCAGCAGAAAAAGTTAGCCCACTCCTGGTTTAGATGAATACTTGAGAACGCCTTCATGTATCTTGGTTGTGTTTATTCACTCCTCTCTCTACATTTTCCTTCTCTTGTTAAAAACCTGCATGCTGAGCGTGTGCTCTATCCCAGCCCCAGGAACAGAAAGGCTGGTCTCTGTCCTCCTTGGGGACTACA
This sequence comes from Cervus elaphus, assembly GCF_910594005.1. Taxonomy (NCBI): domain Eukaryota; kingdom Metazoa; phylum Chordata; class Mammalia; order Artiodactyla; family Cervidae; genus Cervus; species Cervus elaphus. The sequence goes on from NC_057825.1 coordinate 19,143,701, forward strand.
CCAGCAGTCAGCCTGACACCCCCATCCAGACACACAACCCATCCCCACACGTCAGCCCCTGTGAAAACCAAACATCACACATAAACATAAGAAGTACAGTCTGACAGACACTCTTCTCTGATCTATTTATCTTCTAAACTAGGAATTCTTGAGGATTTGCATGACCTTGTTGAATAGTAAGGTTGAGCAGATGCTTTAATCTTTATCTTTCTATTGATTAAATGAATATTATTATTTGATAGGACTGTATCTCTGTAAAAAAATTTTTTTTATATATAAAAATGCCTAATGGGATACATATAAACACATGTAAGCACATCTGAACTTCTTAAAGAAAGGAAATCATACATTGGAACTTGTTTTACTAACCTCAGAGTTTTGGAGCCTAAGGAGCTCTTTTAGGGCTCAAAGTGTGTAAGTTTGTAAACAGTTAATTACTTGACAGCAGTGGTTTTGTCTTGGCCAATCACAAGAATGACCAGAGAGGACCTGAAACCGTCCTCAAGCCCAAAACCCACCCCGGGCCGGTGGGAGCAGGAACAACAGGGGCGGCCCCACGGTCTCCGGTACAGGCTGATGGCCTGGACTTCCAGGCGAGTCAGGGTGTCCAGCGCTCATATTTCAGGCAGGCTGATGTTCTGGCCACACTTTGAGAAACAGTGTTGTACAAGATTCTTAATTTTATACAAGTAGTTAGTATGATTGCTTTAAGTGGCAACCTTACATGGTACTCTTTTTAAGAGTATGGTATGTAAAAGTTGATTGATCAACATGTTACACAAAATTGTTGTTACTAGACTTACAGAGTAGGAATGTAGGGTTCATCGTCTTTCAGTGTAAATACCAACCTGGCACTGCAGTGAAGAGTCAGCTAGGGGTGGTCTCAACAGCCCTGTGCTTGACCAGTGGACCCTGGCCCATGTCACAGCACAGTTAGTGACGGAGCTGGAACCAACACTGGATGCTTTGATTTTCAGACCAGAGCCTTTCCTGTTGACCACGTTACCGCCTGCTAGGACGTACATACTGCATCTTGCCCCCTTGTCAGCCTTGGGTTGAGGCTTAGACACAGCATGCATGCCCCCCCTGAGGGCCGGCTGTCCCCGTGACTGTCCGGCGTGTTCCCATGCCGCCCTCGTCTTTCTCCTGCGGGCCTTCAGCCCACTGACTCTGAACTTTGTGTTCTTGGATCAGACACTGCACATGCTGTTCACCTTTTACCAGTATGTCTGCATATCTGTCGAGACAAGGTAGCATTTTTTAATGCTGAGTTAGGGATGCTGTCCACTCTCTCTGATTCCATGTAGAAAACTGCCAGGTTTGGAAAGAGTCGGTGATAAAAGATAGAAGAACATACACAAGAAAGTGATCGCAAGTGGTCATGAACGGCAGGGAGAGTGGTGTCTCTCTGAAGCCTCCGTGTTTATACTGACCCTGGGATTTGGCGCCTGCTTACTTCTGCTCTGAATAGAAACTTGATGCTGGGAAGCCAGGGGAGGTTAGGTTTTAGGCTGGATTACCGTGAAATCCTCTTTTAAAGGGAATATCACTTTGGGGCAAAGACTTCCTGGAATTGTGGAGGGTAAAGTGTAGTTTTCCCAGGCAGCTGTTTCTGAGTTAGGAATTGAGCCTTGCAGCCTAGAGTGATAGAGAAAAGCTTAGATTTTCTACCGAGTTGTAAAATAAAAAATGTGACTGTTTGGTTACTGTATGTGTTCTGTTGTTTGCATGAACTGTTGTCTTTCTGTCTGCGATTCTATTTGTCCTTGTTTCATCTATTCCATAGACTAACTTTTCAAGTTGGACTTACAGGTTGCATGTGAAATGTTTTCTTAAAAAAACATATATGAAAAGATATGAAGTCAAAGCCTTGAGTTTCTGTAGATCTGAAATTCACATGTGCTACTTTTGCCTGTGTATCTAGATGTATGTATTTAAGAAATTAGAGCAATTTGCTCATATACTGAAAATTAGGTAAACAGAAAGAAAAATACGATAGGCAGGATAAGGCAGTACTAGATCAGAAACCGTGCCAAGAGTTAAGAAAGGTGCCAGCAGCTCATGGAGCTCTCCTCGACGTTCTGTGGCAGACTGGGTGGGAAGGGGCTTGGGGGAGGATGGACACGTGTGTATGTGTGGCTGAGTCCCTTCACTGTCACCTGAAACTGTCACAGCATTGTTAATCAGCTAGACCCCAACACAAAGTAGAAAGTTTTTATTTAAAAAGGTGCCAAATGGAGAAAATGGACCTAGCCTACTGAGTATTTACTATCTAGTTTGGGGCTTCCCTGATAGCTCAGTTGGTCAAGAATCCGCCTCCAGTGTGGGACACCCCAGTTTGATTCCTGGGTTGGGAAGATCCCCTGGAGAAGGGAAAAGCTACCCACTCCAGTATTCTGGCCTGGAGAATTCCGTGGACAGCCCTTGTGGTCGCAAAGAGTTGGACACGACTGAGCGACTTTCACTTTCACTTGGGACACAAAACATACATATCTAAAAATGGCAGACCGTTCCAGGTCGTAAAGAAAATCCAGGGGATCGTCTAGGATAAATAGCTGGTTTGGATGCATATGGAATCTAGAAAGATGGTACTGATGGAACTATTTGCAGGGCAGCCGTGGAGACGCAGGCACAGAGAAGAGACTGGTGGACACAATAGGGGAAGGAGAGAGTGAGATGAATTGAGAACACAGCGTGCAAACATACACGTTACCATATGTAAAAGAGACAGCAAGTGAGAGTGTGCTGGGTGACCCAGGGAGCTTGACCCAGTGCTCTCTGACAACCAAGAGTGGGGGATGGGAGGGGGGTTCGGGAGGGAGGGGACATATGTGTACCTGTGGCTGATTCATGTTGATGTGTGGCAGAGGCCAGCACAATATTGTAGAGCAGTGGTCCTCCTTAAAAAAAAAACAAAAAAAAACTTACACACTTAAAAAAAAACTGCAATACACCATCACAAGTGGGCCGGTGGGGGGAATTGCCTTAATGGATATTATCGAGGTAACTGGCTAAAATGGAATATTACTTGTATAATCGTCTTGTGTCAATTTAGAAGTTTCCTGAATTTGGGGTGAGGGGGGAAGCTGCTTTGGGAAAGAGAAGCCGTAGGGAATAGAGGCAGAAAGACCTGGAAATGACTCCCAGCCCTTTGCTCTCTATGCGGGGGACAGTTTAAAGGTCTGTCCAGGCCTCACCTGTAAGCGGAGGACAGCAGTCCCTCCAGGTAGTGGTGGGGACACGAGACCCTGTGCGTGAGGCTTGCTTACACGCCCGTGTGTAAAGCTCCGTGCTGCGGGATCTGTGTCACAGTGCGGGCCGAATGCAGACACTCCAGGAGCGGGGCCTGGGGTTGGACGTTCAGATGCAGAGCAGCAGAGAGGAGCCGTGGGGGGCCTGGACGGGTCAGCGGGAGGACGAGGGGCCAGCATGGAGCTGGGGCAGGGCCACGCCGCCGGCGCATCCTTGGTGCGGGCAGTGGGCGAGGCCGAGCGGAGGGGTGAGGGGAGTGACGACCGCTCCACCTGTTTACATGGACAAGTCCTCAGTCTTTTCAGGGTGTCTTGGTCTCTTCTACTTGTAAGCAGTACGTGGACGAGAGCAGGCGTAGACACCCTGCTTCGGCGTCCTGCATACCTTCTGGAGAGCGCTGTTTGTCCTCGTGACTGTCTTTTCTCCTTGCACTCTGTCCACACTCCCTACTCTCTTATTACCATCTTATAGGTTTTCCCTGTCTTGTGACTTAAACTTCTCTCTTTCTGGGTCTTGCTTTAGCCAGAAGCAGCCTGCACCAGTGTAGTAGTTAGGGCTGGGTTTAGTTGTTAGGGCTGCTAGGTTGTCACCTCATGGACCGGCCGGAATCTAGAATAAGGGTGTGGGGCCTTCGAAATGTGCCAGGCTGTTTTAAAAACTGTAGTTCCAGTAATACCCACCATGTGGTGCTTATGCATCAGAAATAAATTCTAAAACAAAAGCATTGACTGGGAGCTCAAACACCTGTGGACCGGCTATGGGGGGGTTAAAATCCAGACTCACAGACATTGGGGGGGGGGGGGGCCTGAGCATGTTCATGCTTGTGTACAGGGTAGACCTGAGTCTCTCTGAGTAACATCCTTCAGTGCCACTTCAATCATGTGACTCACTGATTTCATAAACTCCAGGATGTTGGAACATAGGTTTTACAGGTTATCCTAGGAGACAGTATAGACACAAATGCAGGCAGATCCCCAAAGAGTTTGCAACAGGCTCTCAAAAAGCTGCAAAGAGCACCTGTGCCCCTTGGAACATTTAAAGATGACGTCAAGAAGGACAACCGGCCTCATCCACCTTCCGATTATTAAATAAGTGTTCTGGGAGGAGAATTGACAGGGGTCAAAGCTGTCATTCCTATGACCAAAGTGGTTTTAAATTAACCCCTTATTACCCCTTAAAAAAAAAAAACAAACTTCTTTTAAATGGGAAGACGAACTCTCGTTTCAAGCATAATCTGAATCATTTCCATGGCATTAGTATTTTTACCAGCTGTGCAAAGGGTTACTGCTGGTGCCTGTTGCTTACGGAACCTTTTCTTCGGTTTGCAGGTTTTCATCTCTGTGAACTGCTTGAGCACAGACTTCTCTTCTCAGAAGGGTGTGAAGGGGTTGCCTCTGAACATCCAGATTGACACCTATAGCTATAACAACCGCAGCAACAAGCCTGTGCATCGGGCATACTGCCAGATAAAGGTCTTCTGTGACAAGGTAAGGCCATCAACTGGATGTGGACACTTAGAATACACCCTTCCTCATAGGAAAAGACCAGGGCCTTCCTTGTACTTAAGTCCAGTGAGGACTTTGAACTGTGGTGTTGGAGAAGTGGTTATGCTTTTGAACTGTGGTGTTGGAGAAGACTCTTGAGAGTCCCTTGGACTGCAAGGAGATCCAACCAGTCCATCCTAAAGGAGATCAGTCCTGAATATTCATTGGAAGGACTGATGCCGATGCTGAAACTCCAACACTTTGGCCACTTGATGGGAAGAACTGACTCATTTGAAAAGACCCTGAAGCTGGGAAAGATGGAAGGCAGGAGGAGAAGGGGACAACAGAAGATGAGATGGTTGGATGGCATCACCGACTCGATGGACATGAGTTTGAGCGAGCTCCGGGAATTAGTGATGGACAGGGAGGCCTGGCGTGCTGCAGTCCATGGGGTTGCAGAGTCCGACACGACTGAGCAACTAACAGAACTGAAGCATGTATTGCTGATAATATAAAAAAGCTGATCTTAAATTAGCAGTTCATGTTTTAGCCATGCAAAGTCACATTATAGAGGAGAGAAAACTAATCTCCTTTTGACTGAAAAACCAGAAGGGAGGATAAGCGCGTTCTGTCGGGCGTGCCTGACAGGTGGGATGCAGGGACGTTGCGCCCAGTCCCAGGCGGGCCCTCAGCTTGCAGGGGCCTGCGGGCAGTGGCCTGGAGGTGGAGCTCTTCCCGAGTTCTGTGTCCGAGGCCCCCCGGTCTGCGTCGTCACTGGCACACCTCCTTCCAGGCTGTTTGGCAGGTTGTCCGGCAGCTCACTGAGGCAGGGGAAGGTGAGCTTCAGATTCTTGCTGACAGCAGCAGGTGGGTGGGAAGCAAGAGCACGGGCCCACATGATGTCAGTGTCATTCCTTTCCTCTGCTGTGACTCCTTGTTTTCTGGAGATCGATGGGCACTTTTGCCGGGTGCAGCGCTCAGCTGGATTAAATCCAGAAAGAAGCTGGTAGTCCCTGGTGCCCTGGGGATTGGAGACAGTAGTGTCCTCCAGAATGGGGCAGAACTGTCCACTGAACTAAGATTGAAGATGACTCTGACTTTTCCCACTCAGAAATCCTGGGTTGTATTTTTTTTCTTGCCAGTCTCCTCTTTTCATCCTGTTTGAACCTCTGTGTTACGAAGATTTTTTTAGAAGGTGCTAAGAACCCGGAAGTGAATTTGCCATCAGAGGCCTGGTGTCCTGACATGTGCTTTGGGTGCATGGAGCACTGCGTCGGCTCCAGGGGGTGAGCCTGAGACCTTCTAGGTCCAGAGGGCAGGTCCAGTGATGTTTATCGAGTACCTGCCGTGTGACTTGTCATGTTGTATCAGTTGTATTAGTCTTCTAATTTGCTGTTGACAAATGACCACAGACTTAGTGGCTTGAAACGACACGCGTCTGTCATCTTCCAGTTCTGTAGGTCAGGGAGTCTGACCCAAGTATTACTGGGCAAAAGTTAGGGCGCCAGAAGCCTGATTCCATCTGGAGTCTCATGGAGAACCCGTTCCCCTGCCTTTCCTCTGTCTAGGGCTGCCCGCAGTTCTTGGCTCGTGGCCCCGCCTGCCTTGTGAGCCATCCTGCCTCCTCCTCCTCTGGCTCTTCCGCTGTGTGGACACTTGTGACTCTCCCTGTCTTGCAGTCAGCCCAGCCTCCTCCTCTTGCTGTAGAAGCAATGGAGGCCCAAGCTCTGGGCATCAGACGTGGGCATCTCTTAGGGGCCTCATTCCTCCTCCTTTCCCCCGCTCCTGCCCTCCGCGTTCTCACATGCTGCATCTTAACTGGTGGCAAGTCACATCTGCTCTGGAGCAGAGGTCTCTGACCCTGACTCAGATTTTCTTTCTTCATGCCACATTCTTCCTTAGAGCCCAAAGAAAAACGATCGTTATCATGTCCTTTTCCTAAAAATTGTAGGGAGAGGTTAAAGTTTTATCCATTTAATTAAAAAAAATTTTTTTTTTCACTTGTGCTAACCATCTTTCCCTGTGTCTTGCCCACACTGCTGCAGTCCCGCCTGTGTAGTTTTCATCTCTGGAAGGTCAGTTTGGATCTATTTTATGTCTTCCAAGACTCTGCTTACCACGTTCAGTTTTTCCCACAGGCTTTCTTAGCACATGGACCGTGGCTTTGGTAGCCTAGCCATGGATTCCCGTGTCAGTTCTGGGTTGTTGCAGTGGTTCCATCCTCCTCCACACTCGGGGTTTCCTGGCTCCTGGGATCTCAGAGGACACCAAAGGCTGTGACCTTGACCTTGCTGGCTATCAGGTGTGCCTGTCAGCTGTCAGTCTTCCTGAGCCTTATCCTGAGATCTGGCGAACCTTCTTGGAAACAGTTGGATCTTCCAGGTCTTCTCTTGGATCTTCCAGGTCTGCTAGGCAGGTCTGGGGGCTTCCCTGATGGCCCAGTGGTAAAGAACCCTCCTGCTAATGGCAGGAGTCTCAGGTTTGATACCTGGGTTGTGAAGATCCCCCTGGAGAAGGAAATGGCAACCCACTCCAGTAGTCTTGCCTGGGACATCCCACAGAGAGAGGAGCCTGGCGGGCTCCCGTCCTTGGGGTACAAAGACTTTGACATGGAGTTATTTTTAGACCATCAGAAGGAACTGAGCAAGACCCAGAATAACCCCAGACAGTAACGGCGAGGAGCCTGGTGACCATCGCCTGTTCTTTTCCGTCAGGGATGTAGTGTTTGCATCAGTGTCACGTAGCAGTGGTGATGGGCAAGTTTGTGTGTACTGATACATTAGTGATGTATCGATAAATGTAGAAGGTGGTTTTTCATTCCATATTTTAAAATGTGGTTTTATTGTATAATCGTGCCAAATCAACTGGATGATTTTTATCGCCACTATTTGCTGTCAGGGAAGGTATTTACTGAAGAGTGAATAACCAGTTCTTTAACAAATAAAAGTGCTACTCACTCAGTCGTGTCTCACTTGCAACTCCATGGACTATTGCTTGCTTGGCTCCTCTGTCTGTGGGATTCTCCAGGCAAAAATACTGGAGTGGATTGCCATTCCCTTCTCCAGGGGATCTTCCCAACCCAGGGATCAAACCCAGATCTCCTGCATTGCAGGCAGATTCTTTACCGTGGAGCTACCAGGGAACCTGAATAACATTGTAAACAAATCTGCACCATCTAGAAATAAATGCAAGTAAGTCAAGCAAAATAGCTAATGAATAATTTTGTTTTCGTTTTGCTTACTTGCTTGATTTCAGGTTGTGTTTGTTCCTACGTGGGTCCACTTGTGCAGCACTGCTGTTCTTTGTGTAGTTCCGTGCACCGTGTGTGTATATCCTCTTTGTAGGCCTGGGAGTAAAGTTTTCCTTTTAAGTGACTACAGATTTCTAGCTAAATATTTGCTCTTGTGAGTCATAGTTGGTTGGATCTATCACTTAGTCAATGCCAAGACCTTGGACAGAATCACAGTTTTCAGTAATAACCACATTGACTGTACAGGACAGTATACTCAAAGTGGGATCAGCTTGTATTTTTTTCTCTCAATTTTCTTGTTATTAGACGACAAGAAAAGTCACTTGTGTCTTGGAAGCCAGTGTGCAGTACGTTAGCTGATTTTCTTGGCTTCCATTTGACCTGGCCTCATCCATTGTTGAGGGGAATTCTGCTCTCTTAGTTTTTTAAACGAGTGTTTCCCTGTGATTCTTTTCTAGTTTAAAAATAGTTTTAAGAAAGGGCTTTTTTAGAGGAAACTACCATGATAAACTCCACGAGTATAAAAAGCAGTCACCTCCAAAGAGGAGGTATTTTCCCACCGAAGGTCAGGATAAGAGCTAAGCATTTTCAAGAGGGTCAGTAAACAGAGCCACGTCTTGTCTTCTCTCCACCCAGGGAGCCGAACGGAAGATCAGAGATGAAGAACGAAAACAAAGCAAAAGAAAAGGCAAGTGCACTGACCCCAGCTCCCAGTTGAACGCCTGTAAGTAGAAGTGTTTCTGCCAAGCGTTTTAGACCTTTTCGTTCCAACAGTAACTCAAGTTTGTAAACAGAAGCTAGCGTAGTGGGATATTTTCTTGTTATTGCTGTGAAGTGATAGCTTTGCTTCCTTTAACCAGGAAGCAAAGACCCCACGAGGGCCTGAACTAAGTCGTGCTCAGGGAACTCCAGGAAGGAGTCCTGAGTTTTTCCAGAGGTCAGACGATTTTTGGCCCTCAGTTCTGGTTCAGGTTGCTGGCTCCCGTTCCTGACAAATAACACATGTTCCACCCGAATAGCTGATGATGAGATTGGAACTGGCCTAGATTTTTAAGAGTAATAGTAACACCCTTTGGAATTCAGGTTGTCTCAATTTGAAATAAGCGTGGTGTTCTTCTATCAGATATTCTTAACATATGCAGAATCTATAGGGCTTCTGTTTGGATGTTGCGCCGGGAAAGCTTTTTTTTTTTTTCTTTTTCCTTTTTAATATGGCCAGCATTCATATTCACAGAATCCCATAGCTCTCAGCTAAAAGGAAGGAAAAAAGCCCGCGCTCGGCACAGCTGGAGCTGGGGCACACGCTCTGCGCGGCTGGAGCTCGGACGGCCGCACCTGCTCTCTGCACGGCCGGCGCCCAGCAGACGTGGCCTGAGCATGCCCATCCGGGCTCTGCTGCTGGCCTCACACTGCAGCTCGGGAGATGTCCCCTTCAGAGAGCCACTCAGCGGCTCGGACAGCTCATCGCTAAGCACCTCAGGGCCAGGGGCTGGGGGACGGTGGAGTCTGTAATTCAGTAAATAAAGAGTTAGACAGTCACGTTGTCTCTCCGCCTCCCTGGGGTTCGATTCTGAAGACGAAGGTCTGGAGTTGAGGTGCCTGTTCTGATGTCAAGAGTACACCACTATCAGAACAGATTATCTAATGAGGAGAGCCAGGGTGAAATTACCTCTAAAAATTATGTTTATACAATCGTTAAGTTTTAGCCTTTCAGGCAGAAACTTCACGTGCTTTGCCTCTGTTCTGGATCTTTCTGTGTATGTGTGTCTTTGTGTTTAAACATGCCTTTTTCTCTCCTGCCTTTGGTAAGATGTGCGATTGATTTTAGTGCGAATGCAAATACATTAAGTGTAATTTTTCGCAGTTTAGGCAGCATGACCTGTATCTGCTGTTCTGCTATAGTTTAAGTTTCTTAAACAAGGAAGATGCTCTGTAGCCTGCCTGCAGTCTGGGAATGGAAGCTGCTGACTATGGTGTCTTTGTGTTTTTTTTTTTTTTTTTTCAGTTTCCGACGTCAAAGTGCCGCTTCTTCCATCTCACAAGCGCATGGACATCACGGTTTTCAAGCCCTTCATTGATCTCGACACCCAGCCTGTCCTCTTCATCCCCGATGTGCACTTTGCAGGCCTTCAGCGGGGTGCTCACGTAGGTAACCCGGATCCCAGAGTGGCTGCTAGGAGGTGACAGGCCACAGAAGGAGAGTCTTTGGCAAACAGAAGCCAGAGCTTGATGAGGTCTGGCCAGGGTTAGGGGTCAGCTCTTTGGAGTGTCTGGTTCGGGTGACGTGACGTCCTCACAGTCAGCTGTGTGTAAGCATCACTGCCGTGGAACCGTAGCCCCAGACCTGCCGACTTAATTCTGTATGGATGTTATCTGTTGGTGTCTTCAGCTCTTTAAAAGACACTGGAATAATAACATGTGGAGTTGAGTCTGTGATCATGTGAATTTCATTTCCATGGGTCTGGACAGGAGGGAAAAGCCAAAGGAATACCAGGCGTGGGAGCCTTAATAGGATGAAGGATGTCTGAGCGCTCTCCTCACAGTTTCAGTTAGGGGACCGTCACAGGCACGTGTTTGGTCGAATCTCGGCCACTAATCTGAAATTTATCAAAGCTGCAGTCACACTCTTCTTGGAGTAGAAGCTCATTGGAGGTTGGACTCGGGCAGAGTAAAGCATGCCCTCCGCCTGAGTTCAGGTAGATGCCCCAGAGATGTACGCCAGGAGCTTTGTACACAGATTCTGACAGACAGATGTGTTTGCAGCGTTCTTCAGGAAAGGCACTATCAGGGTATTCAGTTTCTCACGAGTCTAGGGTGAGCAGGGCTCGGTAATCTTGTGCTGTAAAGGGCCCAAGAATAAACATCTTAGGCTTTTGGGGTTGAGGGCTCTCTGTTGTGACTCGCCTCTGCTGTTGTGGGGCCAAAATCACTGTACACACTGCGCCAGGAATGGGCGTGGCTGTGCCCCAGTAAATACTGTATTTACATAAACGGGCATCAGGCCAGACTTAGTTCATGGGCTGTTGTTTGCCAGCTCCTGAACTGGAGGAGTTCAAGACATCTTTAAGAATCTGGTCATTGTGTGAGATTGGTCACATTCCAAATTACTTTCGTTTTAGGAATAATTTGTTTAAAGTCTGAAATATTTTAGCATATGCTTGAAAAGCAATCTTTTTTTTTTTCCCCTTGGTCTTAGGTCCTTCCCATTGCCTCAGAAGAACTGGAGGGTGAAGGGTAAGGTTTATGTTTTGTTTTACTAAATTCTTTTTATTTTGAAACGTTCTCAAACCTCTAGAATAATTCCAGTACAAAGAACTCGCTTTTTCCTGAGCCACTGGAGAGTAAGTGACCCAACACCCCTGAGTCCTTGGTGGTGGTGGTTGTTCAGTCGCTCAGCCGTGTCCGACTCTTTGCGACCCCGTGGACTGCAGCACGCCAGGCCTTCCTGTCCATCACCAACTCCCGGAACTTGTTCAAACTCATGTGCATTGAGTCAGTGATGCCATCCAGCATCTCATCCTCTGTCATCCCCTTCTCCTCCTGCCTTCAATCTTTTCCCAGCATCAGGGTCTTTTCCAGTGAGTCCATTCTTCAAATCCCGTGGTCAAAGTGTTGGAGCTTCAGCTTCAGCATCAGTCCTTCCAGTGAATATTCAGGACTGATTTCCTTTAGGATAGACTGGTTTGATCTCCTTGCAGTCCAAGGGACTCTTTTTTTTTTTTTTTTTTTTTAATTTTTTTATTAGTTGGAGGAGTCCAAGGGACTCTTAAGAGTCTTCTCCAACACCACAGTTCAAAGGCATCAATTCTTTGGCCCTCAGCCTTATTTATAGTCCAACTCTCATACCCATACATGACTACTGGAAAAACCATAGCTTTGACTAGACGAACCTCTGTAGGCAAAGTGATGTCTCTGCTTTTTAATACTCTGTCTAGGTTTGTATGTTTCCACAAATGAGGATGTTCCCCTGCATAACACAGTCAGAATGTTGACATCAAGGCCTTAGCACAGTACCAGCCAGTCCAGGCTTTGCTAATTGTTCCAAAAACATCCTTTATGGCAAAAAAGGGTCCCTTTCAGACTCACACAGGGTCTTTTGTTGTCTTGGCTCCTGAATCTCCTTCCATTGGGAACAACCTCCGCCTCTCCTTGGCTTTCCTGAGCTAATGCTTCTGCAGGTCACACTCCCGCCATTGTGTAGGCTGTCCCTTTGTCTGGGTCTGGCCGTGGTTTTCTCTTGAGGTGGATGATGAGTCTGGGCAGGACTGGCACGGACGAGGCCCTGCTCTCAGCGTATCCTGTCAGGGGCACGTGTTTTCAGGGCACCCCCGCTGGCGATGTTCGCTCTGGTCACTTGATTCAGGCATGCTCTACCAGGCTTCTCCGCTGTGGGGTGAAACTCTTTCTCCACTTATAGTAGGTGTTTTGAGGGGAGGTGCTTTGTAAACATCTCACTCCTTGTCAAGCTTTTAATTTCTCATTTGCATTATATCAGCATGGGCTTGTGGTTTCCCACTGGATTCAATACACTGTGATTCGCCATCGTCAGTTACTCTGCTCACCTGGTCCCAGGGCCAGCGGGGTCCCTCTCGCCTGCTCCTGGATCTCCCTGGCACAGCACGACCATCCTGCCCTCACCGCTCCAGCACTTCCTCACCTTCAGGCATGGCATGTTCCAGGCACTTGTTTTTCTCCCCTGCTCCGGCCCCGAAATCAGCCTCTGCTCTAAGAAGCCCAGGTTCCTTGTAGAGATCAGGCTTTAGAACGCTGGAGGAGGCCTCCGTGTGCTGGTTTCTGTGATGGTGTCGATGCCCCCTGCCCCCAGAGGCACCCGTCTCAGCCTCGCCGGCAGCCCTCCCGCCCAGCGCTCCACCAGGCGACGGTCCGGTCACCTTCTGTGGGCCATCCTGGCTCCCCACGCTGACCCGCATGAGCCACGGGCCTCGCAGAAGGCGGGCTCTCCACAGCCTCTCTAACTCGTGTTCTCAGACCTGAGTTCTGCAGGTGCTTTCACTGGAGGCCTGTTCTGTGCTGGAAGCTGAGACTTTTTAAGGTCCAGCTGCTTTTCTTAAAGTGATGGTTCTGCTCAGAAGTTCGCACTCACTTCATTTTCAGTTTTTTGGTTTGTTTGTTTGTTTGTTTTTTACTATTTTCTTGCTTACTCACTGAACCTCACAACAGTGAGCTCACTGTGACTTAGCCTTTGACAGCCAGTCCCGCCGCTCTCTTCACTTCTTTCTTCAGGAAAGTGAAAGTCGCTCAGTCATGTCCAGCTGTTTGCGACCCCATGGACTGTAGTTCATGTAATTCTCCAAACCAGAATACTGGAGCGGGTAGCCTTTCCCTTCTCCAGGGGATCTTCCCGACCCAGTAATCGAACCCAGGTCTTCTGCATTGCAGGTGGATTCTTTACCAACTGAGTTATCAGGGAAGCCCTTCTTTCTTCATATGCAACTGGAAATGTTTCCCCTCCCTTTGTATTTCCGCCGACACTGCCGTATTTTTTCCGATCCTCTGAGGTTTGATGCTGTGATTGTCTCCAGAGTCATCCCGCTCATCTGCTCGTAGGTCCTGGTGTCCACTCCAGTCTCTGCCATACCCAAATTGTAGCCTTCTTGATGCTCAGAACGGTCGACTGCCTGATCACTGCAACATAAAAGTCTAAACTTCCTGAGAGCTGAGTGATGGAGGTTTTCCGGATTAGATTCATCTTCCTCCGGGACTTTCTGTCTCAGCCAGCCTGGCTTAGCATTTTCCTGCTCACACGTCCTCCCTCTTTTGACATGCTCTCTCCTCTGTTACCACCCTCACGCGTATCTCACATCCCACCTCCTTCGTAAGTTTTTTTTCCTGAAGAGAAACCGCCTTCCCGGGAGGGCAGCTGGAGCTGTGTGGGAGCAGCAGGGGTGTCTGGCAGGCTCCTGAGTGTGCTCGCCCTCTGCCATTCAGTCGCACAAGCCCGGGTCAGTCAGCTTCTTCCCTTGAGCCCCAGATTTTCATCCACAAAATAAAGGCAGCTGGCCCAGGTAAAGGACGAAGGGCATTTTAAATGTAAAATCCAGTGATAACACCCCAAAACTCCTTTTGTTTCTGCAAGTGATTGAAAGTGAAGTCACTAATTGCACACCTCGGATCGCCTGCAGGTCCAGCCTGAAGAGGGGGCCGTACAGCTCGGAAGACGACTTTGTGATCCCGCCTCCTGCTAAGATGACCCGGGTAGAAGAACCAAAGAGAGGTGTGTTGGTTTACATTTCGTAGTGGGAGTTTTCAGTGGGAAGTGAGCTCTGAATCCAGCCAAAGCATGAATTCCTCAAACAGACCTCATTGGTGTTGACTTCCCTTGAGTGTTCCTCCATCAGAGCAGCTCCTCCTGACTTGAGCTGGGACTTCCAGCAGAGTTAAAAAGAAGCTGAAAGCTGTATTCCTTGAGACAGATTTTTATATTGGTTCATGTTTGCCGTCCTTAATGTGGATGTCTCTTTTTATTTTTCCCAATACCCACAATCTGTTTTCTTGTTTTGCTCCCATCAATGAATTACACTTTTCCCTCCTTCTTCCCCATTGGGGATCAGTGCTTCTCTATGTGCGGAAGGAGTCAGAAGAAGTCTTCGATGCCCTGATGCTCAAGACTCCATCCTTGAAAGGCCTGATGGAAGCTGTAAGTAGTGGGAGCTTTGTAATCCTTTTACTTGCATAGAATTCGATCAGAACAAATTTTACCAGCCTGTCCGGGTTCCTTGGTGGTGCTGAAGCCTTTCCTGAGTCCCAGCACCTTGTCTGTGGCCGAAGCACGTGCCACGTTTCACCCCGACCCCACCCCCAAACTTAGTTTTCAGCAGCTGCAGGGCTGTGCCTACCTCACACCGCTGTGCCCAGCACACCCATTGGTAGATAGTAATCACCCAGCAGTGTCTAGTCCACCGAACTGAGTGGATTTGTGATGACCCTTGGAATGGTTTAACTTTCCTTTGCTTGGTTAAAGGGAGATTGTCACTTAACAGACTACTTAGAAGCCAACAAAAATTATTTCTATCAAAATCTTAAAAACTTCCACACATAAAACAGTGGCTCCTCCATCGGCCTTTGGAACTCCTGATCTTGGGGAATGACTGAATTCATGTCAGATCTTACCCGAAGCCTATTTGTGAAAAGTCAGAGTTGTGACCAGAGGTGACCACAGCCAGGTGATTTAAAGTGAAGTCACTAGTTGCACACTTCTGATCACCTGCATGTCTAGCTTGAGAAGGGGCCCATACGACTTTGGTGGCTTGGAGATCCTTTTGCTGCAGCATCTCAGCAAATGGCCCAAGAGCACACTGACCCCAGCCTGCCCTTGGGGACACCATAGAAAGACACGAGAAGGGTGCCAGGCTGATCCCTGTTTTGGCTTTGCCCCAGAGTGAAATTCAAGGGATCAGCACTGTGTCTTGATACGTATCCACCTCGGGCCCCTATAAATCATCAGAATCTTTGAGCTCAAAGTGAGTCTGTAACTTGGCTGGAAGCAGGTTTCCCCTGATTACTGCCAAATGTTGAATTCATTTAACAAATGTTTCTGAAGGGCTTACTTTGTGCCAGGCACTGTTCTTGGCACTGGAGGTACAGGAGTACGTGACCCAGTGCTGAATGGAGTTTAGGTTCTGGTTAGGAAGATGGCTACAGTGAAATCGGCAGAGGCCACTGTGTAATTTGCCAGATAGCACTGATGGATGCCAGGAGAAATATCTGTAACCTCAGATATGCAGATGAAACCACCCTTATGGCAGAAAGTGAAGAATAACTAAAGAAACTGTTGATGAAAGTGAAAAAGGAGAGTGGAAAAGTAGGCTTAAAGCTCAACATTCAGAAAACTAAGATCATGGCATCTGGTCCCATCACTTCATGGGAAATAGATGGGGAAACAGTGGAAACAGTGAGAGACTTTATTTTTTGAGGCTCCAAAATCACTGCATGTGGTGACGGCAGCCATGAAATTAAAAGATGCTTGCTCCTTTGAAGAAAAGTTATGACCAACCTAGACAGCATATTAAAAAGCAGAGACATTACTTTGTCAACAAAGGTCCATCTAGTCAAGGCTATGGTTTTCCCAGTGGTCACGTATGGATGTGAGAGTTGGACTATCAAGAAAGCTGAGCGCCAAAGAATTGATGCTTTTGAACTGTGGTGTTGGAGAAGACTCTTGAGAGTCCCTTGGACTTCAAGGAGATCCAACCAGTCCATCCTAAAGGAGATCAGTCCTGGGTGTTCATTGGAAGGACTGATGCTGAAGATGAAACTCCAACACTTTGGCCACCTGATGCAAAGAACAGACTCATTTGAAAAGACCCTGAAGCTGGGAAAGATTGAAGGCAGGAGGAAAAGGGGACAACAGAGGATGAGATGGTTGGATGGCATCACCGACTTGATGGGCATGAGTTTGAGTAAGCTTCAGGAGTTGGTGATGGACAGGGAGGCCTGGCGTGCTGCAGTCCATGGGGTCACAAAGTCGGATGCGACTGAGCGACTGAACTGGACTGAACTCACGGACGCTGTGGGGAGAACTGAGGCAGTGCAGGGGGTGGCCGCCAGGGGGTGCTGTTGCTCAGTCTCAGGGAACCGGGCGCCACGGCGGCTCCTCGCTTACACCTCAGCCAACGGTGCCCAGCGGCCCCCAGCGCCACCTGTCGCCCTCTGCTCTGGGTCATTCGGCTTCCTGTGACTTATCCCAGTTCCTCCGACTTCCTTGTCTCCTGACAGCCCTTCCTCACTTCCTGATGATGGAGAGAGAGGAGAGTGTGGAAAAGACTGGGACTCACTGTGCCAAATATAACTCATTCACAGCGCTTAAGGAATTCATCCCAGCCTCCCATCTCCTGGGCTGGGGGTTTCATAAACACAGTGATCGTCCAGTGGTACTGAAAAGAGGTGAATGTGTATAATGGCATCTTGGATGTGGTTCGATGTGTATGGTATATCTTTGTTAGATTGAAAGTGATCTACAGGCTGGTCTTCTGAGGCCCTGATTTCAGGGCCGCCCAGAGGTGTGCTCTTCAGATTGAGGGTAGGCAGGGCGGCAACCCCTGGGTGGGAGCAGTCTAGATAGCTGCTCAGATAACAGCGTCTGACCTAGACTGGATCAGCCCTTGGTCCTTGGAGTAGCTGTCCCCTCCCTGTGCAGACCAGCTCCATGTCTGAGAGGAAACTTCCAGAGCTCACTGCACTGTGTGGACCCCGCGCCCCTGGTCAGGAGGGGAGGTGGGCTGGCACTGGGGCCCGCAGCCACGCCTCAGCCAGAGCCCACTGCCCTCCAGAGAGGCTCTGCCCTTGGCGAGGCGCCGGCCTGGCTGTGGCCAGGGCCCTTGGATGTTCCTTCTGAGCTGTAGAATCACAGTTCCTTCCTTCTGGTGATTCCATATCTGAAATGAACTCCTGCTTTGTGCTGGACATGCCTTAATCCCACGATAGTCATGGGGTATGTGAGGTGAGGGTCTCTCTTTCCTGTTGAGAGGAGGCCAAGGGTTAGAACGGTCACCTGCCAGTGGAAACTGAGTCAAAACTGACGCCGTTTAGGCATGTCTGACTCCAGAGTGAGGCCTTT